>NW_006921956.1:2350619-2361635 GCF_000298275.1 Orycteropus afer afer
TGTATAAATAAGTACAATATAAATATATCTTAAATTTGCATGAAGTCCATTTTTTAAAAAAACTCATATTGAATCATTTTGCCACTAAAAATTCCTTATTATTTAAAATGTAATTGAAAAGTAAATGATGAGTTAGCATTCCTCAACTTCTTAGTACTTTCCACTGTGAATTAATCTACCTACCCATTGACTTTAAAATTTGACCCAACGTATATAAAATCATTGTACTACTTTCCATCTCTAACCAAAGTAGGGGCTAATGCAATTTCAGGTAACAGTCAAGTGGGCACCTGAAAATTAATAGAATTCCTCCCCTTAACCTAGGTCAGATTCATTCCCAAGCTCATGAAGGTGAAAGGCTAATGTTAACTCAATTACAATGTCACAGAATCTCTTGATTTACAGTCTATTAAGATTTGAACACTTCCAGTTACACTGACACATTGGACATTAAATTATGAGAGCTCTTTACTTTCCTTACCCTGCTAAAAGTAGTTCTGTTTATCCTCCAATGAGGTCAAGACCTCAAAATAAGAGACCAAATTTGTTTTATGATTTGAGTGTCTCCTTTCCTCCCCAGTGAAAAAATGAATTGTAGAAGAGCTTTTCCTGCTCTAGAAAAGGGAGTATTAATTTGTTCAGTTTGCAAAGGGATAACTGTATGATGACCAAACTCTTGTACAAATAAACTTTCATGTAAACATTTCAGGCAAATTCTCCACATGGTTTCTTTTAAGAAAGTTTTCATCAAATTGTGTTTGGCAGTTCAGACATTCATCTGATTCCAAAATAAGTTATTTAACTCAATGAATAGTAGCTGTATCGTTAATCAATATGAAGATTAATTATTCCACTCTCATTAAAGTTCTAAGAGTTGTCTTTTTTATTATTATCCTCGAATTATTAAAATTAAAAGATGAGTTTCATATTTAGTGCCTTCCTAGCAAATTTTCTGGGAGTATTTAACAAGTTAGTGGGCTTGGTACAATGACTGGTACATGCTGTTCTTATTAGGTGTTATTGAGGTGGTTATGGCTCATAGTGTGACTCTATGGACAGCAGAATGAAACACTGTCTGGTCCTGAGTCATCCTGATGACCATTGGTATCTGTTCATTGCTGCAACTACTATGTTACTCCATCTCATTGAGGATCTTTCTTTTCTTCCCAGACCCTGTACTTTTCCTAGCATGATATGCTTCTCCAGGGACTGGTCCCTCCTGACAACATGTCCAAACTATGTGAGACAAATTTTGCCATTCTCCCTTCTAAGGGGCATCATGACTATATTTCTCCCAAGACAGATTGGTTGCTTTTCTGCAAATGAATAGCATATTCATTATTCTTCACCATCGCCATCATTGAAATACATCAATTATTCTTTTGTCTTCCTTATTAATTCTCCAGCTTTGGCATGAATATAAGGCATATATATAATTGCAAATACCATAGCTTGGCTCAGGTGCACCTTAGTCCTCAAAGTGACATGTATGTTTTTTCACATTTTGAAAAGGTCTTTTGCAGCAGACTTGCCCAATGCAGTGTGCTATTTGATTTCTTGACTTCTGCTTCCATGGGCACTGGTTGCGAATACAAGTAAAATGAAATCTTTGACCACTTCAACATTTTATCCATTTATCATGATGTTACTTATTAGTTGCTTTGTGAGGTTTTTGCTTTCTTTATGTTGAGGTTTAATCCATAGTGAAGGCTGTAGTCTTTGATCTTCTTCTGTAAGTGCTTCAAGTCCTTTCCACTTTCAACGTGCAAAGCTATATCATCTGCATATTACAAGTTGTCAATGGGTCTTCCTTCCATCTGGGTGCCCTGTTCTTCTTTATATAATTCAGCTTCTGAGATTATTTTTTCAGTATAGATATGGAGGGAGCTCTGGTGGCATAGTGCCTAAGGCATTTGACTGCTAACCAGAAGGCTAGTGGTTCAAACCCACCAGCCACTTCCTTGGAAGGAAGATTGGACAGCCTACTTCTGTAGTGATACTGCCTTGGAAACCCAAGGAGGAGTCGCTATCAGTCAGGTGGAACCCTGACATAGACCTTTCCTGATTTTTAGTTATGCAGTATCCCTTTGTTCTGTTTGAATGCATGAGCACAAATCAGAGTTCCTGAATTCCCATTCTTCCTAAGGTTATCCATAAATTTGTTATGATCTACACAGAAAAAAAATGTCTTGGCAAAGTTAATACAACACAGGTAAACATCTTTCTGGTATTCTTTTCTTTTAGCAAAGATTCATATGACATCAGCAACGACATCTCTCATTCTATGTACTCTTCTGAATCCAGTTTGAACTTCTGGAATTTCCCTGTTGATGTACTTCTGCAATCATTTTTGAGTTATGAAGGAGTGCCTAACCATCTATTTCTGAAAAAACTGGCCAATGGAAACTTAATGAATAGCAGTGCAACATTGTCTGATATCATCCTGGACAATGAGCTACTTACGATGAAAGGCACTCAAAATGTGACTGAGGAAGAGCTGATTCCTTAAAGTGGAGTTGACCTTAATGATGAGAATGGAGTAAAGCTTCAAGACCTTCATTTGCTGATGGAAAAACTCAAATTGAAAAGAAGCAGTTGCAAACATCAATTAATAATCAGACTAAGGAATGTATGAAATAAGAATCTAGGAATATTTAAAGTCATCAAAAATGAAATAGAATACAAAGAGATTGATATCCTAGGTATTAGTGAGCTGAAATTGATTCACATTGTCCATTTTGTACAGGAAAAGCATGTGGTATACTATTCTGGATGTTTTGATTACTTAGTGCCGCTCTAACAGAAAATACCATGAGTGGGTGGCTTGAACAAACAGGAGTTTATTCTCTTACAGTTTTGGAGGCTAGAAGCCCCAGTTCCAAGTGTCATAGTTTAGGGGCTGGGTGAAAACCCTTTCTTCACTCAGGCAGCTGCTGTGTGTTGAGGCTGACAAACCCAAGGTCAACAAGTGAAAAGGCACAGTCCCAATATTACCCAACCACACATCAGGCTATTGATTCAAATCTATTAAAGGTCCAAGATCAGCAGAGCACATCAGACTGCTGAATGATGACTCAGCTACAGGCAGGGTCCAAGCATGCCCAAAAGCTGGAGACCTTCTTCAAAGTTGCTTCTTTTATTCTAGAAGCAGCCCACATCCCTCAGCTGCTCCAGTAGATTCCACCATGGAATTAATTACCAATCTCAGTATGGGGAATGACTACATCCAGCTGCCCAGCCACTCAACCAGGTTCAGTAAAGTTGATATACTACTTTAACTACCACACTGGGGATGACAAATTGAATAGAAATGGTGTGGGATTCTTTGGCAGAAAGAACATTTAAAGATCTATCCTGAAGTACAATGGTATCAGTGATATGCCTACAAGGAACACTAGTTCATATGCCTACAAAGAACACTAGTTAATATGACTATTACTCAAATTCACACACTAACGTATAATGCCAAAGACAAAGAAATTGAAGACTTTTACCACTTTCTGCAGTCTGAAATTTGTCAAATGTGAAATTAAAGTGTGTTAATATTTACTGGTGATTGGAATGTGAAAGTTGGAAACAAACAAGACAGATAGCTAGTTGGAAAATATGGCCTTGGTAATAGAAACAACACCAAGATCGTATGAGAAAATTTTGCAAGATCAGTGATTTATTCACTGCAATACCTTTTTTCAATAACATAAATGGTGACTACACGTGCTGACCTCACCAGATGGAATATACAGGCATCAAATCGACTACATCTGTGGATAGAGATGGTAGAAAAGATCCATATTATCAGTCAATGATTGGCAGACTTCATCTCACATACCTTGGTCATGTTGACAGAAGGGACAAGACCCTGGAGAAGGATATCATGCTTGGTAAAGAAGAGGGCCAGAAAAAAAGGAGAAGACCCTCCATGAGATTGACACGGTGACTGCAATGAGAGGCTTACACATAACAATGATTGTGAGGACGGCACAGGGCCAGGCAGTGTTTCATTCTGTTGTGTGAGTTACTATGTGTCAGAGCCAACTTCATGCATTTAACAATTGCAACAATTTCTGGACATAGGTGTCCAGGCCTTTCTTCCTACTTCATCTTAGTCTGGAAACTCTTCTGAAACCTGTCCACCATGGGTGACCTTGCTAGTACTGTCAATGAAATACTTGTGGCATAGCTTCCAGCTTCATAGCAGCCAAAAGCCACCACAGTATGACAAACTTTCAAATATGTTCTAGAAACGAACATTATATATTAATATGTTGTTATTAGGTGCTATTGAGTTGGCTTTTACTCACAGTGACCCTGTGTACAACAGAGTGAAACACTGCCTGGTCATGCATTGTCCTCACAATTCTTGCTATACTTGAGCCCATAATTATATCTACCAGTATAATTGATAATATTAATACTTAAACAAATACATGTCTCTGAACATTCCATATATATGAAACAGTTCTTATAGCTAATGTATTATGACTCTTGTTATTTAATCACATTTCTATAAGTATAATCATGAGTACACAGAGAATAACTGTATATTTAAGAATCCTAACATGCTGCTTTCCTTTAGGAGCTCTGGTGGCATAGTGCCTAAGGCAGTTGACTGCCTAGAAGGCTGCAGGTCCAAACCCACCAGCCACTCCTCGGAAGGAAGGTTGACCAATCCACTTCCGTAGTGATACTGCCTCGGAAACCCAAGGATACTAGCTATGAGTCAGATCCAACTTGATGGCAGTGAGTTTTACTTTTAGGTAACTAGCATATAGATCAGTATTTCAAACAGCAACAAAATTGAGCTTATGATCTAAAATATATATGTTTATGTAATTTAGCGGCCAAAAGATATGATTGATAAATCTATTTCTCTATAGTTTTAAAGAGAATTGAAGAATGGCCAATAGGAAAACTACCAAAACACATCTATCTAATTTTCCTTAGTGCTTCTTGCACTCAGGCTTAATCTACCTGATACCAGATATTGTAAATATCTTACTGTCCACTTGACAACACCACCATTCCCTTCAAAGGATGAGAACTATGTTTCCCAGAATCCCTTCCCTGTTTTTTTCTGGCTTGAAGATTTCCTGTGAGAACAACTCATAGTAGACTTGGAAAGTAGAAGTGAACTAGAAGTCATTTCTCATTGGAGGTAGTCATAAGCCAGACTTAAAAGCCAACCAAGAGTCAGAGACACTTCTAGCAAGTCCTTGAGAAACACTCATTTGGGTCATTCAGTGTCAACTTCAGTGACAACAGATGGCATCATTTTCCTGCCTCTACTCAGTTCTTCAGTGATCACATAAGCTGTAATATCAAATCCTATATCTGTAATATGCATGACTTTTATTCTTCTGATCAAACTCTGAGTGGATCAAATGGACAAATTTAAGTACAGATTTAAAATATATTTGACACAAGTTCTGATGTGTTTGCAAACTTATTTGAATAATTTTACATGATTAATGGCACAATAAATTTAAAAAGCCATGCTAATTCCATTGAGTTGTAATTATTTAATTAAAATTAGTTAATATTAATTCATTGCCTGACTATCACTACAACAAACACAAGTGATCTGGAAGGAAAATGTTGGTCCAAATAAAAAGAATTTTATTTCATCCTTCCCATCATTACTATGCTTCAGCCCATTTTTGTAGCCACTGTGTCAATCAATCTCATTGAGGGTCTTCCTCTTTTTCACTGACCTTTAGCACTGGTGGTGTAGTGGTTAAGGCATTTGGTTGCTAACAAAAAAGTCAATGGTTCAAACCCATCAGCCACTCCCAGAAGAAAGAGGAGGTAGTCTGCTTCTCTAAAGATTAAAAAGCCTTGGAAACCCAACAGAGGTCTCCATGAGTCAGAATATATTTGATGGCAGTGAGTTTGAGGTTTTTTTTTTCTGCTTTACCCAGGATGATGTTCTTCTCCAGGTACTGGTCCCTCCTGATAATATGTCCAAAGTTGTTGTTGTTATCGGCCGTTAAGTTGGCTCTGACTCAACAACCCTATGAACAGCAGAATGAAGCACTGACCAGTCCTGTGCCAGCCTCACAATCCTTGCTATACCTGAGCTCACCTTTGCAGCCACTCTGTCAATCCATCTCGTTAAAGGTCTTCCCATTTTTCATTGACTTTCCACTTTACCAAACATGATATCCTTCTCCAGGGAATGATCTCTTCTGACAACATGACCAGAGTGAGTGAGACACAATCTGGCCATTCTGACTTCCAAGGAGTATTTCTCTTGTCCTTCTTCCAGGATAGATGTGTTTGTTCTTCTGGCAGTCCATGGTGTTTTCAGTATTCCTCACCAACACCACAACTCAAAATCTTCAACTCACTGTCCAGCTTTCATATGGGACAACTGAAAATACCATGGCTTGTGTTAGGCACACCTGTCTTCAAAGAGACATCTTTTCTCTTCAGTACTTTAATGGGTTTTTTGCAGCAGATTTGCCCAGAGTAATACGTCATCTGATTTCTTGGTTGCTGCTTCCATTGGTTTGGTTGCTGATGAAAAGGTCAATCGTTCAAACCCACCAAATATCTCCTGTAGAGATACTCCACAGAAGAAAGATGAGGCGGTCTGCTTCTGTAAAGATTAAAAAGCCTTGGGCATTTTTCAAGCTGAAAGTGCAAGTTGGATTCTTTGCTATTCTTCAGTAGCATCCGTCCTTAAAGTACACTTCTTGAAATGGTTGAGTATGAGTCTGTTCCATCTAACTTTCTGCATTGCCCATGAAATCCTTTCATATTGCAACTGGAGGCTGGACGTTTTCCTTCAGTTCTTTCAGCTGGAGAAATACCAAGACTATTCTTTCCTTTTGATTCTCTAACTCCAGATTTGAACATTTTAATTACTTATTTTGTCTTTTTGAGCTGACCTTTGAAATCTTCTATTCAGCTCTTTTAAGTAATTTTTTTTCCCATTTGCTTTAGCTACTCTACTTTCATGAGCAAGTTTCAGTCTCTTCTGACTTCTATTTTAGTATTTTCTTTATTCCCTGTTTTTTAATGGCCTTTGTTTTCTTCATGTATGATGTCCTTGATGTCATCCCATAACTCATCTGGTCTTCAATGACCAGTGTTCAATGGTCATCTATGCTTGAGATGGGCTTTAAATTCACTGAGGTATTTAAAAAACAAAACAAAACAAAAACATTGCTGTTGAGTCAATTCCAACTCATAGAGACCCCTTGTTGGGTTTCTCAGGTAGTAGCTCTATAGAAGTAGATTGCAGAATGCTCAGTCTTCCTTCTGAGGAGTGGCTGGTGTGTTTGAACCTCCAGCCTTCTGGTTAGCAGTCAAATGCCTTAGGCACTACACCACCAGAGCTCTTTCACTGGGATTTACTCATACATTGGCTCCCACAGAAATTATTATTTTTTTTAATTTTCTTCAGCTTTACCTTGAACTTGCATCTGAGCAATTGGTAGCCTGTTTGCATTTGACCCCTGGCCTATTCTGACTGATGATACTGAGCTTTTGAATCGTCTTTTCCCATGGATGTAGTCAATTTGATGCCTGTGTATTACATCTGGTGAGGTCCACACATGCAGTCACTTTTTATGTTGTTGAAAAAGGTATATTGAATGTTGAATAAGTCATATTCTTGCAAATATTTATTATGGGATCTCTGGAGTCATTTCTCTAGCTAAGACCACATTTTCCAGCTATGGATTCTTCTTTTCCAATGTTTGCATTCCAATCACCAGCAATTATCAATGAATCTTGATTGCATGCTTGATCGAGCTGCAGAGGTTGGTAAAAATCTACAATTTCTTTATCTTTAGTACTACTATGTGGTGCATAAATTTGAATAATAACCGTATCAACTGTTTTCTTTGCAGGCATATGTATAGTATCTACGCTTCAGCATAGATCTTGAAATGTTCTTTTTGTAAATGAATATCATGCCTTCCTCTTTAGTTTGTCATTCCCACTATAGCAGAACATATGTTTGTTTGATTCAAAATGACCAATGCTAGGTCATTTCAGCTCCACTAATGCCCATAACAGTAATCTTTATGTGTTTCATTTCAGTTATGATGAGTTCCAATTTTCCTAGATTCATACTTCGTACATTCCGTTTTTGTATTTTTAATGGATGTTTACAGTTGTTTCTTCTCATTTTGAGTTGTGCCCCATTAGCCAATGAAATCCCTGAAAGCTTAGTCCATTAACTTCATTAAAGCCAACTCTCCTTTGAGAAGGCAGCTCTTCACCAATCATAAGTTGAGTGCCTTCCAATCTGAGGGGCTGATATTCTGGAACTGTTTCAGACAAGGCTGCACTACTATCCACAAGGTTTTCACTAGCCAATCTTTTTTATAAGTAGATCATCAAGTCCTTCTTCATAGTTTGTCTTAGTCTGGAGGCTTTACTGAAATGTGTTTACCATGCATGACGCTGGTGGTATTAGAAATACCAGTGACTTAGCTTCTAGCATCACAGCAACACAGAAGCCACCATAGTACTACAAAATGACAGAGGAGTTATGGAAGAGAAAGATAGAGGTTCCTAACTGGATGGTCATGTTGTTGTTGTTGTTACTGTTGTTATGTGTCGTCGAGTCAGACCCGACTCATAGCGACCCCCCTTGGGTTTCCGAGGCAGTATCACTGCGGAAGTAGATTGTTCCATCTTCCTTCCAAGGAGTGGCTGATGGGTGTGAACTGCCAGTTTCTGGTTAGCAATCAAGTGTCTTTGGCACATGCTGCCAGAGCTCCCGCCTGAAGCTATTTGGAAATCTTATTATATATGGCCATCCAACTGCATGGACATATATAATAAGATTTCCAAATAGCTTCAAGTTGCATTTACATGCTGGTTCTTAAAGGTTACTACACATAGCTGCTAAACAAAATATTGGACGTTTGAGTCTACCCAGATGCATTTCAGAAGAAAGAGCCAGTGACCTACCTCCAAAAAATCAGTTGTTGGAAACCATATGGAGCACAATTTTAATCTGACATACATGAGTTTGCCATGAGTTGAAATTGCCTTAATGGCAGCTAATGTCTTCTTATGCAAGTGAATCAGAAGATAACTTTCCATCTACCTATTACTATAAAATGCAGATGAAGATTTAATAGAAAAATCGGGAGCTATTGGATTTATTGATTATGACACATCTTAAGTTACACATACACTCGGACAGTGGCATTCCTCTTTAAAACTTCTGGATCATATTTCACAAGTTAATGTTTAACAAATTGTTTCTCTCCATAATAGCAATGTCTTTGACTAAATGAGCTTATGTATTTTCTAATTCTCTTCCTATTATTGATGAATTTGGATGAGAATTGTGAGTGAATATAATAAACCTTTTGTTTGAATAGCCACTCAGGGTTTTCTTACAATACAGGGATTTCCCTGAGACAAGCAGAAGTAACATGCTCTCCTGATTAGTACTTGTTGACTGGCTGGGGCCAAGGCTGTTGAGTTATGGTCCCTGATCTGTCACATTGAGGTGTGTAACTTTGTCCAAATTATGTTACCTCTTAGCATTTCTTTTGTAAAATAGGTGTAATCAGGCCTTCCTGACAGGAACGTTGTAAGGGTTAATTCATTGCTGTTTGTTAAGTGTGCTGAGATTGTCAGATTAAAGTACTGTGGAAGTGTCAAGTTTGTGTTATTATGGTATTATTTTTCTTTGTTTAGTAGGAAATGCCATTTACATGTAATTTGCTTTAATAGTAAAATAAGTCATTTTAATCAATGCACAATCAAGCCCTTATTCATTGAGGACAAGGGTGTATACAGTTAGCAAGAAGGCTAGTGTTGGCTAACACAAGGGCAGGAATCTGAAAATTAAGCATTGGATACAAAGAAAGCCTAGAAAATGAGGCTTGGGGAGATCAGGTTTTGAGGGCCCAGGAGACTCATGTTACAGGCCCAAAGTAGACTGTTATTAGCAAGAGAGGAAAAAAAAAGAAAGAAAGAAAGAAAAAATTAGTAACCTTAGCAACTGATACTAACCAAAAAAAAAAAAAAATTATGCTACCAAGAAATTTTTGAAACTATTCTACATATGACCCAAAAACTAAATATCTCACACATTTCATTAGAACCCAGAAAGCGGTTTAAACTTATGTAGTTATTAAAAAACTTTCTTAATAAGTTAGCAATGTATTTGTTTAGATGTGATTTCAGGTGTATAAATACACATTAGGCTTTGAACATTATAATAACTGGTTAATTCTGAGTTTCTCAAAGAAAATACTACCAATCAAACCTGGATAATACCATATAATGACACACATTCAGTTGCAGTAATCTTTAAGATAGTAGTTTATCAGGGACTAATAAATACGTTTAATGAAAAAAATTAACATTCAACAGAAATATTTAAAATGAAAATTTTTTTCATTTGACACCTAATTGACTTTAAGTTTTGACACTTCATCGACTATGCTGTTATTTGTCATCCAGTTAATTCAGACTCTTGGCCACTCCACAAGTGCAGAGTTGAAGTGCTCCACAGAGGTTTCAAGGCCTCTGACCTTTCAGAAGCAGGCTGCTTCACCTGCTGTCTAACTGCCTCTTAGATTTCCAGCTAGTTGTGGAGCACATAACCAGCTTCACCACCCAGGGATTCCTAACTGACTATAGATAAGCATAAAACAACATCCTACCATTAATAAATTTAACAACTTGCATCTAGAATTTTCAGTACCGTCCCATATCTTTGGAAACTTTCCTTTGTTCATAATTGCAGAAGGTTGGCAAATTTAATCGACAAATAGGAATTTAACTCATCATCATTTCACCACAGTACAGAAAGATCTGAAATCTCCATTTTGAAAAACCACAGGAATAAGAATTCCCCTTAACCAGTTTCTCAAGTATATTAAAGGGAGAGGTAAAGGATGAAACAAATGCAAGTAATAATATTATGATTCCACTTACATTACTATTATTAATGAATATAATTTTAAAATTTGTTTCCCTATGATATTAATAGGAGCTCTGGTAGCATAGTGCCTAAGGCACTTGACTGCTCACCAG
>NW_006921956.1:2362220-2369661 GCF_000298275.1 Orycteropus afer afer
ATATATATATATGCAATGCACTAAATAAACATGGTGAATATTTCTACAATAAAAATCTCCCTTAGCAAAATGAATGAATGAGACAGCCTCAGTCAGCTTTGGTCAGAGCAAGCAAAATTTCTAGTTTGGTTAGCTGCCAGACCAAATTCTTTTATTAGCCCTGGCATCTAATCTCTGGCAGAAACTATCCTGACAATTTTTCTTCCTGGTCTGGTCTTCCTTGCACATTATTCTTCATGGATAGGCATGGATTCTGCTTTGGGGAATATTTCTCCCGGGGAAATGTACAGCTTCACAGTACACTTCATATTTACACCATTATGGGAGCCCAAGAGTTTAACACTTGAAATTCAATTTTTCTTCTAGCTTGGGAACATCATTTCTTTGATTGATAGAATTTCTTGAAGAAAATTTGTACATATTCTATTTACTTTTTTAAAAAAACAGTAAATTCTTCTACATTTTTGTTCATGATATATTTCATGTGCTTGGTTTATTTTTTCCCATCCCTCATTCCACATGCGTCTTTCTCACCTGAAGATAGCTACCTTGAATTCTTCTGAAACAAGAGATTTAGATTGGAACACCAGTCCTTAAACTAATAAGTCTTTGCTCAATACATGAAGAGATAAATATTTATTATGATGCTTATGCTCATGAACAAGGACTTCAACCATGGAAGCGGGTGTTAAAGCTGCTTTTTTTCTTTCCCTACCTTGTGTTTCTATCTCTTCTCCTTCAGCTTGTAAAACCAATTTCTAAAAGATTCCTGGTTTGGATCATAAGGAAGGAAGAAAAAAATCTCTTACATAACTAATGAGGAGCTAGTGTGGGAGCTATCAGAACCTGTCCATTGTTTAAAATGATACTTATCTTCTAAGTACTTTTGTCAGATCTCTAGAGAAGCCACTTTCCCTTCTCTTCTTTCCCCAAAGTTGGTATTTTCTTACCTAGAGCTTCCCGGACAACTATGAATGAAATAATATTGTAGCATCTGTACTTTTTTAAGCTTAAAAGTCATTTTGACATGTGGGCTCATTTTCCTAGAACCTAAAATGACTCTACAACAGGTCATTCCTATAGTCCTCTGCAGGTCCATGAAAAATTCTTTTTCTTAAGTCAAATTGAGAATCCAACATAATCATTCTTGGTCACTCAAAATCCAGGAAATTCGCTCCTCAACCACATACCGGTCCATAATATCCCTCAAATTGATAAAACTTATATTTGTTTTTCTTTAGTTTTTCATTTAAATACAATATTTTAAAACTGTGGGAAAATATAGTGTTGGCAAAGAATACTGAATATACCCTGGACTGCCAGGAGAACTAACAAATCTGCCATGAGAGAGGTACGTTCAGTAAGCTCCTTAGAAGCATGGATGGTAAGATTTTGTCTCATTTTGACATGAGACCAGTAGGGACCATTGCCTGGAGAAGGACGACATGCTTGATAAAATAGAGGGCCAGAGAAAAACGGGAAGACTTCCAGCAAGAAGGACTGACACAGTGGTTGCAACAATGGACTCAAACAAAGCAATAATTGTGGTGCACAGGACTGTGCAGCATTCAGTCTGTTGTACATAAGGTTGGTATGAGTCAGAATTGATCCTATGGCCCATAACAACAACAAAAAAATACAAATAACAATGAAAATTAACACTTTAACCATTTGCAAGTGTACAATTCAGTGGTGTTAAGCATATTGACAATATGTGTAAACATCACCAGTTACCCCTATATTTAATATCTCCCAATTGCTTCATCAGCCTGCTGAAGAAGTCTTTGTGAGTCTTTGTTACATCTAGAAGATGAGTTTCTCACTCTTCAAGAATGAGAATCTCTCCAATCTTTTTCATTTACACTTTCAAACAACTAAATATTCTCCTAAACCATTCTTTTGTATAATACCTTGCTAATTGCAATAAATGTCCACCATCACCCAGTACTAACATGTTTGTATTACTTCCTTTATTCTGTAGGTAAAATGTAAGTAGAAATTTAGTCTGTCTTTCAATTTATCATCACGATAGTTCCACCAAATATTTTACTACTGGCTAGATAGTTCTCCATCTTTCTAGCTACCAAAATGAATTACTATGTCACTCATGTTTGACTACTATGCCAATGTTCATTGTTCAGATTTTTTTTAATGGTAGTAACTTTCTCAAGCCAATAATGATTGTATTCACTATAACTAATACACTTCCAAATGCATTATGATTCAAAAATATTAGACATTTATGCCTTGCTCATGGGACAGTACTGAACTGTGTGAGAAGGTTACTAGGTGATCTTTCTTCATGCAGTCATTCAGGATATTAAGATTGTGTCATCTACAACATATGGCTGTCAAGATTACCTTGATTGAATCCCAAAAATCCCAAGATTTCCTCCATTCCAGTTAGCTTCTAAGAGAAGAGTATGGAGGAAAAATATTGGACAATTTGTGGGCCAGGTCAGAAAGTTATCCGTATCACTTTCTTTCAATTTCTTTAGCCAAAATATGTTCATATGACCATATTAATTCAAGAGAGATTGAATATCTGTATTAGCTGAGTCCCCAGAGAGAGAAGAACATGAATTGTGATTAGTAGAGAGTGTTGTTGTTGTTGTTGTGTGCGGTCGAGTTGGACCCGACTCACAGCAACCCCTCCTTGGGTTTCCAAGGCAGCATCACTACAGAAGTAGATTGCCCAACCTTCCTTCTGAGGAGTAGCTGATGGGTTTGAACCTCCAGCCTTCTGGTTAGCAGTCAAGTGCCTTAGACACTACGCTACCAGAACTCCTTAATAGAGAGTAGTGGGTTATACCTTTCCTCCTCAAAATTGTAACATTTCTATATCAGCTGATGAAAATGGGTTCTTGTGAAAGAGCTTCCATGTGGCTTCTATGACTCAGGATATCATTGTCATATTTGTACCCACAGCCATATCTGTACTCACAAACTTCACATTGGTTAAATGAATGAAACATCCCTTGTTTTATCTGAAGCCACCCACTGTACTTGTGAATTAATCCTTATTTTATGGTTTCCTTCACTCAGTAAGTCCCTATCTCTTGCATCATCAGTTTTGATTCCCTCTGTATAATCTTTCCCATTTCAGTAAACATATAAAAAGTTCCATAATTGTTTTTTCAAATCTCCCATTATCTAAAATCTCTTTTTTACTACTGTCCCATTTTCCTATTTCTCTGTATAGAAAACACTTAAAAAAAATTTCCAGTGTTCTCTACCTCTATTCTTTCTTGAAATAATTCTAGTCATGTTCCTGTCACCACCATGAGGCAAACACAATTGCAAGACATTTGCATTATCAAATCCAAGTCTTTTGCCTCACTATACTGAGCCTGTCAGTAATAGTAGATCACTCTTTTCTTTTTGAAGCACTTTAATTTGTTCGAACAAAACAAGGGAACACTACATGGTTTAACATCAAGAAGGGAGTGCGTCAGGGTTGTATCCTTTCTCCACACTTATTCAATCTATATACTGAGCAAATAATCCGAGAAGCTGGACTATATAAAGAAAAACATGGTATCAAGATTGGAGGAAGAATCATTAACAACCTGAGATATGCAGATGATACAACTTTGCTTGCTGAAAGTGAGGATGACTTAAGGCACCTACTGATGAAGGTTGAAGAATATAGTCTGCAGTATGGATTACATCTCAACATAAAGAAAACAAAAATCCTCACAACTGGACCAATGAGCAGCATCACAATAAATGGAGAGAAGATTGAGGTTGTCAAGGAATTCACGTTGCTTGGGTCTACAATCGATGCCAATGGAAGCAGCAGTCAGGACATTAGACGACGTGTAGCATTGGGGAAGTCAACTGCGAAGGAACTGTTTCAAGTGCTGAGGAGCAAGGATATCTCCTTGAGGACTAAGGTGTGCCTGACACAAGCCATGATATTTCCAATTGCCTCGTATGCATGTGAGAGCTGGACAATGAATAAGGAAGACCGAAGAAGAGTTGATGCTTTTGAGTTGTGGTGCTGGTGGAGAATGTTGAAAGTACCATGGACTGCTAAAAGAACTAACAGATCTGTCCTGGAGAAAGTGCAGCCAGAATGCTCCTTGGAAGCAAGAATGGCCAGACTTCGTCTCACCTATTTTGGTCATGTTGTAAGAAGGGACCATTCCCTGGAGAAGGATGTCATGCTTGGTAGGGTGGAGGGTCGCCAAAAGAGGGGGAGGCCTTCAACGAGATGGATTGACATAGTGGCTGTGATGATGGGCTCAAGTATAGCAGGGATTGTGGGGCTGGCATGGGGTCGGGCAGTGTTTCGTTCTGCTGTGCATGGGGTCGCTATGAGTCAGAAACGACTCAATGGCACTTAACAACATAACAACAACAATTTGACTGCTAGGATACTCTGAATCATATCACACTCCTAGCTCTAGCCCTTCCTTCTCAGTCTTCTTGGCTGAGCTTCAGGGATCAGCAGTAATTTCCAAACATTTCATTTCCTGACCAACTCTCTCCCTCTATTATTTCAACTACAACACTTTTTTTGGGGGGAGGGGGGGCTCTCTTTTCACTGTCTATCACCCCTTAATACTCTTAGTCTACTTCTTTTAATACATAGACTATGTAATACATACTTTATCTCTTACCAACCTACATATAATTTTTAGGAGATTGCATTTACTCTTATCTATATAATTATAATACCAAACTCACCTATTGGCCCTCATTATCTTCTTAAGCTCTAAAGAATTTATGCAACTCTCTCTCCCAGACATCTCTACTTATTTATTTATCTCATCAGCATCTCAAGCTTAGCATGTCCAAACTAAGCTCTTGCTCTTACCCTACAAAAATGCTTCTCTTACAATCTTCTTCATCTCAGTATATTGCAAAGCCTTTCTTCTAATTACTCAAGAGAGTGGAATTAAAAAAGAAGAAGAAGAGGAAGGAAAAAAATAGCTAGAGATCACTCTTCAGTCCTGTTCTGGTTCCCTAGTACCACTCTGACAAGGGTATACCACGAGTGGGATAGCGTTAACAAACAGGAGTTTATTCTCTCACAGTTTGGAGGCTTTAAGTCTAAGTTCAAAGTGCCAGGCTCTAGGGGCTAGCTGAAAGCCCCTCTTCCTTGGGCTTCATCTCTGCCTCCTGCTCCTGGCCCACTGAAGCTAGGGTTTTTTTTTTTTTTTTATTCACTCAGAAAGCTGTTGACTGCTGAGGCTGCCAAGCCCAAGGTTGACAAATAAAATGGCACAGTCTTGATGTTACCAAACCACACGGCAGGCCATTAATTAAAGTCCATTGTAAGTCCCAGGATCAGCAGAGCATGGCAGGCTGCTGAACAATGACATGGCTCCATGCAGGGTCCAAGCATGCCATAAAGTAGAGCCCATTCTCAAAGCAGCTTCGTATATACAGGAAGCAGACCACATACCCAAAGCAGCTACTCAGCTGCTTGTGTTAGATCCCAACATGCAGCTGATTGCCAGTCTCATCATGGGAAATAACTACCACAAGCTGCCCAGCCACTCAATCAGGCCCAGCCAAGTTGACACACAACATAACCACCACAAATCCATTTTTTTCCCATATATTCTTCAGTTTGAAGTATTTTCAGGATCTAAGTACTTAAAATGATCACCATACCTAATAGAAACTGTCCTTCTCATATCTCACCTCTATAATTGCAATAGATTCTAGGACTCTACATATGGAAGTAGCCATGACTCCCTCTCTGTTCTCTTCTGCCACTTACCTCCTTGTTTAAGCAGTTGTAACCTCATTGTTTTTCTTTGTGTTCCTCACAAACTTCATGTTTGCTCTTGCTTTAGGGCATTTGAACTTTCTGTTCTTTTTGCAAGGCTTCTTGCCTCACTCCTTTCAGTCATCTGCTCCACCATTACCTGAGAGTGCTTCCATATGCTTAAATAACACCACACCCACACCACCTTGCTATTACCTTATCTGACTTCTAAGTTTCTCTTTAGAATTTTCTATCATCTGTTATATATTTATCTGTCTTTGAGAGAGAAGATTTTGTTTTGTTCACTTTCTCAGCCCATAAAAGAGTACATGATAAATATTTTTAAATACTTTAATAAATATTGAAATATTGCTTTTTTCCAAAAATCCATAAAATCTTAACTGTCACCTAACAATAGACAGGCCAATGAAGTGAATAGGAACTCTGGTAGCATATTGCCTAAGGCATTTGACTGCTAACCAGAAGGCTGGCAGTTCAAACCACCAGCCACTCCTTGGAAGGAAGGTTGGGCAATCTACTTCCATAGTGATAATGCCTCAGTAATCCAAGGAGGGGTCGCTATGAGTCGTGTCTGACTTGATGGCACATAACAAGAACAACATGAAGTGAACAATTTACACCAGATAGTTACACTCCTTAGAATAATCAACTAGGGAAATCAGAAGGGCAGAATTTGCTCAGGGAACAAGATCTGAAGGCAGGAGTTCATAGGAGAGATGGACACAATGAAAAGGTAACCACAAGAAGAAAATGGAAAGAGAGTTGTTACACTGTGAGAATTACAATCAATGTCACAAAACAAAACATGTATGAACTTTTTAATGGAAAAAAAACTTGCTCTGTAATTTTCACCCAAATAACTGTGTGTGTGGGTGTGTGCATGTGTGTGTATAAATATAGATATACATATGCTCTGGTGGCGTAGCACCTAAGACATTTGACTGCTAACCAGAAGGTTGGTGGTTCAAATGTACCAGCCACTCCATGGAAGGAAGACTGGGCAATCTACCTCAATAAATATTTATCACCTTGGAAATCTAAAGGGGGCCACTATGAGTTGGAATCAACTCTATGGCAGTGAGTTTAGTTTTGGTTTTATACACACACACACATATATATACACACACACATATATATATGTTGTCACTAACAATATTATCATTCATTTAATAGTCATCAAGTCAGCAAAATTCCAAAAACTGAGCAAAAGTTGACATTCAAGGAAAGACTTCTCTCTTCTCATTCTCCAAACATGTTATTGTTAAATGCCATCCAGCCAGTTGCAGCTCATAGCAGTCCTATGCAGAACAGAAGAAAACGCTGCCTAGTCCTGTGTCATCCTCACCCTCATTGCCATGCTTATGTTATTTTTTTTTTTTACAATGCTTTTAAAATATGATGGTTTTTGTGATTAACTTGTAATTGTATAATTTAATACTAAGGCAATACATTTTACGAACCTAATGTAATTAGCGACCCCTTCTTGGGTTTCCAAGAAGGTATTACTATGGAAGTAGACTGCCCAATATTCCTTCACAGGAGTGACTGGTACATTTGAACCACCAGCCTTCTGGTTAGCAGTCAAATGTTGTAGGCACTACGCCACCAACACTCCCCAATGCGAATTTTACATAAGATCCAAATTTTGATTCATATGAAAAATTCTCACAGTTAATCCTGTCCTGTGTAATATATATG
>NW_006921956.1:2370067-2377256 GCF_000298275.1 Orycteropus afer afer
CAACTCCGTCAAGTCAATTCTAACTCATAGGGACTCCTACTGGGTTTCCAAGGCTGTAAATCTTTATGGAAGCAGACCGTCCAATCTTTCTTCCATGAAGCAGCTGGTGGGTTCAAACCACAGATCTTTTGATCAGCAGCCTAATGCCTTAACCACTACACCACCTAAGTTCTTAGTGATTAAGACCAATATTCTAAGGGACTACTTTTCAATTATTCATTCAAAACAGAAAATTGAAAACCTATGTTATTTAATATAATGTATATGATTTGAATTCAATGTGTTAAATGAATCATTTTAAGAGAAATCAAGCAAAGAAAACTAGCACTTTTTAAAAATGCGGTATTTAGGGATGTTTTCTAGATTAGAAGAAATGATTGGACTGTTTTCGAAATTTAAAAATAATGCAAAGAAATGCTCCTATAAAGAATTTGCTGTGTGAATATTCACATCCGAGGAATACATACACACTTACATAGGATATAACACAGGATATGCAGTTACAAATAGATTTCTATGGTATTATGTGGAGGCTGTAGCTCTGGTGAAAGATCGAACTTTCTAATGCCTGATGGTTAACCCACAGCCAATTCTAGATACAGAGGAGTTCTTTTTAAACTTTGATGGTTGTAGCAGCAAATGTCAGACGAATCTTACATTTTCATGATTAATATATAGGTAAGAAATTACCCATTCTCAGCTTTGCAGTTCATGAAATTGTGGTAGATTTTGCAGATGTTGTGGGTGATGCTCCGTCTGTGATTGCAGTGACAACCAAAACCCAGGCTCCTGTGTGTTCTATGTGTGGCTAGAATGTTGGAGGAAACCCTATTTTGCAAATTCCCAATTTACATTAACACTGTCTGACTTTGATCATGTTAGAGAACCATCAATGGTACAGAAGATAGAAATTTATGGATTCCCATTACTTTATTTAAAAAATACTAATTTTATTTACCTTCAAGAAAGTGATCATTTACCAGCATGTCTAAAATCAGATTATCCTGAATTTAATGTTCTCATATCAAAATGCCTAGTTTTGATGTGGTTTAGCAGTTCTTAAAAACAACTCAACTCTTTATTAAAGGGCATCTGTTTGGAAATTCTCCAGACTTGAACTTATATTTTATTTGATGCAAGGCTGTAGGTGTGAGGGTCTTATGTCATCGCCAAAGCATTTACTAAGTGCAGGCACCCACACACTCACCTGGAGGGCTCCAAGATGGCTCACTGGGAAAGGAATCCTTTGGCCTGGTTTTGAGGTATGTTTTTGTCCATTTTCAGACTTACATTTCTTAATAGAGAACAAAAGTTGTGGGGAAACATGATCTAAAGCATGTAAAGTTTCCCATAGGCCAATTTTGCTGGGATTTTTAAAATCTGATTAACCTGATATGATGTCATGGTTCCTGGGAAAAGAAACATGTATCTGAATTTTTGAAATCCTAGTTATCTTTCACATTCTTTGCTATAAAGGATTGTGAGGATTGCACATGACCAGGCAGTTTTTGTTCTGTTGTATCTGAGTTGGAGCTGACTTGATGTCACCTAACAACAACAAGGGCAGTTATCTTTCAACATCAGTTTCAAAAAAACCTTTTCTATGGAGGTTGCTGACAATTTGTCCAGCGAAAGTCACTTCCCCCTTTATTCTTTCAGACACCTATATGAGAACATTTAATACATGGTATTTTATACATATCAGTTCTCCCAAACGTGCTGGGAGTTATTTCAGGACAGATTCTATGCCTTATTTATACTTTATCACCAGCATCTATCTCAACACTTAGCCTGGAGTAGCTACTTAATAAGTGAGTGCTGAAGGTTTACATGAATAGACATTATAATTGGTTGATTTTTTTTTTTTTATCCATCTTCTATGTGCATATGTTCACATTACTTCATAATCCAATTAGAAATTACAAGCTGTTTTTAGAGCCTTCAGGAATGTGTGTGGTACGACATCATCTTTGTTGTCATCAGCTCCATAGATATATGTAAATACCTTTGCTGTTGTTAGGTATTTTCAAGTTGGTTCTGACTCACAGCAACACCATCCACAGCAGAACAAAACAGTGCCCAGTTTGTGTCATCTTCACAATCATTGCTGTGTTTGAGCCCATTGTTGTAGCCATGGTGTCAATCCATTTCCATGACTGTTTCCCTCTTTTTTGCTGACCCTCCAATTTTCTAAGCATGGCCACTCATCTGTCAGTTTGTTGTACTATGTAGTTGAATGTTGTTGTGACGCTCGAAGCTATGCCATCGGTATATCAAATATTAACATATGTCACCCATAGTGGACATATTTCAGCAGAGCTCCCAGACTAAGACTACAGAGAAGGACCTGATGATCTACTTCTGACAAAATTGGCCAGTGAAAACTTTATGGATAGCAGTGGAGCATGTAAACACCTACGCTGTGTAGATCTGGGTGGTATATGCATTTCTGAAATGTTGTATGTATAATTGATTTGTATCATCAAAAAATGTTGTTGTTGTTGTTGTTGTTAGGTGCCATCAAGTCATCTCCAACCCCTAGTGACCCTACTTACAGCAGAACGAAACACCACCCAGTCCTGAGTCAACTCGATGATTCTTGCTATACTTTAGCCCATTGCAGCCACCACTATATCAATCCACCTCCTTGAGGGCCTTCCCCTCTTTTGTCAACCCTCCACCTTACTAAACATGGCATTCTTCCCCAGGGAATGGTCCCTTCTGACAACATGACTGTCCTGGTTACCTAGTACCACTCTGATAAGAAAATACCACAGTTGGGATGGCTTGAACAAACAGGAGTTTATTCCTGCAATTTGAAGGCTTTAAGTCTGAATTCAAAGTTTCAGGCTTTAGAGGCTATGTGCCAACCTCCTCGACCTTGGGCTTTAGCTCTGCCTCCAGCTCCTGACCCATTGAAGGTAGAGGCATCTCTTCGCTCAGGCAGCTACTAAAGAAGAGTGTGATATCAGGATTGGAGGAAGACTAATTAACAACTGCGATAAGCATACAATACAAGTTTGCTTGTTGAAAGTGAAGATGACTCAAAGAACTTATTGATGAAGATTAAAGGCTATAGTCTGCAGTATGAATTACACCTCAATATAAAGAAAACAAAAATCCTCACAACTGGACCAGTATGCAGCATCATGATAAATGGAGAAAAGATTAAATTTGTCAAAGACTTCATATTACTTGGTTCTACCACAATCAACACCAATGGAAGTAGCACGCAAGACACTGGGCAAATCTGTTGCAAAAGACCTCTTTAAGGTGCTGAAGAGTGAAGATGTCTCCTTGAAGATGAAGGTGCGCCTAACTCAAGTCATGGCATTTTTAATTGCCTCGTATGCATGTAAGAGAATGAATAACGAAAACCGAAGAAGAGATGATGCTTTTGAGTTGTGGTGCTGGCGAAGGATATGGAAAGTACAATGAGCTGCTGAAAGAACTAACAAATCTGTCCCAGAAGAAGGGCAGACAGAACATTCCTTGGTAGCAAAAATGGCCAGACTTTGCCTTACCTACTTTGGTCATACTGTCTGAAGGGACAATACCCTAGAGAAGGATATCATGCTTGGTAAGGTGGAGGGTTGGTGAAAAAGGGGAAGGCCTTCAACAGGGTGGGTTGACACAGTGGCTGCAACAGTGGGGTCAGGCATAGCAAGACTCATGAGGTTGACACAGGACCATGCAGTGTTTTGTTCTGTTGTGCATGGGGTCACTATGAGTTGGAGACAATTTGACGGCACCTAAAAACAACAACATTCTTACCAGGGGTTTCTATCTTCCAAATTTATGTATTTGATATATTTTAGAAAAAAAAAATACTTCTCAATTCACTGCTTGAACAAAGGATTTTGTAACTAACTCCTGTACCCATATTGCACAATAGAAATCAAAGCCTGCAAGAGCTCATGCCACTTCATTTAGCCAAAATCTGAATGATGCATTGCATAAGTAGCAACATAATAGAGGCCTCACATGGTAATCTGGGTAGATGTATGCTGTGCTTTGAAAATCAAATATTGTTCCCTTTAACGTTTTGACAAGTAATTTTGACAACAATATACATTTGGCTAACTCATGAATGTAGTTCTTTTGGTCCTTCGGATTGTGCAGGGTTTGCACTATGCTAAGAATGACAACATTTATAGAACTGACATGCATCTGCCAAGTGAACAGATGGTCTTGTAGTTTAGAGGAACAATAGAGAAGAAAGAAAAGACAGAGTGTGGGGGTAAATAGAGCTGGTAAAGTGTGACAAAAATCACACCATCTAAAATAGCTCTAAGAAAGCTGAAGAAAAATGCACACAAAGATATAATTTATTATTGAAAGTTATAGAAAAGAGAGGATGGTCTTGCTTGTTTCATTCTTCTTACACCTTGATATTGAATCTTATTTCAGTGCACTTGAGATTGATAAGCTATGAGATTATAATGTTGATACTCTTGTTTACAGAGAAAGTTATTCTAATGTATTTTCAAAATGAATTTGATAAGAATGATATTTACTTTTAATACTCTACATATTTCTTTTTTTTGTAGTTTATCTGTAGAAATAACAGAACACAATTAACAAGAACTAGAACTTCACCCTCATAAACTCTAGATATTTTATATCAGTTGCCTTTGTGGGAACAATGCGGTAATTATCTCCTTTATCTCTTTTAAGCCACTTTACCTTCATTGAGAAAAGCACATGTTAGGTACAAGTGAGTGGGATGTGGGTACCTTCATGGAAAGCTATTGACTGAAACAGTTGTGTGTGAGTGTGTGTGCATACACATGCATATGTATATACATTTATGGATTATGTTGTTGTTGTTAGGTGCCATAGAGTCAGGTCCAACACATAACAACCCTATGTACAACAAGAAGAAAAACTCCTGGGTCCTGTGTCACCCTCACAATCTTTGCTGTGCCTGACCCCATTGTTGCAAACACTATGTCAACCCATCTTGCTGAAGGTCTTCCTCTTTTTTGCTGACCCTTTACTTTACCAAGCATGATATACTTCTCCAGGGAATGGCCCTTACTGAACACATGACCAAAGTAAGTGAGACAAAGTCTAGACATTCTCATTTCCAGGGAGCATTCTGGTTGCATCTCTTCCAGGACAGACATAGTGTTTTCAGTATTATTTGCCAACACTACAATTCAAAGCCATCATCTGTTCTTTTGTGTTCCTTATTCACTGTCCAGTTTCACATGCATATGAAGCAACTGAAAATACCGTGACTTGGGTTAGATGCACCTTAGTCTTTAAAGTGACATCTTTCCTTCTTAAGACTTTAAAGAGGTCTTTTGCAGCAGATTTTCCAAGTACAATACAACATCTGATTTCTTGATGGAACCATCTACTTCCACAGTGATGCTGCCTTGGAAACCCAAGGAGGAGTCTTTATGACTTGGGTCCAACTCAACCACACATAACAACAACAACAACAGCTTCCATGGGTATTGATTGTGGGTCCAAGGAAAATGAAAACCTTGGCAACTTCAATATTTTCTCCATTTATCATGATGCTGCTATTGGTCCATTTGTGAGGATTTTCATTTTCTTTATGTTGAAGTGCAATCTGTACCAAAGATTGTAGTTTTTGATGTTCATCAGTATGTGCTTCAAGTCCTCTTCATTTTCAGCAAGCACATTTTTATCATCTGCATATGACAGATTGTTAATGAATCACCCTTCAATCCTTACGCTGCTTTCTTCTTCATATAGACCATCTTCTCAGATTATTTACTCAGCATATAGATTAAATAAGTATCATGAAAGGACACAACCCTGAAACACATGCTTCCTGATTTTAAACCATGCAGAATCTTCTTGTTCCATTCTAATGACAGCCTCTTGGTCTATGAGGATGGCCATAACGATGGTCCTATTTTCTTGGCTTGAGGAGTCTGGGTATTTGATATTGTGTCTTTGAGTTTAAAACTAAACCCCACATCATGTATGGATTCCCTGACATATATAGGTTTCTGGCACAGAAATTTGGCTTGCCATTCAGGTTAAATTAAGGTGACAGGCTGTGTGTGTATGTATTTATGTATGTACTTATGTATACATAAATGGATATTCTTTAGTAAATGATGGTTTTAAAAAGCTGTTTGGATGATTATTTTCTCTGATTTGGGCAATAAGCTTTTTTGTATCATAATATTTAATTAGTTATTTAATTACCAAACTAATAATTGCTCTCTTCTATCAAACATTGGGAGCTCTGGTGGCATAGTGCCTAAGGCATTCGATTGCTAACCAGAAGGCTGGCGGTTCAAACCCACCAGCCACTCCTCAGAAGGAAGGTTGGGCAATCTACTTCCGTAGTGATACTGCCTCAGAAACCCAAGGAAGGGTTGTAATGGGTTAGATCGGACTCGATGGCAGTGTTTTTCTTTTTTTTTAATCAAGTATTTTACAATGCACTGTGATAAACATTTTATACAGAACTCGTAGTGCTGCTATGAGGTGGGTACTATTATTACCCTATGTAAAAGAAAACAGAATGGAGTCTTTGGAAGACTGAGTAATTTGCCCAACACATTTAGTAAGTGGGTATAAAAATCAAAACCCAGGTTAAATTCTCTTCTTAACTACTTGCATTATTAAAGGATAAATTAGTCAATGAAACCCTATAGACACTGAAATATACAATAGTTTTTGTTCACTCATGTAAGAGTTGTGGACTTGTGTTCATCTCTATGTATAGTTTTCTCTCTCATGCAATGATCATGCACAGTACAAGGTTTATCTGGCTTTAGAGCCTGGACATAATCTAGATAATGACCTAAGCACTGTATGTGTTTCCAGGAGAATAAAAAGATCTTGGGGAAACACCCATGGGACACCAGGCCTAGATTTTAGAAAATCACTTCTGCTTACCTATCTTTCAGGAAAACTTAGTTACACAGACCCTTCCAATCCGAAGGAAAACTGGAAATGTAATGTAATCTAGTGGTTTGACAAAAACAAACCCAACCAAATCCACTGCCATAGAGTCTATTCCAAATCATAGCAACCCCACAGGACAGAGTAGAACTGCCCCATAGAGTTCCCAAGGCTGTAAACCTTTATGGAAGCACATTGCCATGTCTTCCTCACACAAAGTAGCTGGAGGTTTCAAATCACTGAGCTTTGGGTTGGCAGCTGACTAATTTAACTGCTGTGCCACCAGAGCTCC
>NW_006921956.1:2377718-2378246 GCF_000298275.1 Orycteropus afer afer
TTCTTCTTTTATGTTGAAAGACTTCATTATTAGAAAGTATACCTAGATAGAGCTTTATCACCAATTAATTTCAATGAATTTTTGTGTGAATTGAAATGATTTTAATGAAGACTTGCAGAATTTAGGCATTTTGATAAATCATTTGTAGGAATAGTAGTAGCAAGTCTATTCCAACTCATGGCAACCCTATGTGTGTCACAATAGAACTGTGCTACATTGGGTTTTTAAGATCCCCAAACCTGTCTTCCTAGGCACCTTTGGGCGGGTGTGACTACCAGCCTTTCAGCTAATAGTCAAGTGCATAATCATTTCATCTAGCCAGGATCTTCTTTCAATTAATGCTTCAGCTAATGTTTATTATTAAAACTAGATTAAATAGAGATAAGAAGAAGTTCAGTTAATTTTGGTACTTAGAATGTGAGAAAGGCCATTTAAAACTTGGCATGAATATGTTGTTGTTGTTGTTAAGTGCTGTCAAGTCGTTTCCGACTCATAGTGACCCCATGCACAGCAGAACGAAACACTGCC
>NW_006921956.1:2382335-2386416 GCF_000298275.1 Orycteropus afer afer
TGTTTATTTTTTGTGTAAGTATCCCAATCCCTGAATATTGTTCTTTGAAACAGGGCCATTATAAATTCAGTTTGTATATTATTTAAAACATCTTAGTTCTCAGGATTTGTCAGTAGAGGGTGTTCATTCTATAATCAGTTTTAGTCATAACAGGAGACATTTCATTCAAAGCAATTGCAGATACTTTAAAAGCCTCTAATATTGGAAAGAATCTTGAACTATGAATGGAAAGATCTCGGGTTTTCTCTTCACTTTGTGACACTGACAAGTTATGGAATCTCTGAGCAGCTGTAGAATCTGGGCTTTAAAATGCGGTGGGCAACCTCGATGATCTTTCAGACTGCCCCTGACTCTAAAATTTGATGACAGTTGGCCCACTGTTGTTTGAAATTTTGTTCTGTATTCTCAATTGTTTTCTTTTTCCTTGAGCTCTTCCTTTATGAACCTGCCACAACATTGTGATGCTAAACAGAGTAGTCAGGTTTTCAGACCTTAAATGCTTAGTCTTGATTTTTTCATTAAAAGGCAATTGAAGTTAAGTGTATGGATCAAGCTCTTACTGGTGTTCAATACACGGAGAAATAGACAGCTCAGTATTTGTATTAAGGAGTTTACATTAATTGCAACAATTTATCTATTTATT
Source organism: Orycteropus afer afer (assembly GCF_000298275.1). Classification (NCBI taxonomy): domain Eukaryota; kingdom Metazoa; phylum Chordata; class Mammalia; order Tubulidentata; family Orycteropodidae; genus Orycteropus; species Orycteropus afer. Next base: position 2,382,979 of record NW_006921956.1, read on the forward strand.
AAAGGTTCAACAATAAACAGTGTCCACAAGTTCTTTGTGAAATAACAGTTACTTAAAGGAGGTGCTCTCGTGGTGTAGTGCCTGAGGCATTTGACTGCTAACCTTCAGAAGGCTGGTGGTTCAAATCCACCAGCCAATCCTCGAAAGGAAGGTTGGGCAATCTACTTCCGTAGTGATCCTGCCTCGGAAACCCAAGGAAGGGTTGCTATGAGTAGGATCTGACTACATGGCAGTGCGTATGGTTTTTTGGTTTTTAAAGGAGCCGTTGTTCTTTTGTGTCCACACTCCAAAGTCACTCTCTTTCCCTTCATTATTTTAGAAAAATCAATTCTATTACTTGCTTCTAATAGGAATAATGTAAGTTACTAACTTGTATTGTTTGAGAAATGTGTTTTTGAACAGTTTCTATGCTAGTAGTCAATATAGAAAGAATCTGATAAGCATTTCTATTACTTCTCAACTTTGCTTTAAGTGAATATGAAAATATTAATTTTTACCTATATTGACATTTGACAGGCCTAATCTGAATTTCTAGATGTTGCAAATGAGCTATTAACCAAAAGGTTGGTGGTTCAAACCCACCCAGTGATGCAAAACTAGTTATAGTCTTGCAATCTGCTTCTGAAAGAACACAGCCTTGCAAATCCTGTGGAGCACACATGACATCGTCATAAGTCGGAATTGACTCAACTGCAACCACCATCATCAACACCGTGGGCCTGACCTTTGTTGGAGGAAAATGGTGCTACTGGGGTGCGGATAGAATCGTAAAGCAATAGAATTCTGTGGATAGAATTCTGAAAATCTAGAAAGCTTTTCAATAATACCTAATATGAATCAATTTGTAGATACTTTTTAATGATCTTTGCTTCTAAAATCGTCTTAAATATCATAGTTTTAATCAAGTTTAAATTGTTTCTAAGCTCTTTGAAATCAGAAGCTGAGTCTCATTTTTCATATCACTAGAATGTAGTACAGTGAGCAAGATATCCATAATACTTGGTAAGTAATGAAATAAATAACTGAATGCTGAATAGGAACTCTGCAAGCTCGATTCTTCACATATATATTTATATATTCAACACACATTTATTGAACACTTACTAGGTGACAGGCACTACCTATGGGCATAAGAGAAACAGCCTGCCATTTGTAGTGCATTATTAGCTAAAGAGGTTGAAAACAAAAACAACAGAATGTTAAAGGGGTAATTTGCAATGTAGTGTTATGTTGTACTGGAAAAAAAAAAGTGCATGTTGTTTTCGGAGATCATAAAAGGGGAAGCTGACCTCACACATTTAAGCACTCAGGGAAGGCAGTATCTTGACCACTTGGGTCTCTTGTATTAGTAAGGATTCCTGTGCTGTAATGACTAGGTGCTCAGATGCTAACTGAACACCTGGCAGTTTGAACCCCCCAGTGGCTCAATGGGAGAAGGTGCTCATAATCTACCTCTGAAAAGGTTAAAGTCAAGAAAACTCTTTGGGACATTTCTATTCCATTACAACGAGTCTCTATGAGTTAGAATCAACTCAACAATACCTAACAAGAGCATAGTGTCAGTAGCCATTCTCACAGGGTCAAAAAACCATATGATGCAGAGACTCCTCCCTCCACATCACAATGGAACTCTCATCACATGGTAATATACCATCTCTTCAAAAAAAGTAAAGAATGCCCCAATGCATATTGCAATTGCTCAGGAATGTAATAGGTCATTAAACCAAAAAACCAAACCAAACTCACTTCCATTGAATCAGACCCAACTCATAGTGACCCCTCCTTTGGTTTCCAAGGTGGTATCAAAACGAAAGTATATGATTGCCTAACCTTCCTTCAGAGAAGTGGCTGGTGGGTTTGAACCACCAGCCTCTGGTTAGCAGTGAAATGCCTTAGGCACTATACCACCAGAGCTCCCAATAGGTCATTAGTTAGCGCTATATATTTTAAACAACATTCTTGGCCCCAGTTAATCTACAGTGTAAAAGAAAAAATCAAGATGACAAGAAACTAAAATAAAACTAATACAGTACATGTGTCACCATGAGGAAACACCTATCATTAAGTGTCATGCCAGGTGGTTCCTCCTCAGTGCCACACTCATGCTTTGTTTTGATTTTGACCTGCACATCTGAGAAGTTACCGAGAATCTATATAGCTGTTTTTAGGTCCTGTCAAGTTGATTTTGATTCATAGCAGCCTCATGTAAAACAGAACAAAACAGTGCCTTTTCCTGCATTATCCTCATCATTGTTGCTATGTTTAAGCCCATTGTTGCAGCCACTTTGTCAATTCATCTCTTTAAAGGTCTTCCTCTTTTCCACTGAAATGCCACAAGTGGCTGGCTTTAACACACAGGAATTTATTCTCTTACAGTTTAGGACACTAGAAGTCCAAGTTCACGTGCTGGCTTTAGGGGTTGGGTGAAGTCCCTGGACATTGGGCTTCAGCCTGTTCCAGGCCCACTAGTGCTGGAGGCTTTTTCCTACTCATAGAGCTGCTGGTCACTGAGGCTCATGAACCCGAGAAGGACAAGTAAAATCCACACTCCCAAGATTGGCAGAAAACATGGCAGGCCACTGGTTTCAGACAAGGAACAATCTCAAGATTGGTAAACCACATGGCAAGCTATTGAGATGAAGATTCAACAGAATACAGGATCCAGATGTGCCAAAACTTGAGACTTTTCCCAAAGTTTCTCAGTATATACCGGAAGCAGGCCACACTCAGAAGGCAACTTCCCTCTTACTAATTAATGTCTCACATCAGATCCCAATGGAGTTGATTATACCACATTCAATCTCTTCATGGAGAATAACCACATCCAGCTGCTCAACCACTCAAAACCAAGGCCCAGCCAAGTTGACACCCAACCTTAACTACCACACCAAGCAAGATATTCTTCTACAGGGACTAGTTCCTCTTCATAACATGTTCAAAGTATGAGTGCAAAGTCTTGCCATCTTCACTTCTAAAGAATTTTCTGACTATACTCCTCTAAGATAGTTCATTCTTCTAGCAGTCTAGAGTGCATTCAACATTCTTTGCTGATACCACAATTCAAACACACCAATTCTTCTATGGTCTTCCTTATTCATTGTCCAGCACTCCTATACATATGAAGCTTTGGAAATGCCAAGGCTTGAATCAGCTGCACTTCAGTCTTCAAAGATATTTGTGATCTTTAAACTTAGAACTAAGCTCATCTATAGATCATCTTTCAGCAAAACAATGTTGTTGTTGTTGTTGTTGATATGTGCCGTCAAGTTGGCCCCAACTCATAGCAACCTGTCCTTGGTTTTCTGAGATGGTATCACTACAGAAGTAGATGCCCAACCTTCCTTCCGAGGAGTGACTGGTGGATTTGAACCACCAGCCTTCTGGTTAGCAGTTAAGTGCCTTAGGCACTATGCTACCAGAGCTCCTAGCAAAACAATA
>NW_006921956.1:2387196-2389200 GCF_000298275.1 Orycteropus afer afer
AGGATCTTCCAAGGAAGACACATCCTCTAAGAGGCATAGCAGGCTTTTGATCCACATGGGTTTAACATCAGACTTTTAACAGCCGTGCTGTAGGTTTGAGAATTACACTTTTTTGTTTCCAGCCCAGGCTTCTTGGCTAGGTTACAAAATGTTGGTGAATCAGAAAGAGGTGTGAGGATTTCCCTTTCCCTGGTGGGCTTGTTTATTGTGCTTGGGGAACCTAGCAGTAGCATGCAGCTGTTTGGAGCTATGCTTTTAGTCTGAGAAAGAATCAACAGAAGTTCCTCCATGCTGAAAACCTAAATCTTTCTTCCAAGGAGATGAGGAATTCCTGGAGTATGCCAGAGCTCCAAAGAGCTCTCAAGATGAAGCACACATGATGTTTAAGGGAAGGTGAAAGTTGGCTCTATTCTACCTTTGAAAGGACTCTGGAGAAGAACAAATTCAATAAGGCAACCATACTCCTATTGATTATTGATTCCATACAACCTACACTCATGAGAGATTCACAAAGTGGATTGATAATAATTACCTCCTGAATTTTTAAACATTTGGCTATGCTGTATTATATGGATTAATGCTTTTGTTTATTTTTTTGTGATCATAAAGACATTGCCTGATTTCCTTGAGAAAGTGTATCAAGCCATAAAGTGTTATAAGACTGATGGTGCTCATTCTCTACTAATTATCACCTCGTGCCTGGTATGAGAACTCCAAGGACAAACTTGGTCTCTAGACTGTGAAAAGATGTGGCTTAAAGATATCATTTACTTCTCATTACTATGCAATTAATTACTCATTTGGATAGCTGATCACTGCTTTGTCCAAAATATTAATCAGTAGCCAGTTAAACAATATCTCTGATTTGGTTTAGAAGCAGGATCCTTGTGGCCAAGAATGAGGAATAAAATGTGTCAAAAACCACTGGTAATCAAACCTCCATGATCACTGCTAAAACTCATCAGAGTTTGGACATTGTCCCAAAAAACAGGTTTCTGGAGCTTAAGGAAATTGACTTATTTCATTTAGCAAAGTCTGTATTATGTGCATTCCCAAGGAAAGTTGGCATTCTGCATTGTGTGGCAAAGGGCCACCTTCTGCAAGATTAGATCATGATTGGGGGCAGGTTTTGTATGAGATGAAGTGAATATAAAATAGCCTCTCTAGCTACTTCAAAAATGGCAAAATTCCCTTATGCAGATAATGGCTTGCCTCCTTTTTCAGTTGTATATAAAAATTCTATTGTTGAATATAAAAATCTAGAATATAGTACCATAAAGCAACACTTATTATTTATCAAAATAACGTTAGATTGTCTGGGCAGTTCTGCTAATTTCTTTGGAAGTTACTTTGTGTCTTCTTTTAGCTAAAGGGTGTTTTGGGAGCTGGGCTCAGCTCGGATGCTGTGACAAATCAGGATCATTCTGAAAGTGTTCCCAAGATGTTTCTCACCACATTGCACCTAAGTTTTGTCTAGCCCAGGCATCTAGCTTGGTGGCTTGGTGCAAAAAGATAGTGGTACTACCCCCATTGTACAAACACTCTGCTTGAATCACACTTTATAATTCTCCACAGTCCAAGAAAAATCAAATGTCAAGAGTCCATCTGGGAGGAGAATATACAGGGTATGAAACATGGTCCATAGTAGGTGAACCAAATACCAGCCTAGCACATTTCCTCAGTAGTAATGCAAAAATTTTATCATTATGTTGGGAGTGTAGGAAATGAGGAGATAGGAAAGAGGAAAAATGAAATAAATAAAGGGAGAGATGGGAGGCAAGAATCAAACATTATGAATTAATGCAGTTGGTCAAAAAGATTGTAGTTTCTGCAGAATGTGTGTGTCATAGAATAGATGATGATATTCAAATTAATTTGTAGGGAGCTCTGATAGCTTAGTGCCTAAGACATTTGACTATTAACCAGAAGGCTGGTGGTTCAAACCCAGCAGCCACTCCTCGGAAGGAAGGTTGGGCAATCTACTTCTGTAGTGATACTGCCTCG
>NW_006921956.1:2390210-2391595 GCF_000298275.1 Orycteropus afer afer
TCTTCATAGAGGAGAATCATATGCATGCCAATGAACATTTATTCATAGCTTGTCGTGTGCAGGCCATATGCTCTGAGCTTTGCATGTGATTCACTTAATATCCTTTGCCTTGGTTTGGCTCTTCTGTGTAGCTGATAGTAATAGATTATATTACTGTTCACCTATGTTTACTCTCCTCTATATATCATGGTATATATATTCCCATCCAGCCCGTTAATGTTAGGCTTATCCTTGTGAAGACCCTCAGTGAGATGGATTGACATGGTGGTTGCAACAAATGGCTCAAACATAGCAATGATTGTGAGAGTGGTGCAGGAAGGGGCAGGGTCTCATTCTGTTGTACACAGGGTCTCTATGAATCACAAATGACTCGAAGGGACCTACCATATCAACAGCCCTGTGATGTGTTTTGGCCAATGTTATGGGAGTGAACATGGCAGATATCACATGCCAGCAGCAGGTTCATATGTCACCATATAATTGTCCTTGTCTCTTGTTTTTCCCCTCTGCCCCAAGAATGGGAGTATTTAAGAATTGGGCTGCTCCTCCCACCTGAATTTCAAGAGCAGATACTTCAGCCCTGCACTGGAACACAGTTGGAACATAGTGTCGACTGTTTTCACTCTCATGTAACATGAGCAGAAAATAAATGGCTACAGTTGAAACCCCTGATATTTAGTCAGTTTTTATTTTATTACCTAAATCCTTATTAAAATGTTTAGCTCTTCTGCGTGGGTGATTCAGAACCAAACAAAGCCTCTGGACCATTATTCTCTGAACAATGGCTCTGAGGAGCAGCAATCTTGATTTTTCGCCCAAGTAACCAGAAAGGAAGGAGATGGGGTGGTGTAGTAGATAAGGCATTTGGCTGCTAACTAGATGGTAGGCAGTTCAAACCCACCAGCCACTCCGTGAAAGGAAGATGTGCCAATCTACTTCTGTAAAGATTTACAGCCTCAGAAACCCAATGAGGTTAACTATGAGTTGGAATTGACTCCATGGCAGAGAGTTTATTCTGATTTTCAACCAGGAAGGGAGGGTTCTACATATGATCTCCCCAATGAAAGATACACAAACATAGGAGGATTCATTCAATAAGGATTATGATCAGACTGGTAGAAAGTATTTCTTGGGGGTGGAGAATAAGGAGGCAAAAAAGATGAAAAGGAACAAGGGATGTGCAGGATGTCAGTAATCAAAATCACTGGAAGGTCTGGAAGTGAGGATGTCAGGAACCAAAGTGGGAGACCAGCAACAGGAATGCAGATAGAGCCCGGCAAGAAGAACCAACCTGCTGAGAGATGCTTGAAAAAAATGCTATTATGCTGATACTTACTGATACAGGAAAAACAAACTACAGACTATCTACCTCACTGACACACTTG
>NW_006921956.1:2392320-2393317 GCF_000298275.1 Orycteropus afer afer
TTAGACTTGATTTTTATGAACAGAACCAAGAGAAGTTTGGCCTTGTGTCATGTGGTAATAACATTATCTCTGTTTTTTGGCAAAAAAACACCTAATAGTAATAAAAATATTTTCAATCACAAAACCAAACCAAACCAAACTCACTGCCATTGAGTGGTTCCACTCATAGTAACCTCTCCTTGAGTTTCCAAGGAAGTATCTATATGGAGGTAGATTGCCCAGTCTTCCTTCTGAGGAGTGGCTGGTGGGTTTGAACCACCAGCCTTCTGGTTATCAGTCAAATGCCTTAGGCACTATTCCATGAGAGCTCCTTTATAAACACAAAAGTAGGCAAAAACCCAACTGGAGTTCCAAGAAATGTAATAGAAGGACTACTGAGACTGAACTTCTTATATTACACTCTCATTAGTGTGATGATAGGATACATTTTTCAAGGTCTAAAGAGAAATATATAAACAGTCATTAGAGGTGGTGCCAGTGGCCAACTATGGTTTGTGTAGCTCTATCTTAGGAGAAGTTTGGAAGGTAATTATGCTAATTCAAAGGGGGTGCAGCCATGAAGGGAAATAATATCATTAGTTTACATATCTATAATGAGTTTATATCATTATGCAGTATATATAAGGTTAATTTGAGCTTGTGTGCTCAAGAAAGCAGTAGTCCCTGGCTGGTACAAATGGTTAAATGCTAGACAACTAGTCAAAAGTTGGGATTTCTAACTTACCCGAAGACTCCTCTGGCTACAGGCATGTCAATCTGCTTCCAAAAGTCCCAGACCTGAAAACCTCATGGAGCATAGTTCTACTCTGCACACAAAAGTGTCACCAGGAGTAGTAATCAAGCTCACAGTTACTGTTGACCTGTTGCTTCACCTAATGACTTTGGTAAAGTCAGTGAAGATAATAAATTATATTGCTAGGTAGTAACTGTAATGGGTTGTATAGTTGCCTCACAAAATATATGTTCACCTGGAATATCAGAACATATCCTTATTTGA
>NW_006921956.1:2394432-2395630 GCF_000298275.1 Orycteropus afer afer
ATGCCTCAGACACTATGCCACCAGAGCTCCTTAAGAATTACATAAGCTTCATATAAATACAAGAAAAGCATTTGGCCAGAACCTGAAAATAAAGAGCATTTGATAAATGTTAGTTTCTGTTATTGAGTGCAATAGGATTGAGTGATGGTATGGATCTTACTATGGTTGCTAGTAATATTTAGTCTGGTCAATGCATTCTAATTAGTGACATCAATTTGTGTATGGGAACTTTATGCACTGTGGAGCTAAAGGAACTCCTATTAGCCCATAGATGTAATTGCAATATTTACCAACACATACCTGACCTTTCTGATATTTCCATTTAATAGTTCACGAGGTTGTGATTTCAGGACAAGGATTGAAGATATCAGTCAAAGTCAACAGAAGCACACTCAAACCTTATGAAACAAAATTGGATTGACAAAGGACATTGTGATTTCCATGTCTCTGAAAATGTTCAGTGCTTCTAAGTGATCAATGAATCACTGAGAGTTTTTGATTCTACTTCTAAATAGTTTTTAGCTTGACATGAAACATAGATTAAAATAATGTATTAATGAAAACTCTATCCTATCATCTGTGCTAATTAATATAGACAAGGATAAAAAGACCACGTTTTCCCTTACTCCCCCTTAAGGGTATGTATGAAGAGACACTATCTGAATTCTTTCCAATGAAAATAAATATAATAGGAGAAAAGAAGTCACGTTAGCAAAGAAAAGGATATGACTGATGACATAAATGACTTACAGATAGAGCAAATTTACCAGCCCAAATCATCAATAAGCATAGAAAATTTACAGATATTTGGTCATCTATTTTATAAAGCTTTTTTCTTACAAATGTAATTATGGGAATATGATGTCACTTCTCTAGTCTGATATACAATGTGTTGTAATTCTAAAAGGAATGCTATTATATATATAAAATCATTTGCTATAATAGTCAAATAAGTTTCTAAGGAAAAAAAATACACATTAAATATTTCCACAGGGCCTTTCTCTTTTAATGAAAATATTAAGAACAATAGTAAGAAAGATTTGCTAATTAAGACCTATTTTTTAAGCTTTCAGTTTATTTTTTTTTTTTTATAGTGAAAACAATATTTTTGAAATGAGGAAATTATATATGTGGCACATATAAGAGATGCTACTCCTGATTTATTTGATGCACTATTATTTATTATAATTTTGTTTTC
>NW_006921956.1:2396925-2399268 GCF_000298275.1 Orycteropus afer afer
CATATTGGTTCCACAATCGACACCAATGGAAGCAGCAGTCAAGAAATTAGAAAACAGAGTTCCAGAAACATGGTGGAATAGACAGACAAACTATACAGACCCTCTTCAACAAAGAAAAGTGGAACAAATTAACACAGATACAGAAGATAATCCTGGAGCCCTGAGCTTTGAAAGGAAGGATACAGAAGTGGACTAAACTCCACCTAGTAGAAGAAACTACATGAAAACACCATAAAAGGACATACAGAGTTGTGGACTATCAGCAGTCCTGATGGCACAGAGTGCTTGGATATTGCCAAGTGGTGTAATGATCTAAGAATTAACCTAAAATGCAGCCCTGCTATCCAGGGGCTGCATGAAGGACTGCACTGGTGCCTGGTGAGTAAGAGAGGAAGTAGCAAAGAGGGAGATGGGTTGAGCTGTGGACTTTTGGCTCTCTGGAGTCCACAGCCATTTTGAATGTTTACAAGCAGTTTGATCATTTTGGATATTTAAAACAAAAGCATTCTCTTAGATTCCAGGGGCCTAAGAAGAGGCTCCTCTTGCCAGGGACAGCAAGAACATTCTGGACAATGAGGACTGGAAAGGTGAGATATTCCCGTTGTTACTCTTATACCCCAGCCCTTCTTGGAATGGAGGTGAGGCCATCCCTTACTCCCACTCACCTTTTGGGCAAACAGGAAATTCCATCCCAGTCTGTGCTCTCTGATGGAGCCTAGGTGCCCTGCTTCACAACCTGCCCAGATATTTTTCTTTTGTTAGTTTGTTTGTTTTTGTCTGTTTGAAAATAATTGTTATTAGTATTATTATTCATCCTTTTTATTATTATTCTCTCTTTTTCCCTTCCCAGGTTCTAGTTTTTGGCTTTTTCTATCATCCTTTTTCCTGGTTCCTATATTTTTCTTTCTTGTGATTTGCCCCATTCTTTGATTTTCTTTTTGCATTTTTCCCATTTTTTTCTCCATTATTCTCATACTCTCCCTCTTTTCTCTTATTCCCTTCTCCTCAGATATTGCAGATATTTCCCTCGTTTCCTATTCATATTTCTTTTTGGTTTTTAAAGTATTTCTTTAAATATTTTGTCACATTTATTGTCTTTATTTTTTTATTTTCTCTTTTTGGTGATTGTTCCTGTGTGTGTATATGATTTTTTTTTTCCTGTCCTCTTCGCATTTATTTATTTATTTGTTTGTTTGTTTGTTTATTTATTGTTTTTGTCTAACTGAGTGGGAGACAGCAACTATGTCCATATGACTCAACCACACCAGAACCTCCTGTAGCTCCACTTACTGAGTGACAGTCACCACTTCCTTCCACACCAGCTAGCCAATGATACATGACCACCAATAAAAGCCTGACTCACCCTTAACTGCTCTTCACAGTTAACAGAGATCTGTGCAGCCACTCTCATTCTCTATCATAACCATCATGAGACAAGTGGTGAGTGCATAGTGTTGCCAAGTAGCAAATAGAGGAACAAAGTACCCTGCTTACTAAGATATATCCAGAAAGAAAGAAAGATAATGAAAATCTTAGGCAAATAACCCCAACAATCACCAATTAAAATAAATACAACAGAGTCACAATATCTTGGAGACAAAAGATCATCACAGTCCACACAAAGAAGAAAGATAAAGTGGTAGAAACTGGGGAGTAGGATACAGACCCAGAACACATCCCTGAGGAAAAAGTAGCAAAAAGAAACTCCTTGACAAGTAATTCAAAAGAATTATATTTAGGTGCCTTCAGTGGATTGAGAAACAAATCAACAAAACACTTACAAAATTAAGGAAAAAATAGACAAAAGCCTAGAACAATTTGGGAAGAAAATACAAGAACAAAATGACAAAATAAATGAAAATGTAGAAATAATACAAAAACTACACATAGAAATCCAGAAGATTAATACTAAAGTTTCAGAAATAGGTAGCATATTGCAAAAGCAAAAGAGTAGAACAGAATCAATGGAAGACAGAATTAATGAGATTGAAGACAAATACCTGAATACTTCTTTGGAGAGGGATCAATCAGAAAAAAAGATCAAAACAAAATGAAGAAAACCTAAGGTTTATGTGAGATACCCTCAAAAGGAGTAAACTACATCTAATCAATCATCCAGAACAGGAAGAGAAAAATTAAACCAATGAGAAAATTGTTCAAGATTTGTTTGAAGAGAACTTCGTTGATATAATGAAAAATGAGAATATATCCATTCAGGAAGTCCAATGAACTGCAAAAAGGATAGACTCCAATTAGAGACCAAGATGTAGCATCATCAAATGCACCAAAACCAAAGACAAAGAAAGAGTCCTGAAAGCAGCATGGGAAAAATAAAAAGTTACT
>NW_006921956.1:2405258-2405743 GCF_000298275.1 Orycteropus afer afer
TCCCTGCCTAGACATACCTATTGATGCTATTGGGTTGGCAGATGATGTATCTACAAGCATAGCTGTATGTTCTGTAAGAATGGCCAAGTATAAGCAGACCTGACAAGGGACAAGGCTGTGATGACTTCTTGGCCACAGCTAGCTACTCAGAGGGATTGAGTAGTTGGACCTGTGGGCTTGAGACCACTGTTGCAAGGAACATTAAGCTCAATTGGCATAATATACTATACAGAAACATTGTTCCACATCCTACTTTGCCAAGTAGTGTCTGGGATTTAAAAACTTTACAAGAGATCATCTAGATGCAACAATGGGTCTTTCTTCATCCAGAGTAAAGAAGAATGAAGAAAACCAAAGATGCATGGAAACAATTAGTCAAAGGGACTGGTGCACCATGCGATCCTCAGGCTATATGACTATGAGACCAGAAGAACTAGATGGAGTTCAGCTACCATGGCCAACCACTTGGAGGGGGATGTATGTAG
>NW_006921956.1:2406759-2427935 GCF_000298275.1 Orycteropus afer afer
GCCACCAGAGCTCTAAAGCCATATTTAAATAAGGCTTGCAAGTTCTATGAATAATTTCCTGGATTCTTTTCTTTATGGATTGCTTTAACCTAAACCTTGCTGGTGCCCTAAACTCTATTTGTCAGCTTCAGTTGGTTAATTATGCATTTAGCTGTTTATAGCCAGGAACCCCCAACACAACAGGTTTCTTTCTCAATCTGTCTCTTGAAAGGTTTGCTGGATCCAAACCAATAATAATAATAATAAACCTACTAGTTATACTAATTAACTGTTTTTCTAATGAAGATGCTTGGAATTATTCTGTGAACTTGAAAGAAGGATGGTTTAGCTTTCTTTTTTACCAAATATACTGTATAGTCACTCTATAATATTACAACTAATCATAAAGTGAATTATGGAATTTATTAATTTAAAAAAAGAAAGTGACAGAATAAATTATAACATATACTGTCTTCATTTTATCAATTATGAAGAACATTTTTCTTTCCTTACAGATAATCAGCTAAAGTTATTAATACTCAAATGTTTTTTAAAGTTTGTCTAAATTATTTGAATCATTGTGTTTACTGATAAATCTGTTGGCACCAAAAATTCCCAAAATATGTATATTTTCATTAATGACTTTACAAATATATTTTACTTAAGTAATTAATTCACTTTATCAATCATTCTAGGGAGAGATAGAAAGGAAGAAAAGGATCCATGCTGGAGACATGAGCCAGTCCAAAATCTAAAGGTCAGAAAGAGGAAGGATGGGCAAAGTCAAGTGAAACTGCTGAAGTCTCAAGAAGATAAAAGAGAAAGGGTTATCCCAGAGGAGCAAAGATTGTTTAAGAAAGGAGTGGCCACTTTGAACATATCTAAAAGGTCAAGAATTATGAAGACCAAGCCCTCCACAGCACATTTCTTTGCCCATCACAGGGCATTTTCCATTACTTTTTAAAAATATTTCATTACAACAAAAAAAGGAAACTTTTGATCAGAGACTTCACGACTATTTAGAAATTAGGCAGGGGAAGAATTAGCCAGGAAGCCTCACCAAAACCCTCAGTCCATCGACAAACAATTCTGCTCCATCCCAATTTTCTCTTCTGCCTTGTCTCTCTCAGAGTCCAACTCTGCAGTCATTTTGTATAATAGCTTGTAGGTATTATAACTCTCTTGCTTATTTATTTCCAACACCTTTAACTACCTCAGGCACTGAAATAACTGATATGTCTATTTTCTCCCAGTCTGAACCTCAACTGAAGGCCGTTGAAGTGAAATCTCAGTTGATTTTAGCACTAGTTTCATTTGAACACCTGCCACAGCCTGTCAGTCCAACTCACTCTTTACTCAATGAGTATTCACATCTCATTGTTCTTCAAATAACCCATCTCTTCTCAGCTGCTTCACCTTCAGCTGATGAGGCTGTGTTGAGGAAACACACATTGTTGGATGGGAGATATCATACCTGCCCTTTATAAAAATCAGCAAACCTAACACCATAAACATCCATTTTCTTCCTCTTTTGTTAAAACAGAAGACATATATTTCCTCTTATCCTGGTAGAAGTGTTCATGTATGTCATAAAAAACATTGTCAAAAACTTTGTTCTGGAAAAAAAAAAAATCTCTTTTTTATCCTGTATCATTCATCTATTTCTCTCATTTGGATAATTTTCATCAAAACATAGCTTCTTGGAAGCTCTTACTATGGAATAAAATTCCTTTGATTCCATATGCCTCTCCAGAAATTGTTTGACTTAACTACTTACTTTTATATACAAACTTCTGAACAAAAATATTTCAGCCACTGAATGCATGCATGTCTTTGTCTTCCTTTTCTCTCAACCCACTCCAAGCTGGAGTCTTCCTCCATAATTCCACTGAAACTATTTTTGTCAAGGCCACTGCTGAATTTATATTTCTTGAACTTGCCACTACCTAAAACATTTGACCACTAAACAGAAGGCTGGTGGTTCAAACCCACCAGCCCCTCCTCAGAAGGAAGGTTGGACAATCTACTTCCATAGTGATACCATCTCAGAAACTAAAGGAGGGGTTTCTATGAGTTGGATCTGACTCAAATGCAGTGGGTTGGGTGGGTGGAACTTGCCACCCAGCTGCAGAGAATGTTGCCACCATATGACTTTCTGTTGTCATAAATTTCAGGGTCTTCTCAATTGTAGGAAGGCGCCTCATCAAATGTCATGCCCTTCAAGAGCTGCCTACATCTAGATACCAAGAGAAGTAGAGATATAGAGGTCTTGTCAACTCAGCCCAGTGCAAAAAACTTGATGGACACTCACTCTAGAATCCCCTTCAAAATTGGCTTTGTCTAATCTCTGCCACATTCCAACTTCTTGTGCCTGTTTTTGTTTTTCTTCCATTCTTTTCACAAATGTTGAAAAGAGGTTTCAAAAAGAAGAAATTCTTTCTAAAGACTGTAACAGATATTTTGCCATAGTTTTAAGCCCAATAGGAACTTTGGTGACATAGTGGTTAAAACGTTCAACTGATAACCAAAATGTCAGTGATATCAACCCATCAGCCACTCCACAGGAGAAAGATGAGCAAGTCTGCTACCATAAAGATTTACAGCCTTGGAAAAACCTATGGGGCAGTTCTACTCTGTCCTATAGGGTCCTTATGTATTGATTTGACTCAATGGTAGTGGGTTATTTTGTTTTGCTCTTATTTCGAGTTTATCACCTGACCAATTGATTTGGGGCTTGCCAGCCCCCACAACTGAGTGAACCAATTCCTTAAAATAAAATTTTCTGTCTCTGTCTCTGTCTCTGCACACACATAATTCAAATACACATTACATATTCTCCTATTGATTCTGTTTCTCTGGAGAACTTTCACTAACATGGGGAGTTATACGCTTTTCACCTAGTACCACTGCATAGCCCTACCTTGGAAAGTGAACATTTGTTGACTTTTCCTAAACAAGACTCTGAAGTCCTTGATGGCAGGAATTGTGTCTTATTTGTAAGTGATTCACAAAGACCTTACACACTGACCAGCAAAGAGTGACACTCAGTCAACATTTACTGAATGGATAAATTGCCTTGTCATTATCATGCCATTTGCTTAAAATAGAATTTCCAGTACATATTCACATCTCCGCTTTTGAACTTTAAGACTTTGGTTTTCAATGTCACCTCTGATGGTACTTACATACAACTTGATTCAAGCTATTCTAATGGCCTTTGCTATGTACAATCCTATTTACAATGATAAATTTGGCCTGATCCAAACTTTGCATAGGCTGTCCTAGTCCAGCTTTGGTTTTCTAATCCCTAACATTCTGCCCTATCTCCATAGCTCTCTGCTGCACCTACACACTGTCAGTGCTGATGTTGTTGTTAGTTGCCATTGAGTCTGTTCCAACTCATGGTGACCCAAAGTGTGCACACTATAGCTGCTCCATAGAGTTTTCCTTTTGGAAGAAGATCACCAGCCTTGTTTCCCAAGGTGCCACTGGGTGGGTTCAAGCTGCCAACCTTCTGGCTTAGTAGTCAAGTGCTTAACCATCTGTGCCACTCAGGGACTGAATATTCACAGACTAGCATCTTAAATTAAAGGAATGTATGTCTAGTGTGGAACAAGATACCTTTTCACATGCTTGGTGAGAAAATTTTGGGTTGGAATGCCCCAAACTTTTCCTTTGGTTCTCCTAAATATAAGGAAGGCATAGCACACACCTTAGGTTTAGGGTAGAGTCAAAACTATTACCTTAAGGACTGTGAACTACTGAGCTATGTCTAAGTTTGGAAGTAAAATCATTATCAGATAAAAGAAGAGATTGATAGCATGTTGGTGGCAGAGAGTACCCATGAAGAAAAATTAAAAAATCATATTTTCCTGACAGCTTTTTCTATAAACCAAAAACCTAGGAACTAAAAAGCACCAACTCTGTGCCACCTATCTTGTTTCCATGCCTTTATGGAAATCTGGAACTGTATATTGTGGCAACTTATGTTTAAAGGAAGTTCTGCGACCATGTTTACATAGCTTTAATCCCTTCACTGACCACAGTTTCACAAAACAGGATTATGTAGTCTTTCTCCAACCCATACAGGAGCAAGTGCTAGATCAATTTTGAAAACATATAGTCCTTTTCCTTCTATTATATGCTTGTATAAGTATGTTTCCACCATGAAGGGTAGAAGGAAAAAATAAAATAACAGGATGATGACATTTATTTCCTGTTGTTTTCTTGTCCTGCACGTTAATATATAAAATATAAATACAATCACCACATGCTCACTACTCTTCTTGCTGCACATTGCATAACTTAATGTGCCATAAAGTCTCCATATGACATTTAGCCTTCTGAGGTCCTTTGCTGTTCAGTAAGCAATTATTCCTCTTGATGATGGAGAGTGTGACAGGATATCAGTGTTGGTATAGTGCCAATTACTTACAATCTACCTGAACATGTTGTTATTGTATTGTTGTTAGGTGTCATCAAGTTGGTTCAGACTCATAGTGACCCTATGTACAACAGAGCAAAATACTGGTGGTCCTGTGCCAGCCTCACAATCCTTGCTATACCTGAGCCCATCATTGCAGCCACTGTCTCAACTGATCTCATTGAGGGCCTTCCCCTTTTTTGTTGACCCTCCACTTTACCAGGCATGATATCTTTCTCCAGGGATGGTCCCTTCTGACAATAGGACCAAAGTAGGTGAGACAAAGTCTGGCCATTCCCACTTCCAAGGAGCATTCCAACTGCACTATTGGCAGGGCAGATTTGTTTTTTCTTCTGACAGTCCATGGTATTTTCAGTATTCTTTGCCATCATCTCAACTCAAAAGCATCAACTCTTCTTTGGTATTCTTTATTCATTGTCCCGGTTTCATGTGGGGCTATTGAAAATACCATGGCTTGGGTTAGGCACACTTTAGTCTTCAAAGAGACATCTTTCCTCTTCAACACTTTAAAGAGGTCTTCTGTAGAAGATTTTCTCAGTGAAATACATCATCCGATTTTTTTGACTGCTGCTTCCATTGGAGTTCATTGTGGACTGAAGCAATATGAAATCTTTGACAACTTCAGTCTTTTCTACATTTATCGTGATTCTGCTTAATGCACTAGTTGTGAGGATTTTCATTTTCTTTATTTTGAGAATCCATACTGCACACTGTAGTCTTTAATCTTCATCAAGAAGTACTTCAAGTAGTCTTCACTTTCAACAAGCCAAGCTGTGTTGTCTGCATATCACAGGTTGTTAATGAATCTTCTTCAATCCTGATGCCATGCTTTTCTTCATATAGTCCAGCTTCTTGTAAGCTGAAGACAATTAGAACAAGTCCATGAGAGCCAAAATATGACCTTAATTATATCCCACCTGAATGTAAAGACCATCTAAAGAATAGATTTGATGGATTGAAAACCAATGACCGAAAACCAGAGGAATTGTGGAATGACATCAAGAACATCATACAAGGAGAAAGCAGAAGGTCATCAAAAAAAGCAGGAAAGGAAGAAAAGACCAAAAAGAAAATACTAAAATGGATGTCAGAAAAGACTCTGAAACTTGCATTTGCTAAAACAAATGGAAAAAAATGACAAGACAAAACAGCCGAACAGATTTCAAAGAGCAGCTCGAGAAGACAAAGTCAATTATTATACTGAAATGTGCAATGACCTAGAGTTAGAAAACCAAAAGGGAAGAACACTCTAGGCATTTCTCAAGATGAAAGAACTGAAGAAAAAAATTCAAACCTCAAGTTACAATATTGAAAAATTTTATGGGCAAATATTCAATGATGCAGGAAATAGCAGATATACACAGAATACACAGAGTCACTGTACCAAAATGAATTGGTTGATGTTCATCTCTTTCAGGAGGTGGAATAAGATCCAGAATCAATCATTCTCAAGGAAGAAATTGAAGTTGCACTGAAGAAACAGGCATAAAACAAGTCTATAGGAGTTGATGGCACTTGGGTGCTACTTTTCACTTGGGGGTGGCTCTATTTTAAGGTCGGGGACAGAGGTAGATGAGTGCAGGGCTCTGGAGCTGCTTTTTGTTTTGGAGCGGCTCTATTTTAAGGCCATGACCTAAGGTAGGAGTATGAAGAGGGGTTAGAAACAGTTAAGGGAGACAGACTTGTCTGCCAGTTGGTTGTCTTGTGATGGCTTACATGTTGCTATGAGACTGGAGGGTATGACACTAGTATTGCAAAATGTCAATAGGTTTACCCATGGTGGACAGGTTTAAGCAGAACTTCCAGGCTAAGACAGACTCAGAAGGAAGGGGCTATCCACTTCTCAAACAATTGACCAGTGAAAACCTTATGAACAGCAGTGAAACACTGTCTGATATATTACTGGAAAATTTTATGAATAGTCCTGAAACATTGTCCAATATAGTGCTGGAAGATGAACACATCAGGTCAGAAGGCACTCAACATTTGGCTGGGAAATAGCTAACTCCTCAGAATAGAGACAATCTTTATGATATGGATAGAGTAAAGCTTTCAGGACCTCCACTGGCTGATGAGGCATGACTCCAAATGAATAGAAACAGATGCAAACAACCATTAATAACTGGAACATGGGATGTATGAAGTATGAAACTAGGAAAATTAGAAGTTGTCAAAAATGAAATGTAATGCATAAAGATCAATATCCTAGGCCTTAGTCAATTGAAATTGACTGTCATTGTTGTCAGGTGCTGTGGAGTCATCTCTGACTCATAGTGACCCTATGCACAACAGAATGAAACACCTCCTGGTAATGAGCCGGCTCCATGATCCCTGCTATACTTGAGCCCATTGTCACTGCCACCATGTCAACCCATCTCATTGAAGGCCTTCCCCTCTTTTGTTGACCTTCCACCTTACAAAGCATGACATCCTTCTCTAGGGAATAGTCCCTTCTGACAATATGACCAAAGTATGTGAGATGAAGTCTGGCCATTCTTGCCTCCAAGGAGCATTCTAGCTGCACTTCCTCCAGGACAGACCTGTTGGTTCTTTTAGCAGTCCATGGTATTTTCACCATTCTTTGCCAATACCACAGCTCAAAAGCATCAATTCTTCGGTCTTCCTAATTCATTGTCCAGCTTTCACATGCATATGAGGTGATAGAAAATACCATAGCTTGTGTCAGGTGCATCTTATTCCTCAGGGAGACATCTTTGCTCTTTAGCACTTGAAAGAGGTCATTTGTTGCCAATTTGCCCAGTGCCATATGCCGTCCAATGTCCTGACTTCTGTTTCTATTGGTGCTGATTGTAGAACCAGGCAATGTGAAGTCTTTGACAATTTCTATCTTTCTCCATTTATCATGATGCTCCTTATAGGTCCAGTGGTGAAGATTTTTGTTTTCTTTATATTGTTGCATAATCCATGTTACAGACTGTATTCTTCAATCTTCATCAGTAAGTACTTCAAGTCATCCTCACTTTCAGCAAGCAAAGTTGTGTAGTCAGTGTATTGCAGGTTGTTAATGATTCTTCCTCCAATCTTAATGTCATGTTCTTCTTCATATAGTCCAGTTTCTCAGATTAGTTTTTATCATTTTGAATCAGATGACCATACGATGCACGATGTCAGGAATGAAAAATTGAAGAGGAATGGTGTGGCATTCATTGTTACAAAGACTGTTTCAAGATCTGTCCTGAAATACAATGCTGCGAGTGATAGGATAATATTAATGCACCTCCAAGGAAGACCAATTAATACTACTATTATTCAAGTTTATGCACCAACCACCAAAGCCAAAGATAAGGAAACTGAACATTTCTACCAACTGTGAAGTTTGAAATTGACTGAACATAAAATCAAGATGCATTGATTATCACTGGTGACTGGAATGCAAAAGTTAGAAACAAAGAAGAATTACTGACAGTTGGAAAGTATGACATTGGTAATAGAAATAAAGCTAGAGATTACATAATATAATTTTGCAAGACCAACAACTTATTCATTGCAAATACCTTTTTCAATGACATAAAATACTCTCCTTCAATAACATAAGCAATTGCAATACACATGGACTTCACCAGATGGAATACACAGGAATCAGGTTGATTACATCTGTGGCAATAGATGATGTTGTTGTTGTTATGTGCCATCAAGTCAGACCTGACTCATAGCTACCACTCCTTGGGTTTCTGAGGGGGTATCACTATGGAAGTAGATTGCCCAACCTTCTTTCTGAGGAGTGTATTCTGGTTAGCAGTCAAGTGCCTTAGGCACTATGCTACCAGAGATGTTCAATATCTTCCACCAAAACAAGGCCAGGAGCTGACTGTGTAACAGACAATCAACTGCTCATATGGACATTCAAACTGAAGTTGAAGATAATTAAAACAAGTCCACACAGCCAAAATATGACTTTGATAATATCCTTCCTGAATTTAGAGACCATTTAAAGAATAGATTTGATGCACTGACCACCAGTGATCGAAAACCTGAGGAACTGTGGAATGACAAAAAGAACATCATCCTTGAATAAAGCAAGAAGTCATTAAAAAGACTAGGAAGGAAGGAAAGACCAAAATGGATGTCAGAAGAGACAGTGAAGCTTGCCCTTGAGCAGAGTAGCTAAAGCAAATGGAAGAAATGACAGGAAAAAAGAGCTGAACAGAAGATTTCTAAAAACAGCTCAAGAAGACAAAGCCAATTACTATAATGAAATGTGCAAAGACCCAGAATTAGAAAACCTAAAGGGAAGAATACCCTTGGTATTTCTCAATCTGAAAGAACTGAGGAAAAAAATAAGTCTCAAATTGCAATATTGAAAGATTTCATGAGCAATATGTTGAATGATGCAGGAATCATCAGAAGAAGATGTAAGGAATACACAGAGTCACTGTACCAAACATAGTTGGTAAATATTCATCCATTTCAGGAGGAGGCATATGACCAAGAACCAATGATATTGAAGGAAGAAGTCAAAGCTGCACTGATGGAATTGGTGAAGAACAAAGCTCCAGGAATTGAGTGAAAACCCTTTGAGAGGTTTCAACAAAAGGTTGTCCTGTTGGATACACTTATTTGGCTATTCCAAAAGGTTTGGACAACAGCTGTCTGGCCAATTGACTGGAAGACATCCGCATTTGTACCCATTCCAAAGAAAGGTGATCCTACAGAATGTGGAAATTATCAAACAATATCATTAATATTACATGCAAGTAAAATTTTACTGAAGATATTTCAAAAACAGTTGCAGCAATGTTTTGACAGAGAGCTTCCAGAAATGCAAGCTGGATTCAGATAAGATATGAAATGAGGGATATCATTGTTGATGTCAGATGGATCTTCACTGAAAGCAATAAATTCTGAAAAGATGTTTACTTATGTTTTATTGACTATGGAAAAACATTAGATTGTGTGGCTCATAAAAAAAAAAAAAAAATCATGGATAACATTGAGAAGAATGGGAATTCCAGAATACTTGATTGTACTCATGAGGAACCTGTACATAGATCTGGAGACTGTTGTTCAAACAGAACCAGGGGATACTGCACGGTTTAAAATGAAGAAGGGAGTGTGTCAAGGTTGTATTCTTTCACCATACTTATTCAACCTGTACTCTGAGTAAATAATCTGAGAAACCAGATTACATGAAGAAGAACATGGCATCAGGATTGGAGGAAGACTCATTAACAACCTCCGATATGCAGACGACATAACTTTGCTTGCTGAAAGTGAAGATGACTTGAAACCCTTACTGATGAAGATTAAAGACTGCATTCTGAAGTCTGGATTACACTTCAATATAAATGAAACAAAAATCCTCACAACTGGTCCAATAAACAGCTTCACAGTGGATGGAGAAAAGTTTGAATTTGTCAAGGACTTCATATTACTTGGTTCTACAATCAACACCAATGGAAGCAGCATTCAAGACATCAGATGACATATGGCATAGGATCTGCTACAAAAGAGCCCTTTCATGTGCTGAAGAGCAAAGATGTCTCCTGGAATACTAAGGTGCACCTAACCCAAGCCATGGCATTTTCAATTGCCTCTTAAACATGTGAGAGCTGGACAATGAATAAGGAAGACTGAGGAAGAGTTGATGCTTTTGAGTTGTGTTGGAGAAGAATGATAAGAGTACCATGGTCTGCTAGAAGGACAAACAAATCTGTCCTGGAAAAAGTGCCACCAAGATGCTCCTTGGAATCAAGAATGGCCAGACTTTGTCTCACCTACTTTGGTCATGTTGTCAGAAAAAAGAACATTCCCTGGAGAAGGATATCATGCTTGGTAAAGTGGAGGGTCAATGAAAAGGGGAAGGTCCTCAATGAGATAGACTGGGACAGTGGCTGCAGTGATGGACTCAGGTATAGCAAGGATTGTGAGACTGGCACAAGACTGGGCAGTGTTTCATTCTGCTGTGTCTAAGTTCGCTATGAGTCAGACAACTTGATGGCATCTAACAACAACAATAACAAACTCATTGAGATGTTTCAACAAATGGACTCTGCTCTGGAGACACTCATCTATGGCAAGAAATTTTTAAGACAGCTACCTGACCACCTGACTGGAATAGATCCATATTTGTACGCATTTCAAAGAAAGGTGATCCCACAGAATGTGGAAATTACTGAACAATATCATTAATATTACATGCACGTAAAATTTAGCTGAAGGTAATTAAAAAATGGTTTCAGTAGTATATTGACAGAGAACTTCCAGAAATGCAACCTGGATTCAGAAGAGGACATGGAATGAAGAATATCATTGCTGATTGATGTCAGATGAATCTTGGCAGAATGTAAAGAATACCAGAAAGATGTTTACTTTGCATATTGATTATGTAAAAGGATTTGACTGTGCAGACCATTACAAGTTATGGATAACATTTAGAAGAATGGGAATTCTAGAACACTTTATTGTGCTCATGAGAAAGCTGTACACAGAACAGGAGGCTGTCATTCAAACAGAACAAGGGAATACTGTATGGTTTAAAATCAGGGTGAGAGTGTGTCAGGGTTTTATCCTTTCACCACACTTATTCAATTTGTATGCTGATTAAATAATCTGAGAAACTGGGCTATATGAAGAAGAACATAGCATCAGGATTGGAGGAAGACTCATTAACAACCTGTGATATGCAGACAACACAACTTTGCTTCCTCAAAGTAAGGACGACTGGAAGCACTTACTGATGAAAATTAAAGACTACAGTCTGGAGTATACATTGCATCTCAACATAAGAAAACAAAAAACCTCACAACTGGACCAATAAGTAGCATCATGATAAATGAAGAAAAGATTGAAGTTGTCAAAGATTTCATGTTACTCGGTTCCACAATCAACACAAATGGAAGCAGCAGTCAACACATCAGATGATGTATTGCACTGGAGCCAGAATGCTCCCTGGAAGCAAAAATGGACAGACTCTGTCTCACCTACTTTGGTCACGTTGTCAGAAAGGACAGAAGGGACCATTCTCTGGAGAAGGATATCATGCTTGGTTAAGTGGAGAGTCAGTGAAAAAGCAAAAGGCCCTCAATGAGATGGACTGACATAGTGGCTACAACAATGGCCCCAGGTGTAGCAAGGATTGTGAGGCCATCACAGGACCTGGCAGTGTTTTGTTTTATTGTATATAGGGTCACTATGAGTCAGAGCCATTTGACAGCACCTAACAACAACAACAACAAGAATAACATCTACCTAAGTGTAAGGTATTCTGTTGATCGAGTGAAAATAGGTTACAAACCATTCTTGCATTGAGCCCTGGTGGCTCAATGGTTTCATGCTCACCTGGTAACCCTCCTAGTGGATTTTCAGGAGAAAGACTTCATCCATATGGTCCAGCAGTTCTGCTTTGTGGCACAGGGTTCCTATGAGTCAAAATAAACTCAACAGCAATAATGCTTGCTTTGCCTAATTTTGCTTCAGTACCTGCTTATGCTAAGATGTTAAGTAGTTTTGCTTAATGAATGAATGAACTGATATTGGATGAGCGTCTTGTTTATCAATATCTGCTTGTCATGACCATGAGCCTTTGTTCAAAGTCAAAATTTCCCCAAACAAATTAACAGTGTGATGAAGTCATGGCTTTTTCATAATGCAAAGCATTACTATTAATATCACCATTTGATTGATTGCTGGATGAATTGACAGGTGAGTGAATTGCCTATTAGGTGGTTGCTTTTATTGGTCTAGAATTAGAGGGCTGACTAAAATCAAGTGTGTAGAAGGGAGAAAAAACTCACCAACTGTGATGCACCCAATCTTTCATAATGAAAAATAGCCAGCCTTTTGGTACTAAATAAATTTCTAATTTGTTTTTGCCCCCGAAAAGCAGCTGCTACTTAGTGAGGGCATTGCCTTAAGGAAACAATCGTTCTTGCTAATCAGACCCACTAAAAACATGATATTTTTCAGGATGTTATCCTGGTTTTGACTTCTGAGTCCTCATTAATATACTATGGTGAAAAATGAAATGAGCAAACAATGACATACAAAGTACAGCTATTTCTTGCTTGTTGATAGTTCAACCCATGTTACCCAGGCTGCCTACTCACCACCTCTGAGATGATGCCAAGGCTTTCAAATTTATTTAAATTATTTTTTGGTCATGTACTGCTTAAGAATTATCAGAATTACCTTTAAAGCTATGTCTTTGTTTTCCACACTTTAACTCAAATCACGTTTACTAAGACATTTCTGAATTCTTACATGCATCACCTTTGTGATATATATATTTACACACTCTGGCCACATTTCCACTTCTCTGAGACTCTACACAAATATAAATAAATGCTGATGCGTAGTCATCTGAGGCAGATGTCTGATTATATTGTACTATTATAACAT
Source organism: Orycteropus afer afer (assembly GCF_000298275.1). Classification (NCBI taxonomy): domain Eukaryota; kingdom Metazoa; phylum Chordata; class Mammalia; order Tubulidentata; family Orycteropodidae; genus Orycteropus; species Orycteropus afer. Next base: position 2,419,541 of record NW_006921956.1, read on the forward strand.
AATTTTTTATGGTAGGAGTCTAGCATGACCTCTTCTTCAGGATGATCTATTTATCTCATACAGTATTACCATTAATGATATTTATGATTAGTCTACTAATGGTAACAAGCAATATTTTCAAAGTTTGAAAGTAAGAGTTAGTCTCATTAAAGGTTTGATGGGCTGATACATCTGCAAATGCTGCTCACTTTCCCATTAACATGTAGTTGAAAAAATAAGACTGTTTTCTGCATATTCATTTATCCTTAACTATGTGGTTCATTAAAATAAATAAATACAGAAATATATAGAATGAAGACACGCAACTATCATTACAACTGAGTCATGATCAAGAAAGCTTTCAAAGGCAAACAAAATGTAAGCTATTATGTAAACTGTGAAAAAGCATTTGATTTTGTGAAGTCTAAGTTGATATTGAAACCTATTGGGAGACTGATTTATATGGTATGGTCTCTACAGTCAGGAAGTTCATGACATGTACACACTTATATAAAATCTTATCTAGAATACTGGGGAGATAAGTGGTACAGATGGTTATGTATCACAAAATAGCTATTAATAAATGTTGGCTGACACATTTATTTCATTTAGTGTTCCTTGGTGCGTTGCAGAGATTATTGAGTATGATAATTATGCCCTGGGTGATACCAACGTTCTGGGTACAAATGCATTGATGACCCTAGTTCAGTGAGAATATCTTTACTGATATAGAGTGGGTAGCACACAGGGGTGATTAGTAATATGTCCTCACCCTCCATCTTCTCATTCCCAACTGGTCATGCAAAATATACTCATGAGAGAGTGACACAGAGATCCTCAGAAAATGTATTACACGATAATGCATTTGCATGATAAGTCAGCTTGATCTGTCCAAATATATTGCAGAAAACATCAGTAAAAGAAACAGCAGGAGTGGAAAAAAAAAAAACATAAGAACAAAACTCAAATTCATAAAACAAAAGATGATACATACTGAGTTTACAGAGAATGGAGGAATTCCCAAGATTATTGCCCTAAGATGCCCTGATAACTTGAAACTGAAGCTATTCCTGGAGGTCATCTTTCAGCCAAATAATAGATTAGCGCATGAAATAAGCAATAACACTGTGAGGAATATGCTTCTTAGAACAAGCAACTATATGAAAGCAAATAGGCAACATTTGCCCAAAAGCAGAGATGAAAATGCACCAAGGGGCAAGGAAGCTAGAAAGATGGAAACAGGTAAGTCAGGGTGGAAATGGGGAGAGTGCCGACACATTGTGGGGATAGAAACCAGGGTCACAGAATAATTTCTATGTAAGTTGTTGAATGAGAAGCTAAGTTGCTGTGTAAACTTTCAACTACAATACAATATTTTTTAAAAATCTGAAAAGCAGTTTAAAATAATAAATAAACATTCATTTTATTCATTCAAAAACATTAGATCTATTGAGAGAGTTAAGAATACACAGGATATTATAATTAATAACAATTCCAAACTATTGGTATTATTGTAGAGTAAGAGTGTTGCAGAGGAAGAAGTGCAACTACAACCACTTTCTGCCAGTGAAGTCATATAATCTCAACAAAACTAGTATTTCATGGAATTTAGAAAACAAAACCGTCTTGTGAACAAAGATGACTGGGAATTGCTTTGGGTACCTTCCAGCCCCTGTAATACATATCCTACCTTTATTGTGAAAAAAAGAGGATAGACAGAAAGATTCCTAACAGAAAAGAAATATCCTCCCTCTAATCCTTGCCCTAGAGTTTGGAAGATTGAGAGAAATCAGTTACTATGTTGAATGATGTGACAGAATAATAAAGAGTATTTGCTAGCATGACAGGTTGACATTGTCTCAGTAGAAGATGAGATTATTTTCTAAATTGGTAATACAACAAATTGTCAGGTTGTCACTTCAAAGCCCTTGTCCTACGACAGAATTGTCTCAATGTAGGTCAAGTCCATGGAAAAGATTTGTATCTTTTCTCCTCTTAGAGATTGGATTGTTTCTGTTCTAGAGGATATTTAATATTTGTGTAAAAGTTATTTCTGCCTCTTGACAACCTTTGACTCTAGAATTCAATTAGGATATACTAACATATTGGTGAGAACACAGATTAGACATTCGCTTAGTGCCATTTTTATTATTAATTGTGTCACCTTGAGTTAGTCACCTATTCTCAGATGAAAAATTTGAGACAGAAATCAGAAAGACAATTTGAGACATTTGCCCTAAATAATTCATGGATTAGTAATTGAGCATCTGTGGACGTTTCTTTTTGGATTATTCTTGGGAGGACTTGTAAATGTCAATATTAGGGAAAATGTGAGACTACTAGTTATTCAATATTCCCAAAGCATGTTGGTATGTGTTAAATGATAAGAAATTGTAGGTTACTCTTGCTAATTATTTTTTTGTTAAGTTTAATGTAGTGCTTCTCCCACTATCTTATAATCAACAGAAAAGACAGTAGGAAGGACTTTCCAGATTCTAACATATAAATAATTTAATAAGGGTATGGGAAATTTCATAAGTGTTTTCAGAATAAGCTTGTTTCCATTTTCAATTCAGCATATCACATTACCCTTGGGAGCTTCATTTTTAAGATCCAAGCTTTTAAACTTTATGAACTCATCATGTCAGGCCAACCCAGTGTAATGAGAACAACTGGTATAGATAAAGAAATGATACAATAAAAAATTTATTAAAAAAAACCTGATTATTAAGATAAGATAGCCATTATTAGGAGAGGGAAACATGTTAATCTCAATATGAGAAAAATATAAGGATCTGTATGACATGAGTGCTTGAATAACTTCTTTTAGAAAGATCAGCACAAGGCTGGTCTCTATGAGGCAGAGGTAAAAATGTCACAAATGCCCAACTTTTCCAAACTGAGCTCTGGTAGTGTAGTGCCTAAGGCACTTGACTGCTAACCAGAAGGCTAGCAGTTCAAACCCACCTGCAACTTCTCAGAAGGAGTAGTGATACCACCTCGGAAACCCAAGGAGGGGTCGCTATGAGTCGGGTCCGACTAGACGGCACATAACAACAACAACATGCCACACCATCATTTCTGACATCAACTCTTCCTCCTCCCCTCAGTACTCTCCCTTGTGTCTTAGGGTCTGCATTTCACTGTAAAATCTCACAGAACTCACAAACTCCCAAGAAAATAGCTCAAGTGGTGGTGGCAAAGCCTGGGAGGTTAGGAGGCTGGAAAGTCCCAAGTCTGTGAGTAGGTCTGGAGGATTCTCCCAACTCAGATAGTTGCAGGAGCTGGCAAACCCAGATCAGCGGGTCAGATGACCAGCGGCTGTCTCAAGTCTATGGGTGAGATGATGTTGAAACCAAATGCAGCACTGGAGCAAGAGAAAGAACTTTCCTAGAACATTCACCTGTATACAAAGTAACCTGTAAGTTACTCTTGAAGGTACATATATATATAAAATGTAACTCTTATTTTTTTTTTACTGTTTGTGATGAACAAAGAAGTAAGCAATAATATGAAATATATAATTTTATTTGAAAAATCATTTTGATTTTTATTGTATATTATTTAATATGATTTTATATGTTCTTTATACAGTACAAAATGATATGGAAATATTTTAAATATTTAGAAAGAAATTGTTTACTGTATTGAGTTTTTAAAATATATGGATTTGGAAAATCAAGTGATGCATTATATTCTAATTATCTATACCAGTTGTTATTACATTGGGTTGAGCAGACATGGTAAATTCATGAAGATTAAATGCTTGCATCTTAAAAATGAAGTTCCTTAAGGTTATGGATTTTTTTTGCCCATAGATTTTTTCAATATTGAAACTCGAATATTGAATTTTTTCTTCAACTTTTTTCAGCTTGAGAACTGCAGAATGTTATCTTCCCATGTGGTTTCCCAACTCTAGATCTTTGCACATTTCATTATAAGAATTTCTCTTGTCTTCTAAATCTATTCTTTGGAATCTGTTCTATTATTTTGCTTCATATTTTTCTTTCATTTACTTGAGCTGTTCTCAACTTAAGAACATGTTTTAGACTCTCTTCTGACATCCAATTTAGTCATCTCCTTCTTGTCTTTTTAGTAGACTTACTCTTTGTTCATGTATGATGTCTTCCCATTTTTCTGGTCTTTGATCATTGGTGTATAGTGTGTCAAATCTATTCTTGAGATAGTCTTTAAATTCTAGTAGGATTTATCAAGGTCACATTTTGACTCTAGCACACATGCTTTGCTATTCTTTAACTTCAACTTTAACTTTCATATTAACAATTGATGGTGTATTTCTCAGTTGGCTCTTAGCTTTATCTTGACTGACAATTTTGAGCTTCTCCACTGTTGCTTTTCACAGATGTAGACAGTTTAATTCCTGTGTAATTCTTCCCATGAATTCCACATTTATGGTTGTTAATTATGTTGTTGGGGAAAAAAAAAATTCAAATGCAGAAGCTGTGTTTTGGATAGGTATTTTGAATTCCTGGTCAGTAATTCCATAATCTTTGCCACTTCTAAGTCTGGTTTTAGTACTTCCTTTTTCTCTTAAGATGGTTTTCTCTTACCTTTTTAGCATGCCGTGTTTTTTTTTTTCTTTTTTCTTTTTAATACTTGTTATCGGAAGCTTGCCATGATGTATTTAGTAATAGGAAATGAATAAAGAGGCCTCTGCTGATTTTATATTTTATGTTTTCATGTTGAGCTAACTAGGAGTTAAAACAAGAAACTAAACCATTTGTTGTCAAGTTGATTCCAACATACGGCGACCCCATGTGTGTCAGAGTAGTATTGTGCTCCATAGCATTACCAATGGCTGATTTTTCTCTAGTAGATTGCTAAGCATTTCTTCCAAGACATCTCTGAGTGAAGTCAAATCACCAACCCTTCCATTTGTAGTTGCATTTAACAGTTTGTGGCACCCAAGGACTTGGCTATGTTTAATGTTTGGAGTAACAGGTAGCAGAGGCTTCGATTTTCTTCAAATCTCCTTATATTTGTCTCCTCTGTTGTCTAGATTTCCTTGAAAGCTCCTCTGGAATAGAATCTGTGTTTTCCAGCAATCTCAGTTGTACTCCACTGTTACTATCTTGGAACCCTGTGGATGTGTTGTTAAAATACTGTTGTGTAGGAGGGTCTATACTTTTATGAATGAATCTCTCTCACTCTCTCTCTCTCTCTTTTTTTTTTTTTGTAAGCTTGACTCCCTGGGCTGTGATTTTCATGAGAGTTCCTTAGCCTTTATCTCTCTCCCTTTGAGTGAAACAAAAAAGCTTCGAGGGAGTCTGGCTTGTTTAATTTTGCTTTGGCTAGGTCAGATAATAAAAACCCAGTGGACAGAATAAAACTGTCCCATAAGGATTCCAATGAGCTAACCTTCATGGAAGCAGAATGCCACATTTTTCTCACAGAGAGTCTGATGGGTTTGAACCATTGATCATTTGGTATTAACCACTGCAATGCCAGGACTCCTTTAGGTCAGATAAGACTCTGTAAAATAGTTTCATATGAGGGAAGACCATTGTTACTGAGAAAAGAGCACTTGGCATATTTCATATTTTCCCCTCTCCCTGGCTAAAGCATGAGTTCTTCCACAGATCTTCACTGTGATAATCTAGTGTGGCTTCTTGAGGTAAATCTCAGGAAAGTGTGAGGCTCCCCTTATACAGTGGCCCACATATTTTTGACTGTTTTTTGGAAGATTTTGCCTTAGAAAATGAATATATATTTAGGTTTATCATGCATAAACTCATTTAGTTTTAGTAGTTATTGCAAGGTAGTCATGGGAAAACATGCAATAAGGTCTTACAACATCACTTAGGAGCAGAGAATCAGAATTAATAATTACAACGTTTGGTCATTGGTTAGAGTCTAAATTGTCAGGTTTAACCATAGCTCAAACTCAGTGGAGGTCCCAGATCAGCTGCTTCAGGCAACCTCATCAAGCTCTTGGTGTTTTCTTCTGCATTCTCCCAGTGAGGGAACATCAACTTATGGTTAATGTAGGAATTTCTCACCTTGGTGCCACATGATGATTGCCAGTGTGATGTCCAAGACTGGTTATATCTTTCCTAGAGGGTTAGGTATTAGTCAAACAATGCATCTGTTCATCAAGATTAGAGATTAGGGAAATTGTTTAGATTTGTATCTCAAGACGAGTTTACAAAGGTTAATTTATATTATGTCTTCTTTTATTACAGGATTTCAGGCCAAAGTCAACTTCACTTAAAAGATGTTTGCCAAACTTTTCACATACTTCATGTTTCTTCCTTTGAGATCAGATGTATTCTAAATAACTTTCTTATGATTAACAGGTTTCTAGTGATAGGCTCTTCCCCAGTGACAAGAAAGGGAGGGAATCTCAGGGACGACAAAGCAGCAGGATCCAGGCAGAATCCAGATAGAGAGAGGGCAGAGAGGCTTCAAACAGCTAAGTGAGACAAGCTTGTCTGTAAGTTTGTCACCCTGTGGGCTTGCACATTGAAGTGAGGCTTTAGGCTGTGCCACCAGTGTTTCAAGGGCCAGCAGGGTTGCACATGGTGCACAGGTTTCAACACAGCTTACAGACTGAGACAGACTAGGAAGAAGGAAGAGACCATCCACTTCTCAAATAATTGGCTAGGGAAAACCTTATGAATAGCAGAGAAACACTGTCTCATATGTTACTGGACAACTTTATGAATAAACCAGAAACAGTGCAGGAAGACAAGCCCCTTAGATTGGACAAACCCATTGGCACTTAGATTGGCACTTAAAATATGACAGAGAAAAAGCTGACTCATCAAAGTAGAATCAACCTCAATGACTTGGATAAAGTAAAGCTTTCAGGACTTCCGTTTGCTGACATGGCACGAGTCACATGGAGGAGAAACAGCTACAAACATCCATTAAATCATGGAACATGGAATGTACAAAGTACGAATCTAGGAAAATTGGAAGTTGTCAAAAATGAAAGAGAATGTATAAAAATTGATATCTTAGGCACCAGTGAGCTGAAATGGACCAGTTTTGGTCATTGTGAATTAGACAACCATATAATCCGCTATGTTAGGAATGACAAATTGAAGAGGAATGGCATGGCATTCATCATCACAAAGTATGTTTTAAGATCTGCCCTGAAGTACAGTGTTGTCAGCAATAGGATAATATCCATAAGCCTACAAGGAAGACCAGTTCATACTACTATTATTCTAATTTACACACCAACCACCAAAGCCAAAATCAGCTCCTGGCTTTGTTTTGATGATGTTGAGCCTCTCCATTGCCTCTTTCCAGAGATACAGTCTATTTGATTTCTATGTATTCCACCTGGTGAGGTCAAGGTGTATAGTTGCTCTTTTTGTTGTTGACAAAAGCTGTTCACAATGAGTAAGTCATTGGTCTTGCAAAATTCTATCATATAATCTTCACAATCATTTCTATCACCAAGTAATTAGTCAACTATGCCCCTACCAATTCCAACAGCTTTTGCATTTGGTAATCTGTGATTCTCTGTAATCATTATCTCTCCAGATTTAGATATTGTGGCTTGTCCCTTAACCTCAATTTTTGATGAGCTTAATAAGGGTTATGGACATTTTCAGCTTTCTTTCTTTTAGCAAGGATGGGTGTGTCCGCTTCCAAGCTCTTTTCATGTTGGATAGGAAACTGGAGTCTATCACACTGTAAGACATTTTGTTTGAGTTTTTCTTTCACATATACCTATAAGAATAAATATTTCTCATATGTTTACTGGCTGTTGATTTTCTCCCTCTTCAAAATGTTCTTTTGTATGATTTCCCATTTTTTTATGGGACTTTTTACTAATTTGTAGGGATTCATCTATAGCTGTTCGTCAATCTTTATGAGTCACTTACACTTAACTAAGCTTTCTTTTTTACTTTGTTTTCTGTGTGTTTTAAATTTAGAAAATTTTAATGTTGATATAGTTAATCATGTTATCCCTTTGAGTTAAACTTTTTGTATCAGATTAATAAAATTTTTTACCCCACTCTTTTAAATATATTATCATATATTTTTACTTAGTGTTACAAACATTTTTAATATTTAATCTACTTTCTAACTAATGCACAAAGTGTATGAGATAAGATTCTATTTCTTTTTCCATATTGAGAGGCAATTTTGCTCCAACTAAATTTTGGCAGTTTGAACCCACTCAGAAGTACCATGGAAGAAAGGCCTGACAATCTACTTCCTTTACCCTTACAGCCAAGAACACCCTAAGGAGCAACTCTAGTCTTGAACACATGGGTTCCCCAAGAGTGGGAATCCACTCCATGGCAATGGGCTTTTTGTTGTTGGAATACCCTGGAATTTCCTCGCTTCTTCACGACATCGCGTTTCTTCGTATGAAGGAAGCTGTTTCTGGGATGTCTACCCTGCACAATGGGTGAATTCACACATCTCTTAAATA
>NW_006921956.1:2431635-2432833 GCF_000298275.1 Orycteropus afer afer
CAGTCAACCCTGACCCCCTCTCCATGTGCTCCTGGTAGTGAGTGATCTTTTTACCAGCTCCACAGCTTTGCCTTTTCCAGAATGTCATATAATTGGAATCATAAAGCATGTAGCGTTTTCAGACTGGCTTTGTATACTCAGAATTACGCATTTGATATTCACTAATGCTTTTCATGGCTTGTTAACACATTTATTTTGATCACTGAATGATATTCCATTGTATGGATGTTGGTTTATCCACTCACTAACTGAAGGATATTTTGGTTGCTTCCAGGTTTGGCCATTATGAATACAGTCACACGCTCTTTTTCCTCTATATAGTTTTCCAGATCTCCTATTTTCATTTAGTGTTACACATGTTGTCAACAATTCTTAAAAATATAAACCAGTCTCATTTAACTAATTTTAGACTCCTTTTTGAATCTATAGGATTCATTTTCTTCATCAATGTGATAAAACAAAATAAACAAACAAAAAAAGGTCATTGCTATTTTTAATAAATGGTAATAATTTTGAATCCATTTTAAATATGAAGAACCTCAGTACCTGAGAGATTATGTTATTTGTATAAGTAAGGGAATCGTGACTTGACTCCCAGTATCTTTAGATGAGTGATGCTTTATACTCTTTAGGACATACAGGTATATGTCACTTAACATTCATTTGGACAACTTCTGACTGCACATATGTCTCTGGTTCCATAAAGTTTTGTTTCATTTTATCTTTTTCAAATGGAAAACTGCTTTCTTTTTAGTTGTTATTTCTCCGTCATGGTTTTAAAGACCCCAACCCAGATATTTGCAGCACTGAACCACTAGTGGGATACAGGCAGATGAGGCAGAGGACATGGCTCTGAGGGTGGGCTCTTGGGCTTTCTCTTATGTGTGGGCAGCGGTGTTGGTGGTGGTAGTGGTGGCAATGGCACTATCAGGCAGCTCTGGTGGGTAGAACATCAGCAACGGCAGTGGGGGCTCTACTTCCTGACACTCAGTTCCTCTTGCTCCTGCTGCTGCTGCAGCTGTTGGTTCCTCTGGCCCCCACCAGCAGTGGCACCAGTGTCAGCAGAGATAGAAGATGCAGTCACAGTGGCAGCAGGCAACAAGGGTAAGTGGAAGCAGGCTCCTATAAGGTTTTAATATTGTGCTCTAACAAACAGCCAAATCATATAACACCTTATTTCACAGAATGTAATGTGAAC
>NW_006921956.1:2434643-2436319 GCF_000298275.1 Orycteropus afer afer
TTCCATGGAGTATATGTTGAATGATGCAGGAAACATCAAAAGAAGATGGAAGGAATACACAGAATCACTTTACCAAAAAGAATTGGTTGATGATCATTCATTTCAGGAGGTGGAATATGATCAAGAACCAATGATATCGAAGGAAGAAGTCGAAGCTGTGCTGAGGGAAATGGCAAAAAACAAGGCTCCAAGAATTGATGGGATACCCATTGATATGTTTCAAGAAAAAAATGCTGCACTTAGAGGCACTCACTCAGCTAAGCCAGGAGATTTGGAAGACAGCTACCTGGTCAACTGATGAGAAAATATCCATATTTGTACCCATTCCAAAAAAAGGTGATCCCACAGGATGTGGAAATTATAAAAAAAGTATCATTAATATCATGCACAAGTAAAATCTTACTGAAGATAATTCAAAAATGGTTGCAGCAGTATACTGACAGAGAACTTCCAGAAATGGAAGCTGGGTTCAGAAAAGGACGTGGAATGAGGGATGTCATCGCTGACACCAGATGGATTATGGCTCAAAGTAAAGAATACCAGAAAGGTGTTTACTTGTGTCTTATTGACTATGCAAAAACATTCAATTGTTTGGATCATAACAAATTATGGACAATATTGAGAAGAATGAGAATTGCAGAACACTTAATTGTGCTCACAATGAACTTGTACATAGACCAACAGGCTGTCGTTCGAACAGAACAAGTGGATGCTGCATGTTTTAAAATCAAGAAGGGAGTGTGTCAAGGTTGTATCTCTTCACCGTACTTACTCAATTGGTATGCTGAAGAAATAATCTGAGAAGCTGGACTATATGAAGTAGAATGTGGTGTCAGGATTGGAGGAAGACTCATTAACAACCTACATTATGCAGACGACACAACTTTGCTCGCTGAAAGTTATGATGACTTGAAACACTTACTGATAAAGATTAAAGAATGCAGTCTGCAATATGGATTACACCTCAATGGAAAAAAAAAAATTCTTCACAACGGGACCAATATGCAGCATCATGATAAATGCAGAAAAGATTGAAGATGTCAAAAACTTCATATTGCTTGGTTCTACAATCAACACGAATGAAAGCAGTTGTCAAGATATCAGATGATGTGTTACACTGGGAAAATCTGCTGAAAAGGACCTCTTTCAAGTGCTGAAGAGCAAAGATGTTTCCTTGAAGACTAAGGTGGGCTTGACACAAGCCATAGTATTTTCAATCTCTTCTAATGCAAGCGAGAGCTGGACAGTGAAAATGGAAGACTAAAGAGGAGGAGTCAGTGCTTTTGAGTTGTAGTGTTGTTGCAGAATGCTGAAAGTATCATAGACTTCTTAAAAGAACTAACAAATCTGTCCTGGAAGAAGTGCATCTGGTATGCTCCTTGGAAGTGAGAATGGCCAAACTTCGTTTCACCTACTTTGGTCATGTTGTAGGAAGGGACCATTCTGCGGAGAAGGTTATCATTCTTGGCAAAGTGGAGGGTCAACAAAAATGGGGAAGGCCCTCAACGAGATGGATTGACACAGTGGCTGCACCAACGGGCTCAGGTATAGCAGGGACAGTGGCCTGGCACAGGACCCGGCAGTGTTTCATTCTGCTGTACAAGAGGTCACTGTCAGTCAGAAAAGACTCGACGGCATGTAACAACAACAATGAATAATCCCCACAAGAGCACAGA
>NW_006921956.1:2437414-2439970 GCF_000298275.1 Orycteropus afer afer
TAAATATAATCACCAAAGTTCCCATGTGGACTTATGATATGCCAGTATATCACTTAGTTGTTTCTTTATCCCCAAGGATGCTATTCAGGATAAAACCTGCCCTTAAAATAGAGATGCACATGAAACCAAGTTCTTTGATGGAACTCTTGACTGAAAAGACTCCATGACAGAAACCTTCTATTACAACCCAATTATGTTAAATTGTGGAAGTTAAAAGCACTTCATCACAATGTAGTGTTTCCCATCTGCATGAAGGCAGATTGGTACTTGCCTCACCTTGAGCCTTTTGTAGTAGGTACTCAGAGGAACTATATTATAGATCAGGTAAGATTCACAAGTATTTTTCTCAGTTCTTTTAAAATCCAGTCCTAGCCTCCTTAATAAGCATTCTGACAAGGTATAGTCTATGTTCGCTGGGTAATCAGTCAAGTTCACACAGAAACCATAAAGAAGAAAGCAAAACTGCTGCAGTGCATGGCTCCTTAATGAACAGCCCCATTGTTCTCACAACTAAGACCAAAGAGGCCCTGATGAAAGAGGTTCTCGGGATATGTGAGGCTGGGGTGCAGGAAGGAAGGAGATTTGGGCATGTAAACTATAGCTGTCCATCTACATCCTAAGAGGTCTCCCTTGCAATGCAAAAGATGTTAATGTTTGATAAATGCAAAACAAATGAGCACACTTAAAATCACTGCTGCTGCACCATGCTGTTCCAATATGCTGCTAGTTGGGAGATTGTAAACTCACCAACTTCACCTTTTGGATGACATCCAAACAAGCTAGCACAAAACATAAACAGCTGGATTCTGTTATCTGATAGATTTAATTAGAAATGAAGTGGGCTTTTAAAAACACAACCTCAAATTGTGAGTGGCAGGTTTTATGGTTTTAACTGGGTTCTCAAGGAAAACATACATTTAAGATTTGATTACTTCTCATTCCATTAATGAAATTTAATTTCCACTGCTTTCTATTTCAGAGGCCAAATTGACAGCTACAAAGGGTTTAAATGAATTTAACCATATATGTCTGTAGATATACTAAGGAATATACAACTTGACAGTAGCAACATCTGTTGTTAGGTACCATTGAGACAGTTTTGACTCATAGTGACTCTATGTATAATAGAACGAAACACTGATTGCCCCTATGCTATCCTTACAATCGTTTCTATGTTTGAGCCCATTGTTACAGCCACTGGGTCAGTCCATCTTGTTGAGAATCTGTCACTTTTTTGGTGACCCTCTACTTTACAAAGCATGATCTCTTTCTCCAGGGACAGGTCCTTCCTGATAATATGTCCAAAGTACCTGAGACAAAGTTTCATTATCATTGACAGATTTGTTTATTCTTCTGGAAGTCCAGGATATATTCAAATATTCTTTGCCAACATCATAATTCAAATGCATCAATTCTTCTTAGGTCTTTGTTATTCATTGTCCAGGTTTCATATATATATTTACAGTTATTGAAAAGATAATGGCTTGGGTCAGGTGCACTTTAGTCTTCAAAGTGGTATCATTGCTTTTGAACACTTTAAAGAGGTCTTTTTGCAGCAGATTTGCCTATTGCAAAATGTTGTTTGATTTTCTGACTGCTGCTTACATGGGTGTTGATTGCGGATACAAATAAAATTCTTGGAAAGTTCAATATTTTTTTCCATTTGTCGTAATGTTGCTTATTGGTCTAGCTGTGAGGATGTTTGTTTGATTCCTTTTAAAGTGTAATCCGTACTGAAAGCTGTAATCTTTGATCTTCATCATTAAGTGCTTCAAGTACTCTTTCACTTTCAGCAAACAAGGTTGTGTCTTCTGTACATTGTGGGTTGTTAATGAGTATTCCTCCAACCCTGCTGTTGTGCTCTTCTTCATATAGTCCAGGTCCCCAAATTATTTGCTCAAGATACAGGTTGAATAAGTATGTTGGAAGGATAGAACCCAGATGCAGTGTGCCTTTCTTGATTTTAAACCTTGCAATATGCCCTTGTTCTGTTTGAGTGACCGCCTCTTAGTCTATGTGCACCTTCTCATGAACACAATTAAGTGTTCTGGAATTCCTAATCATACTTTGCACTTAATTTATTATGATCTACAAAGTCAAATGCTTTCGCATAGTCTACAAAACACAGGTAAATATCTACAGCTACATCTAGGGAGGAGGTAAAGGAGATAGAATTTGAGCTGGTTCTCAAACATATTTTGCAGCATGTGAATTAAATATTTGCACTGTAAAAGTTGTATATTACTTGTGAACTTATAAAGTCACATAAAGCAGAAAAAATTAGTCTATGACGTAAGTCTCTTTTATGGGTAAGTGCATTATGCTGCAATTCTATCTAGTAAATAATATAATACTTTAAAAAAAAAAAAAAAGCCCTCACTGCCATTGGGTCAATTCTGACTCCTAGTGACCTCTTTTGGATTTCTGAGGTGGTAAACCTTTATGGAAGTAGATTGCCCAGTTTTCCTTCTGAGGAGTGCCTGGTGGGTTTGAACCATCAATCTTCTGGTTCACAGTCAAATGCCTTAGGCACTATGCCACCAGATGGCATATAAT
>NW_006921956.1:2440070-2440931 GCF_000298275.1 Orycteropus afer afer
TTATATTATTATAATCTAGTTAATATCATTGTTATGGATTGAAATATAAACCCAAAAGCATGTATTGAAATCCTAACCCATTACCTGTGAATTTAATCCCATTTGAAATAAGTCTGTCTTTGTTGTGTTAATTAAGTTATATCAGTGTAGGGTACATCTGAAACCTGGTCACTTATGAGATATAAAAGAAACAGAATAGGCAAAGAAGCAAGTGCAAATGAAGAAGATGGATGTCACCTGGAGATCTCCAAGGAGACAGGAACTCCCAGAAGAATGCTTGTGAAGCTGAGACATGAATTTCCTCCAAGTGCAGACAGAGACAGATAACATTTCTATAGAGTTGTTGCCAGGAATTCAGTCTTCTAACTTTCTAAACTGTAAGAAAATAAATTTCTAAACACAATCATCTTTCAAAACATAGATCTCTATGGAAATTTATATATATATAAAATGAGTAGATTTGAAATTATAAAGTAACTAGTTGAAGAACAAAAGTCAGTATGACAGCAAGGACAGAGCAGTGAAGGTCAGGATCCAGCAAAACTTTTATAGACTTTGTAAAAGTTTCATCTGGAAGCTGGAACAGGAAGTGAGAAAAAGAGGTGAGGGAGCAGGATGTGGTGATAAGTACCATCCCATTATCTTATAATTAAAACTGCATGGATAGGCCAAAGAACCCACAGAATACTTCCTTAGATAAATTTAGGGCCTAGAAACATGAGTTTGACTCACTTCTATGTTTTCCTGTCAGATATGATATAATTCTATTATGTCTGTTTGTATGATGAGTTAAATTAAGCTGGAAATTCTATGAGAGGAATCTGACTCAAAAGCATTTTGTAAATATTTACAGTAAGTCAG
>NW_006921956.1:2442061-2447529 GCF_000298275.1 Orycteropus afer afer
CTCGCTCCTGAATACTTCTTTTTGTGTGATTATAACTATCGTCCATATACTATACTTCCCCCTATAAATAATAAAAACCAGAATGCAGTACAGCTGACCATTTACCTTTAAAGTAAAGCTTAAACATCTTAGCATGAAAAAACATACAGCCTTTTATTTTTGATCAATTTAATTTTGTGGCCCTCCAATCTGGCTTGATGGACTCTGTGCTCAGATGGCCTCATCTTAAATGGCCACACTTAAGGTTTAATGTTCTGGAGTGCTATCTGGAATTCTGAACTGATTTTACCTTTGAATTTGTCTTTTGTAAGTGAAGTTCAGTGGGACAAAAGAGCATTACTGGAGGCTTGGACAGAAGACAAATACATGTTCCTAACTTCTATCACCTCCTCCACTTCCCTGGAATAGCTTCTCAGCCTCCCTTTCCCCCACCAACCTCATGATCTCTGTCACCTTCTGTCCAAGATGATGGCTAGGTTGTAACAGCTGGGCAAGGCTGTCATTCTACCTCAGTTACTTTTGCCTTCAGCAACAACTTAGATGTGAGTATCAGAATGTTAGAAGAGATTGAACACACTCCCATTTCATCTCAGGGGAGAGGAAGGTGATGACTGTCAACATCTGATCTGGTCATAATGTCTTAGTATTTTCAGAGGAGTCCATAATAGTTTGTTCAAGCAATTGCTTTTTATTATTATTATTTTTTTTTTTATTTTTACATTTTTAGGTTAACTGAATAGATGGATGGGATTAAAGAATGTACTCACTGGTCCCTGGATTGATTACGTCTAACACACTGCTGTCAAGTCGGATCCAATTCATAGAAACCTCTCCTTGTGTTCTCTCTAATGCAATGATGAAATAATAATGATAACTATATTTATTATGGTATGGTGGTGTCATGCATAGTGCCTAAGGCACTTAAATGCTAACCAGAATGCTGGCAATTCAAATCCACCAGCCACTCCTTGGAAGGAAGGTTGGGGAATCTACTTCCGTAGTGATACTGCTTTGGAATCCCAAGGAAGGGTTGCTATGAGTCGGGTTCAACTTGATGGCAAATAGCAACAACAAAAACAACAGGTAGCATAGTGCCTAAGGCATTTGACTGCTAACCAGAAGACTGGCAGTTCAAACCCACCAGCCACTCGTCAGAAGGAAGGTTAGGCAATCTACTTCCATAGTGATACTACCTCAGACACCCATGGAGGGGTCGCTATGAGTCAGATCCGACTTGATGGGAGTGAGTTTGGGTGGTTTGATATTTATCATGTAGTTTATAATATATAATTTACTATATGCTATACTCTGATGGCTTGAGTGTTGCCATCATGCTAGAAACTCCAGCTTCAGTATTTCAAATGCCAGTAGGGTCACTCACGATGGACAGGTTTCAGCAGTTGCCAGACTAAGACAGACTAGGAAGAAATGATTGGTTATCTACTTGTGAAAATTAGCCAAGGAAATCCCTATAGATCATCACAATGTATTTTCCGACATAGTGCTGGAAGAGGAGAGCTCTACATTAGAAGGTACTCAGAATAACTAGTGGCTGCCACAATGGACTTGAGCGTACCAGTGATTATGAAAACCAGGCAGTGGTTTTGTTTGGTTAGGCATAGGATAACCATGAGTCAAAGCCAACTCAACACCAGCTAACAGCTAACAATTTATTAATCCACACACTTCTAAACACTTGACTAATAAAGCTTTTATTTGATTCTTGCAGTAATTTCACAAGCTAGGTGTTATTAGTAATCACATTATACTGCTGAGAAAACTGACTCTTTTTACCCAGATAATTAAGTCAAAGAGGTCAACTCTACAGCTGCAATCTTGGTAAACTTGTTCTCAGAACTGTGTGGGAACTAACTCTGATTCTGAGGCTGTAGCCCAGCCCCATTTTCTAGAATCTGCACAAACTCTCATTATAAAACTGACACAATCAACATGCTTATTTAGTGTACAGGATTCCCCAACCATCTGAAAGCAGAATGTTCCTTTGAAACCAAAATGGCGTAAAGAGAAGAAGCAACTGCCATTAACATATGGGAAAAAATTTTGAGCATTCCCCGACCTAAAATATAACTACTAAATCGTACCAAATAACACATAAAACCTAAAACAACACTACAACACAGTGTTCACAGACACTGTTCACAGCTCTGGTAGCTTGGTGGTGAGATCTGAGTGTAGCTCCCAGGGAAAGAGCTTTGTGATACCACTCTAGCTGCTCTGGGCGCTTGCTGCCTCTTTAATGGCTCCCTCTAAGATAAATGCTGAATGTTAGTTTCCCTTTCTTATAACAAAAGTGAAAATCCTCTTCAGACTTTGTTCGCTTAGCAAAAACATCAATTAAGGCAGGTTTTTCATAAAAGTGAAGTGGCATAACATTAACTATCAAAAAGCAGGGGATGCCTGTATTCAGTTTGTGTGGTATGATACCCAATTATTCATCTTCAGTAAATTAACAAGCGTTAATACTTTGTGAAATAAGTGCACAATTCCTGTTTGGATTGTGGATTATTTTCCGTCTATCATATATGGAAATTATTCAACCAGTTCTGATTATGTGACTTACCCAAAGAGCCCCGAGACATTGCTTTCTGGAGCTGACTAGGTCTGTTGTTTAGAGCACAGGTCCTAGGGGACAAACGGTAAAATATCAGTTTCTATATTCTGCTCAGAGCACGAGAATGCAGCACTAACCCAAAGAAATTCCCATCTCACCAATATGTGATGGAGAAATCAAAGTTCACTGTGGAAAACAGAAATAAAGATAAAATATATGAATATGAAATTTCATTTATCACCTACTAGGAAAAACAGCATATACTTTATGTAATTTTCCATCATCGTGCAAATTTTTATGTTTAATTATAAATTGCTGTTTTCTTTATAAAAATCATATGTATACATATAAAGAAATTAGAAAATAAAACATTCTTCCAATGATACTCTCACTACAAGAAACTGGTGGCCATCACTAATATCATTGATAACTGGCTATAAATATTTTATACTAATGATATTATTTTATACATATTATTCATAGTATTATTAACTTTATTTTTGTCTACTAAAAATAACAATCATGAGCACTATTAAGGCGGTATACATAGATTTTCTTTAGCCATTTTAAAGACTGTTTGACATTCTCTTGTATTGATACACTATGATTTATTTAGCCTGTTCTCTATTGATCAAGTTATGTTTCCAGGTTTTTGCTATCACAAGAAATTCTTTAGTGAATATATTTATGTATACATCTTTGGGAACTTATACCAGACTATCTATAGAATGAATCTACTGAAGGGGAACTCCTTGGCAAAAAGTAATGTACCTTTTACATTTTGACAGATTCTGCCTAAACAGATCATAATTTTAGAGTCAGCCAAATTAATTTTAGTGGTGTTTCATGCCAGTGATTCTGTCTTCAATGTGCTAGTGCAGGCAGCCAGCTGTGGATCAAAGAGGGTTGCTGAGTCAATTGATATAAATTTGCATCCAAGGCTGGCCTATGATAGCTGACATCAAAAGACCAGAAAACATTCTTATGATGTAAATGAAATAATTAAAAAAAAAAAAAAAAAACAGGAACAATGAATGTTAGGTTGATCCAGCCTATGTACCCTGTCCACAAGCCTCTGAATGATGTTGCTTACTGTACTTTCCTTTCTCCCCCATTAATATAAGTAATTATCAAAGAAACCCCTAGCATACTGGACTTGGCCCTTTGACAGCCCTTACCTAGCAAGGAATGCTGGTGAGGAAGATGGCAACCTCAATAGGTTTGAGAGATATGAAGAGTGGCCTGATCAAGTGGGGGGAGTTAAGTGGTATAGGTAAAGTAGATGTGGTCACTTACTATACTATCATTCAAGGAATAACATAGTCATCTTGGTTCAGGGACTGGTCAGACATGCAAGGATTTCTGACTCGTGTCTGTGGACTGCAGTACTATCAGTAGTAAAAATATGTTAAGTAAATCTATACACTAAAAACTAAAGGCTTTCAAATTTTACTTTCCTACAATCTCACAAGAACACCACATCAAACTTTCTTTCAGCCTCCTCGAGTATGATCTGTGACTTTTTATCTCGATTATCTGTTCTGTAAAACCAATTTCTGACCACAATATGATGGAGACCAGACTTAGTTTACAAATGAAGTACTGGGTATACATGGGCTTTGGCACAAGTTCGCCTGGCATAGATTATTTCTTTAGTTTCCAAATGTTGTATTTCCCATATCGGTTCGATGAACTAAATTTCAAGTATAAAATGAAGAAGCTTGTTTATCCCTGCACAATCCTCAGTAAGTCAAAAATATTTCTGGAGGGGGGAAGCTAAGATTTTAACACTACTAAATAGGTATGCTTCTCAACTGGCTGCTGCAAAAGACTTTAATTCTTAAGAGTAATGTTGGATTAATGTGAGGTTAACCAGGTAGTTACTCCAATTGCAGATGATGTTACTGTGATGATTATTTTGCTACAACAAATTAATATATTTAATTGCCAGGAACCTACATGAACCTAAAATGTAACTATTTTATTTTTTTCTAATTCTATTGTTTTCAGACTCTCAGAGGCTTTTTTTTTTTTTTTTACTTCTGGGGCAGGAGTAAGCACTTAACTTTCTTGATCTTGAATATGAAAGCAATCTTGAGTTAAACCTACCTTGATATAGTATGTAATCTATTCTATATTTTATTGAATTTGATCTACTAGTATTTGGTGAGCAATTCTGTGCCTAAATTATAAAGGAAATTAATTGATCTGTAGTATTCCTTACTTTTGATATTTTGCCTGAATTTGCGGTTGGGTAATACAGGTCTTATAAAATGAGTTGCAAAGTGTTCTCTTCTAATTTTTTAAAAGTTTTTGAAGAATTAGTATTCATTCTTCTTTGAATGTTGATAAAGTTCACAAGTAAATCCATCTGGGCCTTAGCTCTTATTTGTTGGAAGTTTTTAAATTACTAATTTGAACTTTTTACTTCCTATAGGTTTATTCCAATTTTCTATTTCTTCTCAAGTCAGTTTTAGTAATATGTAACTTTCTATGACTTCTTAAATTTAATCTAAATTATCTAATACACTGACATACAGTTGTTAATTATAATTTCTTTTGTAATATTTTTATATCTATGAAGTTGGTACCAATGTCCTCTCTTTCATTCTTTATTTTAGTAATTTGAATATAGTCTCATTTTTTCTTGTACAGCTAGGTATAGAATTATCAGTTTTGCTAATGTTTTAACTTTATTGATTTACTGTATTTTTTCTTATCTGTATTGCAGTTTTCTTCTTGATTAATAGAATTTTTATTGATAATAATGTCCTCCTTTGTGTCTTATGGCAGATTTTAACATAGAATCTATTTTGTCTGGTCTTGATATAATTATTCCAGCTCTCTTTTGGTGACTATTCACATGGAATATATTTTTTGTGCTCTTTCACATTCA
>NW_006921956.1:2451294-2452756 GCF_000298275.1 Orycteropus afer afer
TAGGCAGCAAAACAGGATCCAGATCCACAGAAGAGTGTCTCATTTTCCCAGGAGGTCCAGAAATATATTGAAGTGGGCCACACCCCTAGGGAAACTCCCTTTCAATGGATTGGCTGCTCAAAACATATACCTTCGATCTCATCATGGGAAAAACCCACATAACTGCTTAAACCACTCAGAATTGTGGTACAGCTTAGTTGGCACACAACTCCAACTATCACAAGTTCTTTTCAATTCTTTGCTAATAAACCTAATGATTCTGTGATTAAATTCATGCATGAATGATTTCTGCATGTGTGCAGATCTGTTAGATAAATCCCCTGAAATAGGATTCAGAGATGAAAGAGTAAATTCATTTGTAATATGACAAATGAATTTTCAAATTCAATATTTGGAAAAACTTCTCCAAAAGAAGCTGCTGTTCTTTTTATTTTTTTCATTTATGTGTATACGATCTATGAAGCTGTTGAATTTTAGTTTATTTACTCAGAAGATGCTAAGAACATAAAATTTTGGATCTCAGCTTCAGAGATTTATTGACCTTTATTGTTTGTTTATATTTATATTTTTCCTTCTCTTCATTTTTTTATTTCTATAACATTATTATGTTATTGAATGATATTCTCTTAAAAGATTGTGTAACAAGACAGTCAAAACTCCAACTGTCGCACAAACTGCATGTGAAGCCCAGTTCCACTTCTCTGTGACCTTGGGAAATTTACCCAACCTGCCAGTTGCTATTTCCTCATTGATAAAATGTGGAAAATAACAGTTCTATATCATTGGGTTGCTACGAGGCTAAGTAATTTAAAATACGTAAAGGTATTTAGAGCAATAAGTGCCAGATAGTGTTGGAAGTTACCTCATCAGTTTGGTGAAAAATGTTGATACATTAATAACGTTATTTTGTTGATGGACATTCAGATTTTATACAAACAGGACTGGAAACCTAATAAAAATAAATAATAATTGGTAAACTAGATTAATCTCCTTTAATTTACGTGTGACTTTCTAAGATACAAATTATTGAGGAAAAAAAAGAAAAGTGAAATGGCTTATGGAAGATGTTCTATCCTATATGAAAGAGTTAGGTAGTATATAATATGAGTACACAGGAGCTCTGGTAGCATAGTGGCTAACGCACTTGACTGCTAACCAGAAGGCTGGCGGTTCAAACCCACTGGCCACTCCTCGGAAGGAAGGTTGGGCAATCCTACTTCCTTAGTTGTACTGCCTCGGAAACCCAAGGAGGGGTCGCTATGAGTCGGGGCCGACTCGACAGCACATAATAACAACAACACAGGAACAATCTCTTGTAGACTTGAAGATATTAATAAGATATTATTGTTGCTGTTGTTGTTATGTGCCGCCGAGTCGGATCCAACTCATAGCAACCCCTCCTTGGGTTTCTGAGGCAGTATCACTACAGAAGTAGATTGCCCCATCTTCCTTCCGAGGAGTG
>NW_006921956.1:2453521-2467227 GCF_000298275.1 Orycteropus afer afer
AGAAAAATGGCCTTGGTAACCCTAGCTTGGCTGCCTGTTTTAGTTTTCTAGGACTGCCATAACCAAACTCCAGTAAGTGGGTGATGTTAAAGAACAGAATTTATTTTCTTATAATTCTGAAGGCTAGACATACAACCAGGCTAATGAGTGTGTTGACTCCTTCTGAGTGCTTTGAGGGAGGAGCTGTTTCATGCCTCTTCCCAAGTTTCTATAGACTGCCAACAGTTTGTAGGGCTCCTTTAATGCTTCCCTCTCATCATATGATGACCTCCCCTGTGTGTGTGACTTTGTTTCCATGTCTGTCCTTCTCTTTTATAAAATAATACTCAGAAGGAATTGGGATTAGGATTCATTCTATTCCACTGCTACTTCATAAACTTAACAGATGACACCTGCAAAGAAAAGCCCTGTGACCCCAGACAAGGTCACATTCACAGGTGCAGAATTTAGGGCTTCACGATATCTTTTTTCTTTCCTGGGCAGGGAGAGCTCAATGCAATACATAACACTGGTTTTCAATGTATTGAACTATGTGCAAAACTGATGGAGACCTTCTGCTTGATACCTTCTCCAGAAGTAAATGCTGCACTGTGCTCAGGATCATCAGTCCCATGATGGTGCAGCACTGACTTCCCAAGAAGTGAGGAGAGACTGAAAGTGTCTTCGACCCTTCCACAGATCTTTCCTCTCAGCCAGACTGATCACGTAGTCCTGCTGTTCAGAAGCATCACTGGGCTTGGTCTTCCAGATTCTGAACGTCACCCCTAAACTTTTAGAAACCCATGCTTTCCCTACAGCAAGATGTTCCAGGTGCTTTGCTAGCTCCAGCTAAGTTGATCTGGTTGAGTGACATATTTGTTATTTATATATAAATCAACACTGTATTCCCCTTTGCTGCTCTCCCCTTTAATATGATTTAATATTTCAACGCTGTACAGAAGATTATAGATTTCACTTCATCTTGAACCACATAACTCATTTTCATGTATTAGATGGCAAATGGTTGGAAAACAGGTTCTAATTGGCAAGTAGCCATTTATGCTAAATCTAGCAGCAAGTGTTAAGCCCTGACACCTTCTCCTTGAAAAGGCTTTTGAAATAAAATTAAAATTCATCATTCAGAGATGAATGTTTTATGTGACTGAGAGCTAATTACCTGACGCATCTCAGAAGTGTGTGCTTATCTCTTTTCCAGGCCACTTGTCTTAAACCGTAGGCTCTGGGTTCTATAATTTGTGCTAAATCCTCCAGTTGGCAAATGGGATAAGAACTGTTTGCACAAAATGTATTCTCAGGATACCCTGGTTTCAGCCAGGTGAATGGAAATTGTTGCACCTGCTCATTGTCAGCCCTGTTAGGATTCATTCATACCAGAGTGGGATTAAGGGTTGTCAACTGCAAGATCTGCCTGAGAGAAGAGATTGGATGTCAACAAAACAAATGGAAAAAGGAAAGGGGTGGGGATTAGTTTGAGCAATAAACAGGCCTAGCGAGACCAAAGTTGGTCATTGCTAAGGAAAGCTAGTTGGAGAATATTAAGATGGGCCTGATAAAACCCACCCATACCTCTACCTGTTTTGTCCACCTTTGCCAGGTGTATCCTGTTACCTCTTACCTGAGCAAGTCATGAACCGATTGTTTTGCTTCTTGAGCCCCAAGCTTTGGACCAGTTTATTCTGGTTCAATCCTCTTCTGAGAATTTGCTTTTCTACTACAGGTATACTGAATCAGAGTCTACATTTTAACACCATCCCTAGGTGATTTTCTATTTACATTAATTTTAAGTAAATTCTCAGCCGGGGGTTGAACCAGAATGAACTAGTTCAAATCCTGCAGGAGCCTGAGGCAGGGACAATGGCTTAATTATCAAAGTACTTTCTTGTGGAGGAAGCCACTCTTTGGCTCTAGAGAGTACTTGGCTCCACTAAGGTTCCTAAAGAGAATCTGTTTGCTGACTCACTGACAGAACTTGAGCCATCTTCTTCAAGAGCTGTGCCCTTCTGCATTTCATCTTTCTACTGGTGTGAGACCCATTAGTTGCCTTGCCTAATGGATACCCTTTACTAGGCCTTCCATTCTGAATTCTGTTTTTCTTTCTCTGACTGACTTTCCATTCTGCTTTCATAAATATTGTAAACTATGCACATACTTCCATTTACCAACTCCATCTTGATCACTGCCTTCTGAAGTTTCTTTTACTCTTTAGCTTATCTACTAGCCCAAAGAAGTCAAACCCTTGGGACTCATGTCTCTATTACCTCATCCCCTCACACACCATAGGCACTGCTCTTCTTTTTCCACATGATTCCCTTTAGAGCTGACCTGAGCCTCATGCTTCTTAACATATTCTTTGAGGAAATCATTGCCAAGTTATCAGAATTGGGATAGGAGTGGTTTGCTGTCTTTGGCTTATAACCAGGCTCCACATTCTGACCTTAAGTCCATAAGTGCTTAACCTCGAATGGGTAAATGGTCAATAATTATTGGTTAAATGAGTAAGAGAATGACTGTATAGAAAAGTGCCAGAGTTCTTTGACTAGTTCTGTAAACAGCACTGGTAGCATTCAAAATGCAATCCCAGTACTGGGCACTACGTGGCCTGAGAAACTTTCCTACCTTTTTTGACTCTGTAAACTATTATGGAATCTCCAAGTGCACAAATGGATAAGTGTTCAACTCTTAACCAAAAGGTTGATGTTTTGAAATCACCCAGAGATGTCTTAGAAGAAAGGCCTGGTGATGTGTTTCTAAAAGGTCTGAAGTTTTGAAAACCCTGTAGAGTGAGGTTCTGTTCTGTAACACATAAGGTCACCAGGAGTCAGAGTCGACTTGATTGCAACTGGCTCAAACAGGGGTAAGAAGAGTCACCCCTTCACAGGGGAGTTGAGGGCAAAATTAGATGTTATCTCTAAACACAGACTGGCATGTTATTCATGATCAATAAAAAATAAGTGCAATATTCACTAAAATCCATCTTTTCACAAGTCTTCTTTACAATATGAATGTGATTTCTTTCTAATGTTTTAAATCCCATAAAAGGACATTGCCATCAACTCAATTTAAACTCAGTAAGACAGAGTAGAGCTGCTGCATTGAGTTTCCAAGGCTGTACCCTTTACAGAAGCAAACTGCCACATCTTTCTTCTGCAGAGTGGCTGATGTATTTGAACCACTGGCTTCTGGTTTGTAGCCAAGAGCTTAATCACTGTGCCATTATAACTTTTAATGCTTATACATAGAGTTTCCTAAGTATAAAGTTTTGTTTCACAATGGACAGGGAAATTTGCAAAGTCTTTTTTATGCCTAGCCAAATTAAATCCCACTGCTATGGACTTAGGAGCTCTGGTGGCATAGTGCTTAAGGCATTTGACTGTTAACGAGAAGGCTGGTGGTTCAAATCCACCAGCTACTTCTTGGAAGAAAGGCTGGGCAATCTACTTTCATAGAGATACTGCCTCAGAACCCAAGGAAGGGTCCCTATGAGTTGGATCCAACTCCATGGCAGTGAGTTGTGCTATCAACTTGATTCTGACTCATAGTGACACTACAGGACAGAGCAGAGCTGCCCCATGGGGTTTCAAAGGCTGTAAATCTTTAATGAAACTTTCTACCTCTAATGGAGCTGCTGACTGGTTTGAACCACCAAACTTTTCGTTAGTAGCCAAATACTTTAACCACTGTGCCATGCCACCAGAGCTCCTCTATGCCTAGCCAAGAAAAGCAAATATATTCTTTGGTTTGATTTGAGTTTTCATTCCAAAGTGACTTAGTCTTGTCCTAGGATGGTGTTTAGTAATTGATAAATTCATATGCAAACTTTGGTAATTTTTGTTGTTTTTAGGTGTCATTGAGTCATCTCTGACTCATAGTGACCCTGTGCACAACAGAAGGAAACACCTCCCAGTTCTGCACCAGTTCCATAACCCTTGCTATATTTGAGCCTATCGTCACAGCCAGTGTCAATACAGTTTGTTGAGGGCCTTCCCCTCTTTTGTCAACACTCCACCTTACCAAGCATGACATCCTTCTCTAACAAATGGTCCCTTCTGGCAATATGACTAAAGTAAGTGAGACTAAGTCTGGTCATTCTCACTTCCAAGGAGCATTCCGGCTATACTTCCTCCAGGACATATTTGTTACTTCTTTTAGTAATCCATGGTAGTTTCAGCATTCTTTGCCAGCACCTCAACTCAAAAGCATCAACTCTTCTTCAGTCTCCCTTATTCATTGTCGAGCTATCACATGCATATGAGACAATTGAAAACACCATGGCCAGTGTCAGATGCAATTTAGTCCTCAAGGAGACATCTTTGCCCTTCAGCACTAGAAGTTCTTTGCAGCTGATTTGCCCAATGCTACATTGTCTGAGGTTCTGACAGCTGCTTCCATTGGTGTCGATTATAGAACCAAGCAATGTGAAGTGTTTGACAACTTCCATCTTTTCTCCATTTATTGTGATGCTGCTTACAGGTACAGTTGTGAGGATTTTTCATTTCTTTATATTGAGATATAATCTATACTGCAGATTGTATCCTTCAATCTTCATCAGAGAGTACTTCAAGTCATCCTCACTTTCAGCAAGCAAAGTTGTGTCATCAGTGTATCACAGGTTGTTAATGTTTCTTCCTCCAATCCTGATGCCATGTTCTTCTTCATATAGTCCAGCTTCTCGGATTAGTTGCTCAACATACAGATTGAATAAATATGGTGAGATTATACAACCATGACACACTCCCTTCTTTATTTTAAACCATGCAATGTCTCACTGTTCTGTTCAAACAACAGCCTCCTGGTCAGTGAAGAGGTTTCTCATGAGTATAATCAAATGTTCTCAAATTGCCATTCTTCTCAATGTTATCCATAATTTATTATGATCCATACAATCAAATGTATTTGCATAGTCAATAAAATACAAATAAACATATTTTGGGTATTCTTTGCTTTGAGCCAAGATCCAGCTGACATCAGCAATGATATTCCTCATTTGATGTCCTCTTCTGAATCCAGCTTGCATTTCTGGAAGTTCTCTGTCAATATACCACAGCAATCGTTTATAAATTATCTTCAGCAAGATTTTACTTGCATGCAATATTAATGGTATTGTTTGATAATTTCTGCATTCTTTGGGATTATTTTTCTTTGAATGGGTACAAATATAGATCTTTTTCAGTCAGTTGGCCAAGTAGCTGTCTTCCAAATCTCTTGGCATAGCTGAGTGAGTGCCTCCAGTGGGGCATCTGTTGGTTAAAACACCTCAATGAGTATTCTGTCAATTCCTGGAGCCTTGTTTTTTGCCAATTCCTTCATTGAAGTTTTGACTTCTTCCTTCAATACTTTTGGTTCTTGATCATACGCCACCTCCTGAAATGGATGAACATTGACAAATTATCTTTGGTATAGTGACTCTGTATATTCCTTCCATCTTCTTTTGAGGCTTCCTGCATCATTCAATATTTTGTCTATAGAATTTCTCAATATTGCCCCTCAAAGATTAAATTTTTTCCTTGCTTCTTTCAACTTGAGAAATGCTGAGCATGTTCTTTCCTTTTGCCTTTCAAACTCCAGGTTATTGCACATTTAATTATAGTGATTGGCTTTGTCTGCTCGAGCTGCTCTTTTAAATCTGTTGTTTAGCTCTTTTATCTTGTCATATCTTCCATTCAATTTAGCTATTCTTTGCTCAAGGGCAAGGTTCAGAATCTCTTCTGACATCCATTTTGGTCTCTTCTTCCTTCCTTTTCTTTTTAATGACCTCTTGCTTTCTTCATGGATGATGCTCTTGATGTCATCCCATAATTCTTCTGGTTTTCGGTCCTTGGTGATCAATGCATCAAATCTATTCTTTAGATGGTCTCCAAATTCAGGAGGGATTTATTCAAGGTCATACTTTGGCTCTTGTGGTCTTGTTTTAATTGTCTTCAACTTCAAGTTGTACTTACATATGAGCAGTTGATGGTCTTCTCCATGGTTGTATAATTCAGCTCTTGGCCTTGCTTTGGCTAAATACATTGAGCTTTTCCATTGCCTCTTGTCACAGATATAGTCAATCTGATTCTTATGTACTCCATCTGGTGAAGTCTACATGTATAGCTGCCATTGTGTTATTGAGAAAGGTATTTGCAGTGAATAAGTCATTGGTCTTGCAAATTTACATCATGCATTCTCCAGTGTTATTTCTGTCACCAAGACCTAATTTTCTAACTACTCGTAACACTTCTTTCCTTCCAAATTTGCATTCCAGTCACCAATGATAATTAACTTATCTTGATTTCATGTTTGGTCAATTTCAGACTGCAGAAGTTCATAAAACTCTTCAATTTCATCATATTTGGCTTTGATGGTTGGTGCATAAATTTGATTAATAGTAGTATTAACTGGTATTCCTTGTAAGCATATGGATATTATTCTATCACTGACAGCACTGTACTTCAGGACAGATCTTGAAACATCCTTTGAGATGATGAATGCCATGCCATTCCTCTTCAAATTGTCATTCCCAGCATAGTAGATCATATGATTGTCTGATTCACAATGGCCAAAACTGGTCCATTTCAGCTCACTAATGCCTAGGATATCAATCCTCATGTGTTCTCATTTTATTTTTGACAACTTCCAATTTTCCTAGATTCATACTTCATACATTCCGTGATCAAATTATAATGGATGTTTGAAGCTGTTTCTCCTCAATTTGACTCATGCCACATCAGCAAATGAAGTCCTGAAAGCTTTACTTTATGCACATCATTAAAGTGGGTTCTACTCTGATGAGGCTGCTCTTTTCCAGTCCTATTTTGAGTGCCTTCTGACTTAAGGAGCTCATATGTCTGCACAGAATCAGACAGTGGTTCCAGCCCAGTAATGTATCAAGCAGTGTTTCTCTGCTATTCATAAGGTTTTCCCTAGCCAATTCTTTGAGAGGTGGATAGCCTCTTCCTCCTTCCTAGTCTGTCTCAGTCTTTAGCTGCCTTGAAATCTGTGCACCATGTGCAGCCCTTCTGGAATTTGAAACACCTGTGGCACAACCTCAAGCCTCACAGCAACATGCAAGCCACCACAGTATGACAAACTGACAGACAATTTGTCTTCCTTAGCTGTTTATAACCTCTCTGCCCTCCCCTTTCCTAGATCCTGCTGCTTTTGTCATTCCTGGCATTCTCTCCCTTTCTTGCCTCTGGGGTGGGGCCTGTCTCCCTCCCTTTACCTGGATCTTGCCACTTTTGTTGTCCCTGGCATTCCCTCCCTTTCCTGCCTCTGGGTAGTAATTGGTAACTACTAATTGGTGATTGGTAATTGTTACCAGGTAAGTATTTTAAATTTCAAGTATCCAGGGACTAAATTTATATAAACCATACATTTCTGATACGAGCATATGTTTTGTGATCTGTGGTTAGATATAAAACTCAATTTCCTCTTTGATTTGATATTAACCACTTAATTGGATCTTTTTCCTGTTTACATGATAGTAATTATGGGACAGATGATAGAAAAACTGACTGCTACACCTGACTCTTTTATGTCACTTATTATTGAACTGTCTCAGAGTCATATTCATGTACAGAGTCTTCAATCAAGGGATACTTTGCCAAGATAATAGAACTGTATTTATAGACCACTTAACTGGCAGTTTTATGTGAAATACAAATGGGTACTTATACAAAGAGGAAAGATGCATACTGCTCTTGTTAGTTGTCATGGAGTCATT
Organism: Orycteropus afer afer; assembly: GCF_000298275.1. Lineage (NCBI taxonomy): Eukaryota > Metazoa > Chordata > Mammalia > Tubulidentata > Orycteropodidae > Orycteropus > Orycteropus afer. Next base: position 2,461,224 of record NW_006921956.1, read on the forward strand.
CCGACTATTGAGGTCCCATGTGTGCAGAAGGGAACTTCTCCATATAGTTTTTAAGACAGTGACCTTTCAGGAACATATTGCAAGGCCTATCTTCTGAGGCTTTCCTGTGTGCATTAAAATCATCAATCTTTTGGGTAATAGTCAAATGTTTAACATTTTGAGCCAAGCGGAGACTCCAGCTGCATATTAGAGAGATGAATATACAACCCAACCAAGTCTTCTGTTCTCTATCTGTTTCTACTATTATTGTGAAAATTTCATCTCATGTGTTATTCAAGAGATTATTGGTAGATGATAGTTTTAAGTATCAGGAAAATGCTGTTAATACCAATATTGGACTTTGTTCCAAGTTCTGGTTATTTTCCCAGGATAAGTTTATTCCTAAGAATAAACAGATAAAAAAATACTTGAAGGGGATTTAGTTGATTAGCAAGGCTGAGGAGTCCCTCCATTCTGTCCATAACACAACACATGAAGGTAATGTGTCTGTGGTAAGGAATATGTGGCTATTATTAGGATCATTAAAAAGTGCAGTGGTTATGCACTTAGCTGTTAACTGAAATGTCAGCACTTTGAACACACTAGATGCTGCATTGGAGAAAGATATGGTCTGCTCTCATAAAGATTACAGCCTTGAAAACCCTATGGATCTGTTCTACTCCATCTTATAGAGTTGCTGTGAGTTGGAATCAACTTGGTGGCAATGAGTTTTTTATGGTGATCATTAGTTTGGCTAAATTTTGAACATATATTTCATTCTTTCCTGCTTTTAATAGGATCAAGGAGCTCTGGTAGTGCAGTGCCTAAGGCATTTGACTGGTAATCAGAAGGGTGAGAGTTCAAACCCATCAGCCACTCTGCTGAAGAAAGATGGAGCTATCTAATTCCATAAAGATTTACTGCCTTAGAAATCCAGTGGGGGTTGCTATGAGTCAGAATTGACTCAATAACAGTGAGTTTGGTTTTATTGTTTTTGTTTTGTTTTGTTTTGCATAAGATCAAAAGTATAAGAAAAGAGGGTACATTCACCCAATAGAATACTATGCTACATTAAACAATGATGAAGGGTATGTTAATCATCTCACAGGGTGGCTGAGCCTGGAGGACATTATGTGGAGTGAAATAAGTCAATCGCAGAAGAACAAATACTGTATGAGACCATTACTGTTAAAAGACAAAGAAGGGTTTGTTTAACAAAGGGAACTGACTTTGTAGGTTACCATGGTGGGGAGGGAAGGGAAGGGATTTATTTTGGGTTAGTTGGGGTCCACATGCTGATGTGGGTAAGGAGAGGGATGTATAGAAAGAGTCTGTGACCACCACGATAACATTAGGAAAAAGGAGGACACCAAATTGTGCACATGAGAGATAGACAACAGATTCTAATACCAACCAGTATATCCAAAATACTGCATTACCATTAACACCAAACACTAGGCTACAGGCAAACACATAAACATCTGAGAAGATCAGATGGGGGTCAGTGAACAGAATTGTACTCTAGACCAACGATAGATTCAGTGTAGACTAATCTTGCACAGATACAGGGATACAAAATGCCTGCAATCCTTATAGAAACAACAGAAGACAGACATAGAGCAATCCCTCACAAACACCCAGACACTGCGGGAAAGGGAGCCAATGGATCTACTGACTCAGGACCATAGTACTGGGAAACACCAGACTCAGTTGGCACAACCAAATACATAAACGTATTTTTCCTCATCCTACATTGGTGAGTAGCAACTAGGGTCTTAAAAGCTTTCAAGAGGCCATCTAAGATGCAGCTAATGATCTCCTATTGTCAGAAGCAAAGAGTGAAAAAAATAAATAAATAAATGAACAAGAGCATTTGGAAGCAATCAGCCCTGAGACATGATAGCTCTTGAGACCAGAAGAACTAGATGGTGCCTGGCTACCAATACCAACCACACAGGAAAGGATCAAATCTGGAGATCCTGGGTAGAATGGGAGGAAAAATGTGGAACAAAATCCAAAAACAAAATAATGACCAGAATTACTGGTTGGATGGAGTCTGGTGAGACCCCCAATACTATGGCCCTGGGAAATATTTTGGGCCTGGAATAAAACTCACTCTCAGGGGGTGGCTTTCAGCCCAGTAGTAAACAAGATGTACACACAGAGCACACAACCCAGGGTGACACACTCACATCCTCTATGGAAATGCATTCCTTGGAGCAGTCGACCATGGGGCACCAGAGGGGCAACATTCATGTGAAGGAAATGCAGGACACACAGGAGTGCAGAACTATGAAGCACACGGGGGGATGGGGGTTAATGGGCAGAGAGGCGAGGTGACTGGGTTAGGTTTGGTGATGGTAAATGGGGAGTGAAACTAAATGTACACAAAATGTTGAATGTAAAACCAACTCTGCTCTGTAAACTTGCACCTAAATCACACACATACACAAATAATAATAAAATAAAATAAATTATACAAAAAAAGGGAAAATACACACAGAAAACAATGATGGTCCTTAATAATATATCTTCTTGTCAAAACATTTTTCAAATGTTCACTCACTTTTAAGGATTATCTTGATGAGCCTTTCACTATTTCCCTTGAGTATTTGCTGATAGTTTGTATTTTTATGCTACTTTTCTCCCCAAAATTTAGTCTATGGTTGGACATTTTATGTATCCGCTCATTGTTCCTACTTACATTCCACTCCTTCTCTATAGCATACACTGTTTTACCAGCTTGAAGATTTCTTTTTCTTCTTTGCAGATTCCACAATACAAATGTCACATTCACATTTGTGACCCCAGGGAAATATATATATATATATATATATATATATATATATATATAGAGAGAGAGAGAGAGAGAGAGAGAGAGAGAGAGAGACTAAAAGAATCATTTAAATGGCCTGAAAATTCATGCTCAGCTATAAGCTTCAATAAAATAAAAAGGAAGATAAAATTATATTCTATAGAGAATACATTTTCAACATATAATTTCAGTGCTCAATATAACAACAATTAGAATGACGGCAAAAATAACAAGTTACTAATAAAAACATCCATCCTTTGGGGCCACCATTATGACATTGCCATCATCATTTCAATTATATGGTGAATAGCTTCAATGTACTGTATGGAAACTGAACACTACTGACTAAACAAGTTTATAGATGTATGAATACTTAAGTGGAGTAAACATATAATAAAATGAACTTTTAGTTGCTTGAAGTAAAGATATATGAGTTTCACAAGGTCAATCTTATTGATAAAATCTGAAAAAAAAAATGTGCAAACAACATGCTTTACCTATCTACTTGGAGGAAACAAGCAACTTTGGAAATTCCTGGAAAACTAACCGCATTTCTATTTTTTCTCCAGTGGCTGACAAAACCTAAATGCTTAGCTGGGAGTCTTAGATCAATGACTTTACTTATGTAGCTGGTTTCTCTATCCCTGATCAATGAGAATATAACTGGCAAGTATGTTTTCATTCTCCTTAATCCAAATAGTTATGGATTTGTGCATTGAAATAAAATGTTCCACCTCAATGTCAGACTAAAGATGCTGAATCATTTGTCAAGATGTTATCTTGGCTGATTAATTTCATAAAAAAATCCATTTATACAACTCTTCAGATAACATAGAAAAGTCTTGGTGTCACCCTACAAGCTATATCCTACATGAATTGGCATTAAAAGCAAAATGATGCTGACATTATTTAAATGGATATTTTACCTTTGGAGATTTTGAGCACATATAATTCTGTAAATACAAGGGACATTACCGAAACTCATTTCCTTTTCATTGAATAGCAAACTAAGGAAGTCCTCCTGTCAGTCCATAACACGTACTAACAATTGTTGACAAGAAGGAGCAACATTCAAAGATTACAAAATACACTTTAATGTATTATGCTTTTCTTCTCTCATCATTAGAATGTATACTTACCTAGAGGCATTTATTCATTTAACTGATACTGACTGCACTAACTATATCCAATAAACTATTCTAGATTCTAGGATTCTAGAAGTTAAAAAGGAAGAAAAAATGAGGCAAAAATTTCTGTCTTTATGACATTTACATTCTATTTGGAAAAAAAGAGATAATAATTTGTAAATAGTAAACAGTATAATAATGTAGCTGATAATATCAGTTTTTATTGCTGTGTAGCAAATCAACCCAAACTTAACTACTTACAACAGCAGCCATTTTTATTTGTTTATGAGTCTGTGGATTAGCATTGTGGTTGGGCACAGCTGAGTATTCCTTCTGCTGGCCTCCCCTAAGATTGTTCACATTTCTGCACTCATTTGGTGGTTCAATGGGGCCAGATTGTCTAAAATCATCTCACTCAACTATTTTCAATTTGATGTTGACTGTTGGCTGCTTGGTTCAGGGGGCCTTAGTGTAAAATGTGTCTGTGCTTCAGAAGACCTTTAGTGCTCCGGTAAGTTAAAGTAGGCGTCTTGACATAGTGACCCAAGGATAGTGTTCTAAAAACACAACAGTAAAGCTAAGAAGTGTCTTAAGATGTAGGCTTGAAATTTTCACAATGTCATTTCTGTAGCATTCTATTGATCAAAACAAGTCATAAGGGCAATCCAGATTCAACGGAGGAAGAAACTGACTTCCTTTGTGGTGAGAAAAATGGCAAACTATCATTGCGCCGGGACATACATACAAAGATGGGACAAATTATTGTGACAATTTTTGCAACCCAACTGGGGAGTTTCATAGTCGTGGGAAGGAGCTCTAATAAATAGTGACATATGGACAAAAACATGAAGGAAATACAGAAGTGAGGCACATGGCTATTTGAGGGAAGATATTTTAAGCAGAGGAATCAGCAAGTACTCCTGTTCCCCCATTGCTGTCTCCCTGTGCATACACAGCCCTTCTATTCTCCTGCGAGTGATCTCTCTAAGGGGTGTATCTGCCTAATGTAAATGTTCAGCCCATATGCCTGTCTTTGTTTGGCTGGAATCCACAGGTTGTTGTTGTTGTTGTTGTTGTTAGGTACCATTGAGTTGTCTCTGACTCATAGCAATGCTATGCACAACAGAATGAAACACCTCCCTGTCCCATGCCAGCCCCTAGATCCCTGCTATACTATCCCATTACAGCATCCACTGTATCAATCCACCTCATCAAAGGCCTTCACCTCTTTCGTTGCCCCTCTACCTTAGCAAGCATGACATCCTTCTCCAGGGAATGGTCCCTTCTGACAACATGATCAAAGTAGGTGAGACAAAGTCTGGCCATTCCCATTTCCAAGGAGCATTCTTGCACTTCCTCCAGGACATATTTGTTACTTCTTTTAGCAGTCCATGGTACTTTCAGCATTCATCACCAGCACCACAACTCAAAAGCATCAATTTTTGCCTAAGGCCCTTGACTGCTAACCAGAAGCCTGGCAGTTCAAACCCACAAGCCACTCCTCAGAAGGAAGATGGGGCAATCTACTTCCATAGTGATACTGCCTTGGAAACCCAAGGAGGGGTCCTATGAGTCGGGACTGACTTGACAGCACATAACAACAACAAACAACATATATTCATTGTCCAGCTCTCACATGCATATGAGGCAATTGAAAATATCATGGCTTATGTCAGGCTCACCTTAGTCCTCAAGGAGACATCTTTGCTCCTCAGCACTTGAAAGAGGTCCTGTGCAGCCAACGTGTCCAGTGTTATACATTGTCTGATGTCCTGACTGCTGCTTCCATTAGGGTCAATTATAGAGCCAAGCAGTGTGAACTCTTTGACAACTTCAATCTTTTCTCCATTTATCGTGATGCTGCTTATAGGTCCAGTTGTGAGGACTTTTGTTTTATTTAGGTTGTTGTTAAGTGCCATCGAGATGCTTCTGACTCATAGCGACCCCATGCACAGCAGAACGAAACACTGCCCGATCCTGCGCCAGCCCCACAATACCTGCTATACTTGAGCCCATCATCGCAGCCACCATGTCAATCCATCTCGTTGAAGGCCTCCCGCTCTTTCGTCGACCCTCCACCCTA
>NW_006921956.1:2472067-2475772 GCF_000298275.1 Orycteropus afer afer
TTCCAAAGCTGTGTTGGTTTCTGGGTTGTGTCATCTTTTGTATTAATGATTAGTTGTTGTTTTCTGTAATGGTTCTCTGTTCAAAGGACTCCCTTTAGTATCTTTTGTAAGGTTGGTCTGGTTTTAACAAATTCCTTTAATTTTTGCTTATCTGGAAATCTCCTAATTTCACTATCATATTTGAGTGACAATTTTGCCAGGTATATTATCCTTGGTTAGAAAATTTTATCTTTCAGGGTTTTATATATACCATCCCATTACCTTCTCATTTGTATGGTTTCTTCTACAAAATCAGAACCTATTCTTATTTGTTGTTCTAAGTAACTTTTCATTTATCCCATGCTGCTTCCAAGATTCTTTCTTTGTCTTTGGTTTTGATGAGTTTGATGATGATATGTCTTGGTGATTTTCTTTTGGGGTCTATCCTGTTTAGGGTTCTTTGGACTTCCAAAATGGATATATTCTCATCTTTCATCATATTATGGAAGTTCTCTTCCAACAAATTTTGGACAGATTTCTCAGTGGTTTTCTTTTTCTCTTCTTGTTCAGGAATTCTGATTACATATAGGTTATTCCTTCTGATGGTATCCCACATGAACCTTAATCTTTCTTCATTCTGTTTTTGATCTTTTTTTCTGATTGATCCCTTTCCAAAGAAGTATTCAGGTATTTGTCTTCAATCTCATTAATTCTGTCTTTCATTGATTTAACTATACTTCTTTATCCTTTCTATGTGTTATCTGTATCTGAAAATATAGTATTTATCTTCTGCATTTCTATCTGTAGATTTTGTATCAATTCTAATTTTTCATTTATTTTGTCATTTTGTTCTTGTATTTTCTTCCAAAATTGTTTTACAGTTTTGTCTATATTTTCCTTAATTTTTATCAGTGTTTTCCTCAATCTATCTCTCAATCTGCTGAAGATACCTAAGTATAATTCTTTTGAATTCCATATCAGGGAGTTCCAATGCTGCTGCTTTCTTAGGGATCTGTTCTGGGTCTGTATCCTGCTCCCTTGTTTCTACCACTTTATCTTGCTTCTTTGTATGGACTGTGATGGTCTGTTGTCTCTGAGACATTGTGATGTTGTTGTATTTAGATCTCTGTTAACTTTTTTAAAAAAGCAGCTAAGGGTGAGTCAAGCCCTTCTTGGTGGTCATTTATTGTTGGCCAGTTGGTGGAGAAGGAAGTGGTTGCTTCACTCAGTAAGTGGAGTTGCAGGAGGTACAGATGTGGTTGTATCCTATGGGCACTGTTGCTGTTTCCCCCTGAGCTAGACAAAAAAAAAAATGACTGATAAATCATCAAAAAGTAAATGCAATCAGACAAAAAACATACCACATAAACACAAGGGAACAATCACCAAAAAAAGACAATAAAAGAAAAAACCCTGCAATATCTGGGGAGGGGGCAATAAGAGAAAAAAGGTAGAGTAGGAGAATAATGAAGAAAAAATGAAAAAAATGCAAAAAGAAAAACAAGGAATGGGGATAACCATGAAAAAGAAAAAAATGGGAATCAAGTATAGAGAAGAGAGAAAAAGCTGAACACTAGAACCTGGGAAGGGAAGAATAAATAGTAATAATAATAATAATTTTTAAAAAAGGAGAAGAATAATAGTAAATTAAAATAGTAAAATTTAAAATAGAAAAAAACAAGCAAACTAAAAAAAAAAAAAAAAAAAAATCAGGCAGGACAAGGGCTCCATCCAAGCACACAGACTGGATGGAATTCATGCTGGCCCAGAAGGTGGGTGGGAGTGAGGCTGGCCATACCCTCATTCACCAAGAGGGTGTGGGATATAAGAACAACTAGGGGAATATAGCACCTTTCCAAGCGTTTGTGTCCGGAATGTCCTTGTGGTTCTCAGCAAGTGCAGCCTATCCTTAATCCCTGGAATCTGAGAGAACACTGCTGTTTTAAATATCAAAAATGTTCAAACCACTTGTAAACATTCAAGACGGCTGTGCCCTCCAGATAGTCAAAAGTCCATGGTTCAGCCCATCTCCCTCTTTGCTGCTTCCCCTTTTATTCAACAGTCACCAGTGCAGTCCCCTGTGCAGCCCCTGGGTATCAGGGCCAATTTTTAGGTTAATTCATAGGTCCTTACACCACTTACCAATATCCAAGCTGTCCATGCCATCAGGATTGCTGACAAACCACAGCTCTGTATTTCTCCTTTTTTGGTGTTTTCATGCAGGTTCATCTACTAGTTGGAGTTTAGTCTATTTCTGTATCTTTCCTTTCAAACATAATCAGGGCTCCAGGATTATGTTCTGTATCTGTGTTAATTCGTTCCCCTTTTCTTTGTTGAAGAGGGTCGGTGTAGTGTGTATGCCTATTCTGGCTTCTTACTGGAACCCCCTCAATGTATCTGAGCTCTTATTTACCTTCCCTCTCAGACCATGATTGCTGCAACAGCCCATTGTCCATTATTACTGGCAGCCAAAAAAGCTTCTTTTCAGTCTTTTGTGCTTTAGACATAGTAATACTGTCTCAATTTGCAAAAGCAACACTGTCTCCTGTGGTAATCAGTAATTGATTACTTTGACCAGTATAAGAATACCTTGATTTTTGCTGCTGTTGCTTTTGTTGTTTTCCCCAAGCGACTCCTAGAAAGACAAAATCAAATAGTTAAGTGTAGTTTAAATTTTAAGCCCAATGGAATACGTACGGTATCTTGTGATGGAAGCATTTCATCTGGATATATTAATTGTATCCAGCTTCACCAAAGGTGAAGAAATAAAGCACAAATCTGACAAGCACACCCCAGGAGGGATGATGTAAAAGATCATCCATGCATCATCTTCCACAGTATTCTAGCTATAGGATCTGAGCATCATTTTTCTGGCCACTTGTTCAGTACAAATACTACATCTGTAAGACAGTGCATTATACCCATAGGATGTTATCCCTGATCTGATGACTCAGCTGTCTTTCATAGGCCATTCCATTGTTCTATTGAGCTGTTTGTTTCTCGGTGATCGAACCAAAGGGCAAACCAGAGGATCACATGGTAGAGAATGAAGTTTACACATCATCTATATGAACTTTCTAAAACTATCTATAAATATCATTGAGGCATGTTCTGGGGTAGAGATGTCCCATCTCCCTGGATAAGAAATTATGATCCTTGAATCCTATCCCCTTTATGTTGCCAACTATCTTTATACTATTGAGCAAGTTATTGTATCTCTATTCTAAGATTCTTCCTGCATAAATTAAGATGTTGAGATAACATTCACCAAAGTCTATTTCATTTATAATATTTGATGATTCTATATTTGGCAAATAGATTTTAAATAACTATTAATGGAATCTGCATTATTCCAGAAATTAAACTAAAGGATTTAAATGCATTTTCTCATTTATTTCTTTTCAAGTAGATACTATTATTAGTTTCCAAATGAGAACATTGAGAAGCAATCATTCTATAAAATGCCCAAGATTCCACAATTAAATAGCTATTGAGCCAGGGTTTGTGTTCAGATTTGGCTCCAGAATCTTTATTCTTAATTCTAGTGCTCTACTAATTCAAGATACCTCCACAATGTTGTTGTTGTTGTTACGTTCCATGGAGTCAGACCCCACTCTTAGCAACCCTTCATTGGGTTTCCAAGGCAGTATCACTACGGAAGTAGATTGTCCAACCTTCCTTCCATGGATTGGCTGGTGGGTTTGAACCGCCAGACTTCTGGTTATC
>NW_006921956.1:2476397-2478095 GCF_000298275.1 Orycteropus afer afer
GGGTCACTAGGAATCAGAATTGACTCGATGGCAGTGAGTTTGGTGTTTTGGGATCTTTGTCACCTATTTCAGCCTCATTTTTTCATAAACATGGTATGGTGACACAGTTATGTCTCTATGATACTGTTTACTTTTCTAGCAGACCACGATTCCTGCTTTGAGCACAAAAGACTGGTCCTAAAACTAGTCTTCTCACTTTCATCACATCAATTTATGTATATATTTATACAGTAAGAAAGGTTCAATGAGTTACAATTTCCACCCCCTTTTCCAGAGAAATTCCCATTGCTTTCAGCAGTTTCTAACACAATAGGCCCATATGCACAAGCATATTTCACATCTTGTGAGCACCTACAACTTGCAATTCCCTCTCTCAGTCCAACAGAAACAGCCCTGAGCATACATGCTATGAATAATTATTCTTATTCTCTTAGGTTCCAGGGAAGTTCCTATTATTCTTTCATTGATGTACTCTCCTTTGGTTATTTCAAAAATCAATCTTATGATATACTAGTTGGAATTTAGTATCCCAGGATGCCATTTCATTATTTTCTTCATGTTTCTAACCTCCTCACAGCTATTTCTATAGCAGATATTTTTCTGATCTGACTTATGTTCCAGCCTCTCCCAATTTAATGTCATCAGAAAAATTCATTACCATGCTGTCTGCACCCTCTTGCAGATCATTAGCACCAAACCTGAAGGAGTCCATTCGGTATTTCCCCCAGAAGGCTCTAATGCCTATTCATCATTCCCCTTTACTTATGATCTTTAAGTTCATTTTTAATTCAGGTGACTACATTATTCCCTTGGCCAACCTGAACAGAATTTACAAGGAAAGCTGCAGGATCCTTGTCCTCCTAAGGTCTTAAAAGGTATTTTAAAGATAATCATTATGAATATCTTATACTGTGCATACATATTATCTAGTAAATCAATTATAAACTCCTCAGCATGTCATTTAAGCTACACTACAACTGCTTTTATTTTATTTTTTGCTATTTATATTTTTAACTAAGATTTATTAAATGCCCAGTATGATCATTTTTCTTAGGCAATACAGTATTTCTGAAAATTCCCTCACTTGGTATCTCACTGTGCAAATTTGTTTTGTTATTATTTTTTTCTTTTTTACTTGGAATACTCTCTTCCATTTTTCTAGCCAATAATTACTTAATAGTAATTTGTGTTTCATTTCCACATAGATGCAAAGAAAAATCTAAAATTATTTATTTCTTCAGTGTAGGAACAATACGTCTTCTTGTTTTTCATCTTTCCTCCTGGTATTATATCAATCACCTAGTAGGCAGATAACAAATAGGCACTATTTCAGTTGCTTTTAAAGAAGACTGTATTTATATTACTTACTCGGTTTTGTCCTTAACGATAAACATATATGTCACCAATGTGAAGCATGGTGCCATGGACTCTGCAGTCCCATCCTGGTTGGAATTCTTGCTTCCCAAGCTAGTAGCTATATAATCGTCAAGAGTGATTTACCTTCTCTGACCCTTCTTTTCCTCTGAAGTAAATTCCTGATTATAAAATTGATTCATAGAATTATCGTGAGGATTGACTGAGATAATATCAATAACAAACCTGTTTTCTTTAGCAGTATAATAAACCTTTATACCCCTATTACCTGAGGGTTTTTTTTTTTTTTTTTAACCCTTTCACGTATAGCCTAGAGTTATTGTC
>NW_006921956.1:2478195-2480631 GCF_000298275.1 Orycteropus afer afer
TTCCTAGAGCCTGTGTTTTTTTTTTTTTTTTTTCAACCCTTTCACGTATAGCCTAGAGTTATTGTCATTTGTTTGGTTTGTTTTCTGGACCTATCATGAACACTGGACTACCACCTTGAATTCCTGTACCATTAATATGTTAGCAATGTCTCAAGCTTCAGGTAGACCTTGATTTGAATTCTTATCTTGCCATTTTCTAGTATGTGATTTGGGGCAAATAACTTTTCAAACTATAGTTTTGTGCTATAAAAGAGGAAAAATAGCTGTCATAGACGATTGTTGTAGGGTGTAAAGGACAGAATGAGTGGCATGTTCATAGCACAGAGCCTGGAAAAAAGCAATGATTTGATAAATGGTAGAAACCTTCACTCTGGTCATGGGATTGAAAATAGAGATCATTCACAGACAGAACTTGTTCTTACTTCACTCCTCAGTTCCTTCTTTCCTCAGAGCTTTAGTTTTCCATCCAGCAGAGGGCAAAGCCTTCTTGGCTTGACTTCTTTCATTCTCTCTCTTTCTCTCTTTTTTTAATCATGTGATTGACACATGTATGGTGTTCATGCCAGTATTTCTACATTGAAATGCATTGGACACTGGATGAACATGAGACCCCATCCCAGTGTACGTCAACTTGAGCCCCTGCTCTGCACCCTCTCACCCTGCCACTGCCCCACCAGACACTACTAGGGTGTGGAATTGAGCTCTCCTAGGACATAAACTGGGAGTAAATAATGCTGCATATTTTAAAGTCCACTCTGTATACAATATGCTTTAATTTTATAGAATAGTAATTTGAAGTTTTCAGATAAATTGTTTATTGATATCAAATAAAAACAGGTTTTGATTGTTGTTGTTATTTCAAATAACAAAGTATCCAATTAACTATAGTTACATATGGATGACCAGACTCATACTTTGAAATGTCATGCTTCTAAGGACTTAAACCTAGCATCATTTTATCTTGATTTTCCATCCACTTATTCCTTACGTATTATCTTCTTTCTCTGTAAAGTAATTCATATCCTTGCTCTAACCCAGACAACTACTATCACCAGTGTAACAGGATAATAGTTATTTTTATTATATGAAACTTATCTAAGATTGGATTAGTATAGATTGCAAACAATTCAAAATAAGGGGGCACCCGTTTGATAATGTTTAGTACAGCAAAGTGTTATTCTTTTTAAACCCTTTACATAAAGAACTAAAGAAATGATAATCAATCATTATAACTAAGGAGCTCATGGAAATTCCACAGCATGCAGGAGTATTAACAGTTAATTTGATTTATAGACATTTACAAAATATGCAAAAATATGTCTGCTAATGCAAGTAGAAATTTCTCCCAATTTTAAGTTCTATAGTGAATCCAACAAGTGGTTATGAAGTAACTCATGGAACCCTCCAGTCTGTTAGGTCAATAGATAAGAAGCTGTTTCCTGGCCTTGAGCTCTTGCAGGGATTTATTATTATTATTATTATTTTATTTTATTTTATTTTCTTCTGTCCACGTCTATCAATAAACATTGACAGATTGCCAGCTCCAGTTCTTGGTGAGTTGTATCTTGTGCTGGTGAAGGAGGACATGGTAGTCCTTTAAACAGCAATGTGAATATTTAGCTAAAAGTTCCTTGGGTTGTGAAAACAGTTACTGCACTCAGCTGCTACCTGAAAAATGGGAGGATCCAGTATACCAGAGTACACTGAACTGCCTCAGAAGAAACATCTGGCATCTATTTCTGAAAAATCACCCACTGAACATTCTATGAAACACAATTCTACTCTGATAACATGGGCTCACCATGAGTCAGAGTTCACTTGGTGGAACTGATAAGCTTGGGGAATCACCTGCTTTCCAAGATGGGAATCAGCTTGCATCCTTTTAAATGAAGGGTGCTTTGTTTTGCTGAATTCTTGGGAATTAAATACTGAGTTTAATTTCACAGTAACACTAATGGGGAAAATAAAGTTACCCCAAATAACAGAATGAGAAGACTTTGCATTTCTCATGACTAGAGAGAAAGAGGATGGGAGTGGACAGGAATGGAAGGAACACAGAACTGAAGGAGCTATCAAGACCGTAACAGGCTGGGTGCTGCTCTCCATGAACTCTTAGCAACTTCCCAGATTCTTCCATAAAGACTGTCAAGCTCACAGACACACAGTGGGGGTTAATGTGGTTTGGAAGTGAGCAGAAGCTGAGTTTGATATCTGAGATCTCACATGGCATGATTTATAGAAGCCAGCGTCAGAGATTCAAGGCCCAGAGGAGAGGAGAATTGGCCATTGGAGAATGAAAACACAGTTTTGGGAGAGATTGTGGACTTCCAAGAGCAAATTGTTGAGATTTGGGCCAAGATCTATTTTATCCAGCTATCTGTGGGGACAACTTCTCTTCGTACCCCCAGTAGAACTCTTGAAGAGATTCATATATAT
>NW_006921956.1:2480731-2490972 GCF_000298275.1 Orycteropus afer afer
TATATATATATATGTATATATTTATAGATGTAACCAACCAGTTGCCATGCCAATTTTTGGCAGCCCTATAGACTTTGTCAATTCCATCACCATGCTAACATTTTGATGTAATGTTGCATCTTGCTAAGAGTTGCAGTCTATATTACACAGTTTAATTAGTGAATGGAGTTGGACTGAACCCCATCTCCTCCACATTTTGGCTGAAACATAGTTTCAGTTTTCTTATGCCAAATTAATGATTCCTATTTAACATGCTTAAATGAGAAACATTTCATGTAAATTTTGTGTTAACCATAAAACAACACACACAAGATTAATTTTTATAGTTGGACATTTATATTCAGAATTCTATTTAAAATTGTGCTTAAAGTCATGAATAGACTGATTATTACTTGGTGCTTCATGTATCTGTATCATGAACATCTTCAAATTCATTGCTTTGGTTCCTGGTATGCAGTTTTTAAACAATCTGATCCTAGGATCAGCTTCTTTGCAAGCCATAAGCCTTGCTGTTAAGGTCCTTTCAGCACTATTTTGGGCCCTGTCTGCTTTTCTAATCATCTGTATTCTGCGAGCTCTGGGTGATAATCATTTTATAGATTTAAGATAACAGTCTCATATTATCCATTTTTAACTGATTGCTCACTTCAGCAGAGTAATCATTTTAGAATCTGTTAATGATCCCCTTTGATGGCTTTTATAGACGTGACATTTCATATCAGGTATCTGCAATGTGTAAATATCTGAGATCGTTTTCAATTGTGAGAAGAGGTTTGTCCAAAAGAATGGTGGAAAGCACAAAGCCACAATCAATGTCACGTAAAAGGTGCAAATTAACATCAAGAAGCATAATTATCTTGCAATTTCCACCCCTCATGTATGTTTTGGTAATATGCTTCTCTAACATGAGCACAGTTATTTCTGAATGCAGATGCTTTCTGCTACCATGCACAATGTGTCTGGGTGCGTTTGAATCTTGTTTCTCTGTGACAGATGAGATAAATAAAGTAAAACCATCTCCTGAAAAGCACTGGTGGACTATCTGCCGACCATTAATCTTCATCCATCCTCATTTTGCGGGCCGTATACATGCCACTTTCTACATTTACTTAGGGATTTTCTGTCCAACTTTTTTCCCTTTTCCCTTCAAACCCAGTTCTACTTGGGTCCTGCCTTTGAATCATTCCATTTGACAGACAAAGTAATTCTCTCCACAAGAGGCTCACAGTTGTCAATATCAGTTAATAGTTCACCTTCTTGGATGTGTGAGTATTTGCCATAAATGTACTAAAAGATAAGGCCCCTCTTGGTTCATTCTTCACCAAAAATATTGACTGCGGTTGAGTCGGATCTGACTCATAGTGACCCCTCCTTGGATTTCCGAGGCAGTATCCCTATGGAAGTAGATTGCCGAACCTTCCTTCTGAGGAGTGGCTGGTGGGTTTGAACTGCCAGACTTCTGGTTCATAGTCAAAAGCCTTAGTAGCCATATTTTCGCTTACCTCTTTTCCTCTAAATTCTCTCACTCTCTTTCTTTACCAGACACTGTTCCTCATTTCTGTTGCTCACTCAGTTCTTAAATTCATTAATTCATCACTTAGCCTTATAGAGCCTTGTCTGTATCATCTTTTTGATTTCTCTCTCCTTCACTTTATATACCTTTTGCCAATGTTTACACAGTGTTAATTAAGAGTTGGAGGGATGCATTTTGTTCAAAATTATTTTACCTGCTATCTATAAGGAAAATCAATTATGCACTTTGTAACCAGTTTGTAACCACTTTGTAACTTTCTGAATCTATGAAAACACATTTGCTCTTCCCTTGGAGACAGAGGAAATAACAAGACTTCTGCAAGATGAGGAATAAACTCACTGAAACAAATGCTTGGTCTCCTCTTTTGAGCTTCCTGAGACCTGAGTGGGTGCCCTGGACAGACAAGAGGGGTCACCTGGGAACCAGATGCTGACTAAGCCTCTTGAGGCATGATGCACTATCTCATGGTCACATGGTAAGGCTGATAAGAGTCCTGAGCCTTAAGGCTCCGATGCAGCTTCCCAACTGGTGACCACGCACAGTAGAGGATAGTGTGTTCCTCTGTGGGACATGGAAGCATGATACTGTTACCCCTCCCAGAAAATATTTCAGATTATATCTTTTGTGGTTGTAATAAGTTGTAGTCATATGTATGATATACTCTCTATAAGATTATTTGATTTGTTCAAGTGAACTAACAAACCCATAGAGGCAGTGAATGTCACGAGAAGCTGATGTTTGCCTACTGGGCAGTTTGAAGGATGGTGGCCATCTAATTTGTGAACTCTAACCTAGCTCTGGGTGCCTAAGTTCAGAGGAAGAGTGTGCCACTCTGGAAGCTGGTGATGAGGTTGAAGAAATAGAAAGAAAAGGACTGGACCCAGCTCCACATTTTGCAATTGGAGTCATGCTGATTCTTATGCAGTCAGCAATAAAGATTTCTGTGCATCTTTTTTTTTCCTGTGTGGCTTTGAGTTTAGAAATCCTTTTCACGATTTCCATTTCTCTAACCAGTGGTGTCCTATACTTAAGCCATGAGACCATTACCTAAATTTAATTATTCTGAATTCTAATTCAATAGAAATATGCTTTGCTGGTTTCCAAGATCTGTTTAGAAGTTGCTAAGTATGACTCTGAGACTTTCTGACAAATTGCAGAACAGCTACTCCTATGCCCGTGATCTTTGGAACTCATCCACCATTGAAACAAATGCTCTAAAAGAAGACAAAGTTAAAATAATCAAAACTGTAAAATGTCAGATTAAGAGACATTTCAGATCCCCTGAATTCCCCAGAACCTGATGGTATTTTTTGACTACTTCTTGAAAGGCCGGTAACAAGACGTGTGAAATAACTTTTGGCATTAAACACACAGAATGAGTGTCATGTGTGTATTCTTTTACTTTATTTTCTTGAGGTATTTTACACTTTAGAAATGTCTCTATTGGGTTCTAATTTCATAGGTATTGCTCTAGTTATACTTTATTTTGGAGCACTATATACCCATTAAGAGTAGAATTTCAAAATTTTCACTTCAACTAAGTTATTAGGGACAAAGTTCTTAGCTATTTGAAAAAAGTAGGCATTATTCTAGAGGAAATGGTTCAAAATCATAAAATAAGGAACAAGCTTTGGTTCCAGTTTGAGTAAAATGGGAAGTGTCCGTCTATCGTGGAATGGCAAATTGGAAGTGAGAAACTTTAATGCTTTGGAAAAGGTGTGTAGCTTTTTACTTCATTTGAGCCATACTGGCCTTAAACAAAGGGTGCTCTGGTGGTGAAGCAAGTAAAGGCATTTGGCTGCTAACTAGAGGTTCAGCGGTTCAAACCCACCAGCTGTTTCTCAGGAGAAAGATAAGACAATCTACTTCAGTCAAAATTCACAGCCTTGGAACACAGCTTTGGAAGGCCAATAGTGGTTGTTAGGAGTCAGAATTGATGGCAGTGTTTTTTGTTTTGTTTTTTCCCCCCTCCTTGCCATGAATACCTGTAACAATCTCAACATTTTCATCCTCTTAAAATTGTCTTATCTTTATCACTCTCATCTCCACCTACCTGATTGTGCATTCATATTTATTCATTAATTTAGTTATGTTGAGATATGTAGGTTGGATTTTATGTTTGAAATGCAGTGACTAATACTAGGTTAAAGTCTTGCAATATATGAAAGTGATAGAAAACCTTTGGCACTGAAGAAACTGAATATATACCAGAATTTTTTAAAAAAATATTTATTCTGTTTATTAATACAGCTTAGTCTCCCCTAACTAATACAGTGCCTCCCTCACAATCTAAAAGGAGAGTGATTGGCATGTACTAAGAGCTCAGTAAGTAATTGCTTCATTGGTATTATTTCTGCAGGACTGAATTTCACCCTTCCTTCCAAGCTTGCCAAATGTTTCATTATACAGTTTCACCTATTGATCCTAGAAGAAAATAATCTCATTTCAGAATTGTAATGATACTTAATCTGTCCTTAATAATGCTTGGATTTTAAATGTGTATTATGTACATTTTTCTCTGTGTATTTAACTATATATGTATTACTTAATTTCCATACAGAAAGAGCTCTCGCCTTGTTGCCTTTTAGCCTCATAACTCCTATAATGGTAATGACTACAAATTAGAAACTCAGTAAGTACTTAAAGAAAAAAATGATAAATTTTCTTTAAGACTTCATGGGGCATGAAGTGATACTTCTGTTACATTAAGTCTATTTCCTATGCTGTGGATCAGTGGCCTAAATTGAAAGGAATGCCGCATTGTTTGTTTCTTATGAGTATAAAAACAGAGTCCTGTTGAGATGTGGACCCTTGGAGGAACTAGACTGATTCACTAGTTAGGTGACTCATAGAAGCAACTCAAAATGCTCTCCCTTCAAATGTGTGCTTCAGTGTGTGCACAATCTTTACAAGCTGTGGACTTTGGGTTTACTTTGTAGCTGTTGAACCACAATCTGAGAAAGCCAGTGGGCTACCATGACTGTTTTCACGTTATCAGGACAGGCATTCCCTCTTTATTCAGTGCACAGCCTCCGGTCAGGTGATGGACAAACACGCTCAACTACATTCTCTTGAAATTTGCTTCATGCTGTGCCAAGAGTCTCTCATTCCAATCCCCAGCTTATTCTTGGACTAGAAATTCAAATCTGATTCTTCAGAAACATCTGTTTAGCCAGCTGTTCACTACGCTCTTACTCAGTATTCTTCCAAAGTGAAATGAAAATATCCCTTTGTTCATATGATTTCCAGTTTGCTGACTGAGTTTTCCTAATCTATCCACGTACTCATTCATTCACTTATTATTCATTGATTCACTTATGTAATTACTAATTCAACCTATTATTTATTGAGCTCCTAAACTATCCTGGCCTTGTCCTAAAAATCAGGGTAATACTGGTGGATAAAATCTACCAGGATCTCTGCCTTAGCAGGGAAGTTTGCTTCAGTGGGGTCATTTGTTTCCATATAAATTTGGTTGTCTACTATAGACTTCTAGTTGACTAAATAATCCATCACACTCTATTTAGGGCCCCCTAGAATCAATACGTAAGAGGTGGTTGCTGTTGCTGCTGTTAGCTGCTGTTGAGTCAGCCACAGACTCATGGTCACCCCACGCTCAACTAACGGAAATGCTACTGGGTTCTGCACTGACATCATGATCAGTTGTACATTGAACTGTTGTGATCCATAGGGTTTTCACTAGCTGATTTTTGGAATTAGATCATCAGGATTTTCTTCCTAGATTGTCATAATCTGGAAGTTCCACTGCCACCTTTTCAGCTTCATAATAAAACACAATCTTTCCCTGAGAGGCAGGGGATGGCTGCACCTGAGGTACAATGACCAGGATTCAAACCCAGGTCTCCTACAAAGAAGGCAAGAAGTTTATTGATGAACAACCAATGTCACCTGGTAGGTTGTACTTGCAACCTATTGTAGAGCAAACATGCTTCAGTCAGTTCCTTAGCCCTTCCTACCTTTGCCAATGACTGAGAGTAATTTGTCAATGGTGAGAGTAAGAGGACGCAATGCACTGTAGCACCTACACACAAATACTGACTGCATCAAAGCTAGCTGCAGACAACTTTAGTACTAAAATGGAGAAGATGCTAAGATTCAGGTAACTCAGGTTTCTAATTTTACTTCCACATTTATTACCCAGATGTAGAAATTGTCCGTCACTTGGCATTTTTTTTTTTTTAAATGGGCTATTTATTTGACTTGCTTTATATGTTAATGGTGATGAAGGAGATCTTTTCATTTACTTTACTCTCAATGTTTAACTCCCTAGTGTTTTCCCATTATAAACACATCAAATATTCATAAGTAAAAAGGTGAAAATAAAATGAATGATTAATCCTGCATGAGAGGCAGAGAAAAAAAGATCACTATTTATAAAAATATCTGAATCCAAATTTTTCACTTTTCACTGGAAAAAAAAAAAATATTATATTGCTTTGCACGAGACTATCTGGATGTTCAGTTCATTTATTATTAGACTGTGAAATGTCCAGGACATTTTGACCAGTACTTTGACTTAATTTTATACAATATTTCTAGTATTTTTATCCATTAGATGGTGTTTTCACATCTTCTGTAGCTATATTTTACTTTATACGATAAAACCAAACAAAAAGAACTGTTTTCTTATCTCCTTTGTTTAGTTATTTCCTTTTCTGCCTGACTTTTTGAAAAATATCCATCCAACTTGGGTTCCTGCCAAGATAAAAATTAAGAGGCAAAAAGAAGTTGCTACCAAGTTGATCTCAACTTATGACAACCCCATGCACGTCAGACACCTGGCTCCATGGAGTTCTCGAGGTCTGATTTTTAGAAGCAGATTGGAAGGATTTTCTCCCAAGAAAGAGTTTTGAGTGGACTTGAACCTTAAAGATTTTGGTTAGCCAACAAGTACATGAACCATTTGCACTATGAGGGACTCAAAGGTGGATGTCAGATAGAGCTGTGTTTAAATGAAACATCAAGGTGCTGCTTCTACCAATCTAAACATGTAAGTACTTCTCTGAGGTATCTCATATATATATAATGATGCTTAGCTATTTTTGACTTCTTGATTTTGAAATTAATCTATCACTATCTACCTTCAGTTAGCATATTGTTTATTTTCCCCATCAAGTCAGGGGAAGCAGTGGGAAAGGCAGATTTCTCAGTGAATAGATCATCAATACTAGCCTCCTTTCTAAATGCAAATGGTCATTTCTAACCTCATTTATCACATAATCATTTGTGGAACTTTCTACATATATAGATGTGGGGGTCTGGGAATGTTGATGAAACTTCTCTAGTGGATATTTATTTTTTCATTTGCCCAGAACAGCCTCCTTTCTTCACTTACCACTCCCTGTACACATTCTTCAAGAAACAGCATCAATTTTCTTTAAAACTAGTCTGTAAACACAATCGTATCATTCCAATAGGACCTGACTTTTTGTTTTACTTTACCTCAATTATTCAGCCAGAGTTGACTTCTCCAGGGAGAAGCAATTAATTAGCCCAATATAGCCTGTCTTCCTCACCAACTGAGTCTAAGAATCATCAATTGACTTGACATTGGCCAATTAGATGATGTGGTAGTTATGTTTGTATGTCAACTTGGCTGGGCCTGGTTGAGTGGCTGGGCAGCTGGTGGTAGTTATTCCCCATGATGAGACTGGCAATCAACTCCATGGTGGAATCTATTGTGAGCAGCTGAGTAGCTGCCTTAGGGATGTGGTCTGCTTCCTGTATATAAGGAGAAGCTTTAGGGAATGGTCTCTAGCTTATGGCATGCTTGGACCCTGCATGTAGCCATGTCATTGTTCAGCAGCCTGCCATGCCCTGCTAATCCTGGGACTTACAATGGATTTGAATTAATGACCTGCCATGTGATTTGGTAATATCGGGATTGTGCCTTTTTACTTGTCAACGTTGGGCTGCCTCAGCAGCTAGTAATTGCCTGAGTAAAGAAAAGTCTCTAGCTTCAGTGGGCCAGGAGCTGGAGGCAGAGCTTAAGCCCAAGGTTGAGGAGGGGCTTCACCCAGCTCCTAGGGCCTGGCACTTTGAACTCAGACTTAAAGCCTCCAAATTTTAAGAAAAACTCCTGTTTGTTAAGGCCAACCCATTTGTGGTATATTCTTGTCAGAGTGGCACTAGGTAACCAGAACAGATGACCTTTCCAGAACATTTCAAACTAGCACATGCAAGAGTTTGTTCTCTAATGACAGCAGAATCTATAGATGAAGATGTGAGGTTCAATAGGTGTTGAAGGTGTTGTTTCCCTCTATGAAGTGAAAGCCTAGCTACAGAGAGAGAGCTATAAACTGACAGCAAGGTAAGAGCACGGATAAAAGACAGAGAGAGAGAGAGAGTTTTGGAAGTGTTAAAGTCTTTGGTTTTCTTTCTTCTTGAGTACCAATTCATTCCAGCCCCTCCTCCAATTCTGTTGTTCATCCTTTGTCTGGATATATTGAGCCAATAAATTCCAATCTGCCCAAACTATTTAGAGTTCAATTCCAGTTATTCATATCCAGATGATTCATATGTTCCTCCAGATGTTAATGTCACTGCTTTGAACTCAACTAGTTCAATGGAAGGTAGTTAACTGGCTTCCTCTACACCAATACTCATCCCATCTCCAGAATGTAATCCAATTATGCTTGCTATTTTCTAAACCTGATTCAGTATGGTTCTATCTAATTATCCTATATTCTGTAATCCAACAATTCATCTAACTTGTATTCTTCTTTGATTCCTGGATATGAATCATTGTTCTATTCTATAGCCTTATGTCCATTTTGATCCCAGCTACTGCCTTGCCATTTTTTCTAACGTTTGTTTTCCACAGGAATCAGAAATTTTTACTGAACTCTGACCAGTGTTTGTAATCTGCCACATATCAACTGACAATATAGCTGATAATACTGCCTGCCTACCTGACTTGTTGAGATTAGCTCTTGACTCAGTTTGTAGAAGATTCAACAAGCACTTGCCATAAAATAATGGACCTTTCTCTTCTTCCTTGAAATTGCCCAAAATTCAAGACTGGCTTTTCCTTTTCCTGAGATTCTTCTTCTGCCTCAGGTGTAGAGATGAGTTATTTCCCAACTGTCTGATCAGTGCTGATGTGTGGGGTAAATTTTAGGTACAATGTTTTGCCTTTTTCCCTATTTGATAATAATAAGCCATACATTTTAAATTCTCACATGTCATAGTTTTAACATACACAGGAAATGAGATAAAATTCCACTCATGAAAGAAATATGCAAAAGTTTTCTGTGTTTGAGTTCTGCTGAAACAAAAATTATCTTCATAAACTTAACAATGAGATTGCTAGAAAATACAGTAATTTGTATTGTTATTTTCTTAGATTTCATTGTTAAAACTATCTTGATTTTGATACCACAAAAGTGGCTTGGAAATATATTGACTATATTTTAAGCAGCCAAGACAAAAAAGAAAAGTAAGATATTCCTTGGTCTGTGAAGGATGTGGTTTGTGGGTCATCTGGAAATAAAGCTTTGATCCCATTTGAAGAACTAATGCATTTCTAGCTCCATGCTAAAGGAATCTGCTTCCCTGGAGCCTCGTCATCTTCTCGTTATAGGTAGTTTTGCATCTTAGGTCTATTGACCTCCTAGAAAAACAATAAGTGTACACAGCAGGGCTCTTCCTCTGACCTGAGCTGCCTTTGACCCATTTAGAAGGGAGACTAGACTTCCAACATATAATACCACTTTTCTTGAGGGTCCATTAAATAATTATAGGCACTCATGTGTACATACACACAGCCCCTGCATTTAAGATATTCATAGATCTGTAGACAAGACAACATTGAACAAATATGTACAATACATGATGGTAAATGGAGCAAAAGGAATATGTAACGAGTGCAGATATTGCTTTGAAGAATTAGTGTTCATACATTTCTTGGAGGGTTGTGGGAGGAGGGATTATGTCAGAGGAGTGACAAAGAAGTATTCTCAGAACAAGTGAAACCTGATTCAGTATGGTTCTATCTAATTATCCTATATTCTGTACCATTCTTAAGGAGGATGAGTGTGAGCCTTGGAGAGGAGGAAACATTCCAAGTAATCACATGGCCAAATGCCAACTATTGATGTAGTATGGTTTGTTCAAGAAGCACTGAGTAGGTCAGTATAGCTGGGAAGAAAAATACGAGGTGTGATGTTGCTTTGAGGTTGGTTGAGAGTAAATTGCAAGAGATGAGGCTGAAGATAAAACTTGCAAAGTTAAACAAGATCCAATTATGGAGAACTTTTTTTCATGCTATACCAAAGGAGTTAGAGAATTTACTATGAGCTAGTGAAGAAATTTAAGCAACAGAGTGCTGTATCAGGTTTCTTTTTTAAAGAAGGCATTGTGGCAAGCTCAGTGAGTATGGTAAGTCTTCCTCAGTTGATGACAAATAGTCCAAGTATATTAAATTGAAAATAGGAGATTAAAGTAAAGTGTTTTGTAAAAAGGGTAGAAAAAGATTTTATGGTGATTTTAGCTTAAAAAAATAAAATTAACATTATGAAATAAAGTATATCTTATCCTACATCAAGCCACATTCACGTTTTAATTCTAGCTATTCAGTAAACCTTGCAATTAGTAAAAATATAAGTTTAAGTACTTATGGTATATTTTTCCTACAAATTTTTATGATAATATGTTGTGGGTCCTGCAATTTTTGTTTGACTTTTAC
>NW_006921956.1:2491382-2502289 GCF_000298275.1 Orycteropus afer afer
GCACGGTATTTGCATTGTCTCATTGATGTATTCTACCCTTGTAAACATGGAGACACTCATTCTATAAGGAAGATGACACACATTGTAGAGAAAGACACTAGTTTTAAGCAGATAAGACATTGAAAAGGAATTAATTTTGTTATTTATTGTTCAAGAACTATCTTTCTCTTATAACATCTTTTACTTCACTATGCAACTTCTTAATTATGGAGTATGAGATAATGTACACTGAGCCCTGGTGTTGTATGGGTTAATTGTTCTGCTGCTAACTGAAAGGTTGTTGGTTCAAACCTACCAGCCACTCTGAAAGAGAAAGATGTGGCAGTTTGCTTCTATTAAGATTATAGCCATGTAAACCTGTACTTTGTTTGTTTGTTTTTTGTATAATGTATCATCATATAATGTTGATAATCTAAACTAAGAAGAATGGAGAGAGAGGGCATAGTGGAAAATATATCAATAAAAAATATGTGAAATAGATAATTGATAAAAACAAAAAACCAAACTCTGTCGTCAATTTTATTCCAACCCATAGTGTCCCTTCCTTGGGTTTCTGAGGTGATAGCTCTATGGAAGGAGCTCTAGTAGTGTACTCTACTTCTGTAGAGATTTAAAAAAAAAAAAAAACTAATTGCCCTGGAATAGATTTGACTCATAGCAACCCCTAATTGGGGTTTCTGAGGCAGTATCTCTATGAAAGTAGATTGCCCAACCTTCCTTCCAAGGAGTGGCTGGTGGCTTTGAACCACCAGCCTTCTGGTTAGCAGTCAAATGCCTTAGGCACTATGCCACCAGAGCACCCACATAATTGATAGTAGTTAATTATTTGACAAAAGTGCTAGGAACAAAGATGAATGTCACACAGGAATCTAAGATTGTTAGAGCCCTGGCTTGGGGACACTTGGGTGATGTGACTCTTCACTATGCTGCACTGAATTGCTTTGTTAAGAAATCTATGGTTTTTGTGATTCTCACCAGATAACTGAGTGATAGATACTGTGCAGATGGGAGGTGCCCGTGGCCCACCAAGTAGACTGCATCACTTTTATTAAAAGTAAATAAGGCACATGATGCCCTTGTGGGGTAGGGATGGAACCCTAATGTGGAGATTAGTCATGTTTGCTATCTACTCAGCTTAAAATGAGCCATCCCAGAGACAGAAAGAGGGGAATCTCACTATCCTCACAAAAGAAGAGCCAGGAGTAGAGCACATCCCTTGGACCTGAGATCCATGAACTGAATGAACTGCCATGGTCAAGAAGACAAACCTGTGACACCAGAAATTGTGGCAAAAAGTTGAAAAAGCTGAGGCAGCAGAACCAAGAGACCAGCATGAGACAGAGAGTGGGCTCCCCAGTCCATGGAGAGAGAAAGGTGAGTGCTTTCAGACAGAAGGTTTGCTATGCTATTGGGGGTACATACTGTCCGAGTTAAAAGAACTTTGTAACACTTGCCTGAGCAGGGGACAGGCCAGGACAATGGGCTGTAGGCCAAGGAAAGACTTGCCTTTGACCATAGCTGAGAGGAGGCTGTGCTAATCAATAGCATTCCTGATTCTGAATTATAACCTACTATATGGGCCGACTCGACAGCATATAACAACAACAACAACAACAATGATAGTTGGAGCTGTGTGTCAACTTGGCTGGACCACAATTATGTGTGGTTTAAGCTGTTGTGATGTGGTTATTCCCATGATGGGAACAGATGATTATGTTTCAAGCAGCCAATCTGTTGAAAGGGAGTTTCCCTAGGGGTGTGGCCTGCTTCCAGTATATCTATGGACATCCTGGGAAAAGAGAAATTCTTCTGTGGATTGGGATTCTGTTGTGCTGCCTACAACTGTCCGTGAATGAACAATTCATCATTTGGCCTGGAGATTTTGGATTTGTCATTTGTTGGAGTCAACAGCCAGTGTACTACCTGCCAGCCTTGACATCCTCAGCCCCTGAGGTGGCAAGAGTCAGGAAAAGCCTCCAGCTCGACGTGGAAAAGCCTCCAGCTTGAGGTTTGATCCAGGAACTTTGGACTTGCCAGATTCTATAAGTGTGTGAGCCATTTTCCTAAGATAAATTTCTCTATACATACATTTACATATGTACATATACGTATACATTTACTGGTCTTGTTTCTCTAGAGAACCCAGTCTAACACACCTACTATTTCTCTAATAGGGAGAGAACTGCTAACCAGAAGTCTGGCGGTTAAAACCCATCAGCCATTCCATGAAAAGAAGGTTCGGCAATCTTCTTCTGTAGTCATTCTGCCTCAGAAACCCACAGAGGGGTTATTATGCGTCAGATCCGACTTGATGGCAATGAGTTTTGTTTTTTGTTTTTGGTATTTCTCTAATAAACAGCATAATTGTAACTATGCTAGCAGAGAAGAAGAGTGTGCCATGGAAGGGATGGTTGGTGTCAAAATTGGTAAAAAAGTTGGAGGGTGGAGGCATGTTTGACCTCCACCTCATAGGAATCAGCCTTGGGTTGTTGATACTGTTGGTGATTCTCTATCCCTCTTTGGAAGTTAGTGGAAGTCAGACAATGCTGTTCCCAAGCTCTTTTTTTGCATCACTACATTATAAAAATGTCTTACTTTCCTAAGTCTGTCAAAACAAAATATTTCAGACTGGAAGAGTTTAAAACAGAAATTTATTGTCTCACAATTCTAAAGGCTATACATCCTAATTCAGGGTGTTGTAAGGATCATACCCACTTTTTTCTCTCCAGGGAAAGATCTTTTCTTTGTTTCTTCCAGTTTCTGGTATCTCCAGGTGTTTCTTGGCCCTTCCTTGACTCACGTGGTGTTTTTCCCCTGTGTATAACTCTGGTTCTCCTCTCCTCTTTTAGAAGACACCCCTCAAAGAATTAGGACCCACCATTTTCTGCTATGACCTCCTTTCAAACAATGTCATATTCATAGGTACAGAACTTAGGACTTCACTATACAGCCATACTTCATGTTTTGAGATTCACTTTCTTGTCCTACTAGATATAGCATTTTTTTTACAAACTGGAGTTTTGTGGCAACTGTGTGTTGAACAAGTCTGTGTTATTGTTGTTGTTAGGTGCCGTTGAGATGGCTCTGACACTGTTGACCATAGATACAACAGAACAAAACACTACCCGGTCCTGTGTCATCCTCACATCCCTTGCTATGCTTGAGCCCATCATAGTAGCCATTGTGTCAATCCATCTCACTGAGGGTCTTCCCCTTTTTACTGACCCTCTACTTTACCAAGCATGATTTCCTTGTCCAGGGGATGGTCTCTGACAACATGAGCAAAGTAGGTGAAATGAAGTATGACCATTCTCATTTCCAATGAGCATTCTAGCTGTACTTCTTCCAGAATAGATTTGTTTGTTCTTCTGGCAGTTTATGGTATTTTCAGTATCCTTCACTAACACCACAATTCAAAGGCATTAGCTCTTCTTCGGTCTTCCTTTTTCAATGTTCAGCTTTCATATGCATGTAAGGTGATTGAAAACACCATGGCTAGAGTTACTCAAAACTTAGTCTTTTAATTGGCATCCTTGATCTTTAACAAAGAGGTCATTTGCAGCAGATTTTCCCAGTGCAATAAACCAAAATAATAATAATAATAATAATAATAATAACAACCTCACTGGCTCCAAGTTGATAAGTTGATTTGACTCATAGCGACAACTTCTTGGGTTTCCAGGTTGTTATCACTACAGATGTAGGTTGCCCAATATTCTTTCTGAGGAGTGGCTGGTGGGCTCAAACCACCAGTCTTCTGGTTAGCAATCAAATACCTCAGGCACTGTGCCACCAGAGCTCCTGCCCAGTGCAATACAATGTCTGGTTTGTTAACTACTGCTTCCATGAGTGTTGATTGTGGATCAAAATAAAATGAAATCTTTGACAACTTCAACCTTTTCTCCCTTTATTGTGATGTTGTTAATTGGTTCATTTGTGAGGATTTTTGTTTTCTTTGTTTTGAGGTACAATCCATAGTGAAAGTTTTAGTCTTTGATCTTCATCAGTAAGTGCTTCAAGTCCCCTTCACTTTGAGCGAGCTGGGTTGTGTGATCTGCATATAACAGGTTTTTAATGATTCTTTCTGCAGTCCTGATGCTATATTCTTTTCTTTTCTTTTTCTTTTTTTTCAATTGTCATTTGGGTGAAAGTTTACAGAGAAAATTCACTTTCCATACAACAGTTCACGTACACTTTGTCTCATGGCATTGACCACAATTTACCACAATAAAACATCTCCCCTCCTTGTTCTTCCTGACAGTCACCTCTTCTCTGTGTCCACCCCCCCATGCACCCCTGCCCCCTGAGCTGTCTCCCTGTGCATAAGCAGCCCTTCTTTCGTCCATGATTGTTCTCTCCAAGGAGTGTATCTACCTCAGATAAATGTTCAACTCGTATACCTGTCTTTTGTTGGCTGGGAGCCACAGGTGTGGGTTCAATTCCAGACCTGTTGGGCAGCTAGGGGCCATAGTCTCAGTGATTCCACCAGGCTCTATCAGACCAGCAAACCTGATCCCTCCTTTTTTTCAAATGATTTTGAGTTTTGTTCCACATTGTTCTCCCTCTCTATCCAGGATCTCCTACATAGATCCATCACTGAGTCGTTGACACTGGTAGTCGGGCACCATCTAGTTCTTCTGGTCTCATAGTTGTATAGGCTGTGGATCTCCTGGTGTACCCAGTTGCTTGGACGAATTGTTTCCATGAACTTTTATTAATATTATTATTATTTTCTCTGGACAGGAAGAGAGACATCATTGCATCTAGATGGCTGTTTACAAGCTTTTAAAATCCCAGTTGCTACTCGCCAAAGTAGGAGGCAGAACAATGTTTTGTATAGTATATTGTGCTAATTGAGCTTGTTGTTCCCCGAGACTATTGTCCCGGGTTCACAGGTTCAACTACTCACTCCTTCTGTGTAGCTGGTTGTGACCAAGAAGTGACTACAATCTTGTCCCTTCTCAGCTCTAATATACACCTAGGAATTCTTAAATATCATACAAATACAGTTGTAGAAACATTGTCTGCTAACCCTATACATGGTCTTGGATACACTCCCTGCTGCATAGAAATGCCTAATAGTTCAGCCTGTCTTCCCATCTATCCACAAGTATACTCATGTTTGCCTTCACTGACAATTCAGTACTGTATGTGCAAAGGGTTCATCTTTGTTGTCTGTACCTCCCATGTACCTCTCTCTCTGTCTTCCTCTTCCTCACTGCCACCATGTTGATCACTCACATTTGGTACACTGCCATTCGCTTCACCCAAATCAATATTTATCTCTACCTATCTAACAGTGTTTCCTCCCCTCCTCTCCCACCCATGGTCACCAACAAATAAAATTTTCTTCCATGTATAAATCATTCCTGGACTTG
This sequence comes from Orycteropus afer afer, assembly GCF_000298275.1. Classification (NCBI taxonomy): domain Eukaryota; kingdom Metazoa; phylum Chordata; class Mammalia; order Tubulidentata; family Orycteropodidae; genus Orycteropus; species Orycteropus afer. Next base: position 2,496,761 of record NW_006921956.1, read on the forward strand.
TACAATAACAGAGTAAAGCAATATTTGTCTTTCTGTGATTGACTTATTTCACTCAGCACAATGTCCTTCACGTTCATCCACGTTATGCGGTGTTTTGGAGATTCTACATTATTCTTTAGGGTTGCATAGTATCCATTGTGTGTATATACATAGTTTGGTTATGCATTCCTCAGTTGATGGAAACCTAGGTTGTTTCCATTTTTTTACTATTGTAAATAGTGCTGCGATGAACATGGGTGTGCATATGTCTGCTCTTTTCCTGGCTTTCTCTTCTTTAGAATATATACCTAGTAACGGAATGGCTGGGTCAAATGGTATTTCTAATTCCTACATTTGAAGGAATTGTCATTCTGCTTCCCACAGTGATTGCACCATTTTATGATCCCACCAGCAGTGTATGAGAGTCCCAATCTCTCTGCATCCTCACCAGCATTTGTTATTTTCTGTCTTGTTGAACTTTTCTCCTAGTGCTGGGGAAAGATGGTATTTCATTGTGGTTCTGGTTTGCATCTCTCTAATGGCTAATGATTGTGAACATTTCTTCACATGTTTATCAGTTGGCCACCGGAATATCCTCCTTGGTGAAGTGTCTATTCATGTCTTTTGCCCTTTTTTTTTTTTTTTTTTTTTTTTTTTTTTTTAATTCCTTCGTTATTGAGGTGTTGGAGTTTTCTATAAATTCTAGAGGTAAATCCCTTGTCAGATATGTCATTGCCAAATATTTTTTCTTTTCCCAATCTGTAGTTTCTCTTTTGACCCTTTTGGAGAAGTCTTTCGAAGCACATAAAAATTTAATTTTTAGAAGGTTCCAATCATCTGGTTTCTCTTCTGCTGTTTGTGCATTTTGAGTTATGCTTGATAGTTTATTTACATCATATATTAGGGCCCCTAAATTTGCCCTTATTTTTTCCTGGAGGAACTTTATAGTTTTAGGTTTCACATTTAAATCTTTGATCCAACTGGAGTTAGTTATAGACAAATACTGCGTTTCTCTGTTATTGTAAAAGTCAAGGAAATGTTTATATATGGAAGGAAATTTTCTTTGTTGGTATGTTGGTATTTATTGTGTATGGTGTGAAGTAAAGATCTTGTTTCATTGTTCTGCAAATGGATATACAGTTTTGCCAGCACCATTTATTAAACAGACTTTCTCTTCCCCATTTAATGGATTTTGGTCCTTTGTCAAAGATCAGCTTACCATAGGTCAATGGATCTATTTCTGGGTTCTCAATTCTATTCCATTGGTCTACATGTCTGTCATTGAACCAATACCAGGCAGTTTTGACTACTGTGGCTCTAAGTAGGTTTTGAGATCTGACCCTGTGAGACCTCCTACTTTGTTCTTCTTCTTCAATAGTGCTTTACTTATCTGAGGTCTCTTACCATTCCATATAGAGTTAGTGATTGGTTTTTCCATATCCTTAAAAAATCTTGATGGGATCTGGGTTGGGATTGCATTGAATGTACAGATTGCTTTGGGTAGAATGACATTTTCACAATGTTCAATCTTCCTATCCATAAGGACGGTATGTTTTTTGATTTATGTAGATCTCTTCAGGTTCCCTAAAATAGTTCTTATAGTTTTCTTTGTACAGGTCTTTTTTGTCTCTGGCCATATTTATTCCTAAGTATTTTATTTTATTTTTTTTTTTTGGTAGCTATTGTAAATGATATTGATTTCCTTATTTCATTTTCAGCAATTGCTTTACCGGGGTACAGGAATCCAAGTCACTTTTGGATGTTGATCTTGTATCCTGCCACAATGCTAAGTCTCTCAATTAGTTCCAGTAGAGTTTTGACTGAGTCTCTTGGGTTTTCTAAGTATAGGATCATATCATCAGCAAATAGGGATAGTTTGACTTCTTCCTTACGAATTTGGATGCCTTTGATTTCCCTTTCTTGCCTTGTTGCCCTTGCTAGGATTTCTAGTACAATGTTGAATAGAAGTGGTGATAGAGGGCATCTTTGTCTGGTTCCTGTTCTCAAGGGGAATGGTTTCAGCCTCTCTCCACTGAGAATGATGTTGGCTGTTGGTTTTGCATAGATTCCCTTTATTATGTTGAGGAATGTCCCTTCTATTCCTATTTTGCTGAGAGTATTGATTAGGAAGGGGTTTTGGATTTTATCAAATGCCTTTTCTGGATCAATTGATATGATCATGTAAAGTTCTATTTCTTTGTTTTATTTATATGGTGGATGATGTTGATTGTTTTCAAGTAGAACCATACTTGCATACCTAATATGAACCCTACTTGGTCATAAAGAATGATTTTCTTGATATGTTGTTGGAGTCTATTGGGTAGGATTTTGTTGAAGATTTTTGCATCGATATTCATGAGGAATATTGGTCTATAGTTTTCCGTTTAAGTGATGCCTTTGCCTGGTTTTGGTATCAAGGTTATTCTTGCTTCATAAAATGAGTTAGGGAGGATTCCATCCTTTTTTATGTTTTGCAATAGTTTGAACAAGAATGGTGTCAGTTCTTCTCTGAATGTTTGGTAGAATTCTCTGGAGAAACTGTCTGGGTGTGGAATTCTTTTTGTTGGTAGTATTTTTAATGACCTTTTCAATTTCTTCTTTTGTTATGGATCTGTTCAAATTTTCCACATCAATCTGTGTTAGTTTAGGTAAGTGGTATGTTTCTAGAAATCTGTCCATTTCTTCCATATTTTGAAATTTGTTGGAGTAGAGTTCTTCATAATATCCTGATATTATCCTTCTTATTTCCATTGATCTGTTTTGATGTCACCCATTTTGTTTCTTATTCATGTTATTTGCGTTCTCTCCCTGTTTTCCTTTAGTAAATTTGCCAGCGGTTTGTCAAGTTTCTTAATCTTTTCAAAGAACCAATTTCTGGTCTTCTTTTTTTTTTTTCTATTGTCTTTCTCTTTTCCATTTCATTGATTTCTGCTCAAATCATGATTATTTCCTTTCTTATGGTGACTGTAGGTTTTTCTTGCTATTCTTTTTCTAATTGTTGGAGATGTTGGTTTAAAGTGTTGATTTTGGCTCTTTCTTCTTTTTTGATATGTGCATTTATTGCTATAAATTGGCCTCTGATCACTGCTGTTGCTGTGTCCCAAAGATTTTGGTATGTTGTGTTTTCATTCTTGTTTGATTCATGGAATTTTTTAATTTCATTTTTTATTTCTTCTCTTATTCAGTCTTTCTTTGCCTCTTTCTTCCTTTTTTTTTTTTTTTTTTTTTAATTATGATTTTGGTGAAAACTTAAAAAGCAAATTCACTTCCCATACAGCAGTTCACATACATTTTGTCTCATGACATTGACCACAATTCACCACAATGCAACAGCTCCCCTCCCACTTCCTCCTGACAGTCACCTCTTCCCTGTGTCCATCCCTCTATGCACTCCTGGCCCTTGAGCTGTCTCCCTCTGCATAAACAGCCCTTCTATCTCCCATGATCCCATGATTGCTTTCTCCAAGAAGTGTGTTTACTTCAGGTGAATGTTCAACTCCTATGCCTGTATTTTGCTTGGCTGGAAGCCACAGGTGTGCGTTCAATTCCAGACCTGAAGGGCCGCTAGGGACCATAGTGTCAATGATTCCACCAGGCTCTATCAGACCAGCAAATCTGGTCCCTCCTTTTTTTTCCAAATGATTTTGAGTTTAGTTCCACATTGTTCTTCCTCTCTATCCAGGATCTCCTACATAGATCCCCCACCGAGTATTTGACAATGGTAATTGCTACCCAGTCTTTCTTAAGGAGGGTGTTGTTCAGTCTCCATGTGTTTACCCTTTTTCTATTGACCTTCCTATTGTTTATTTCTTATTTGATAGCATTATGATCTGAAAAGATGCTTTGCAGTATTTCAATGTTTTTAAATTTATTAAGGTTTGCTTTTTGGCTTAGTATATGGTCTATCACAGCAAATGTTCCATGTGCACTGGAAAAGAATGTATATTGTGCTGTTGTTGGGTGAAGTGCTCTGCAGATGTCTATAAGGTCAAGTTGGTGGATTGTATTATTTTTATTTTTATTTATTTATTTTTACTGTGATTTGGGCAAAGCCTTACAGAGCAAATTCACTTTCCATACAGCAATTTACATATGCTTTGTCTCATGACATTAACCACAGTTTACCACAATGCAACAGCTCCCTTCCCACTTCCTTTCCCACAGTTATGTCTTCCCTGTGTCCATCCCTCCTTGCACTACTGCCTCCTGAGCTGTCCCCCTGTGCATAAACATCCCTTCTTTCTCCCATGATTGTTCTCTCCATCTACTTGAGGTAAAAGTTCAACTCATATGCCTATATTTTGTTTGGCTGGAAACCACAGGTGTGGGTTTAATTCCAGATCTGAAGGGAAGCTAGGGGCCATTGTCTCAGTGGTTCCACCAGGCTCTATTGGACCAGCAAACCTGGTCCCCTCCTTTTTTTTTTTTTCTCCAAATCATTTTGAGTTTTGTTCCACATTGTTCTCCCTCTCTATCCAGGATCTCCTACATAGATCCATCACTGAGTAGTTGACTGTGGTAGCCGGGTACCATCTAGTTCTTCTGGTCTTATAGTCATATAGGCTGCTGATCAGATGGTGTACCAGTTGCTAGGATTAATTGTTTCCATGAATTTTGGTTTTCGTCATTCTTCTTTGCTCTGGATGAGGAGAGACCCATGGTTGCATCTAGATTGCAGCTTGCTATCTTTTAAGATCCCAGTCGCTACTTACCAAAGAAGGAGGTGGAACAATGTTTTGTATAGTATGTTATGCCAATTGAACTTGATGTCCCCTGCGACTATGGTCCCAAGCCCGCAGGTTAAACTACTCAGTCTCTCTGGGTAGCTGGCTGTGACCAATCAGTGACCACAACCTTGCTCGTTGTCTCTACTATACACCTGAGAATTCTGATAATTCACATGAACTTGTAGGACCATTGTCTGCCACCCTTATATATGTTAATATATAACATTTCATAGACATACATAATCGTTCAGCCTGTCCACCCATCTATGCACTCATATACCCATGTTAGCCTTCACTGACAATGCAGTACTCTATGGACAGAAGAGTTCATATTTGTTGTCTGTACCTCCCATGTACCTCTCTATGTCTTTCTCATCCTCAATGCTGCCATATTGGTCTGTCATGTTTGGTACAATGCTCTTCTCTTTACCCCCTTTCACCCAAATCAATACTTATCTCTATCTATCTAACAGCGTTCCCTCCCCTCCCCTCACACCTGTGGTAACCAACAACAAAAAAATTTCCTTCTATATGTAAACATTTCCTTAACTTTTACAATAGTGGACTAGACAATATTTGTCCTTTTGGGATTGTCTTATTTCACTCAGCGTAATGTCCTCTAAGTTCATCCACGTTATGCGGTGTTTTGCAGATTATACATTATTCTTTAGCATTGCATGGTATTCCCATATGTACCATAGTTTGGTTATCCATTCCTCAGTTGATGGACACCTAGGTTGTTTCCATGTTTTGGCTATTGTAAATAGTGCTGCGATGAACATGGGTGTGCATATATCTGTTCTTGTCATGGCTCTCACTTCTT
>NW_006921956.1:2506712-2509645 GCF_000298275.1 Orycteropus afer afer
TACTTTGGCGAGTAGTGACTGGGATCTTAAAAGCTAGCAAGCTTCCATCTAGATGCAACGATGGGTCTCTCCTCATCAAGAGCAAAGAAGAAAGAAGAAAACCAAAATTAATGGAAACACAGTCCTAGAGACTGGTACCCCATCTGATCTGCAGCCTATATGACTATGAGACCAGAAGAACTAGATGGTGCCCGGCTAGCACTGTCATCCACTTGGAAAGGATGTAGGAAATCCTGAATAGAGAGGGAGAACAATGTGGAACAAAACTGAAAATCATTTGGAGGAAAAAAAAAAAAAGAAGGTGTGGGCCAGGTTTGCTGCTCCAATAGAGCCTAGTGGAACCACTGAGACTATGGCTCCTAGCTGCCCTTCAGGTCTGGATTTGAACCCACACCTGTGGTTTCTTGCCAAAAGAAGTACAGGCATGTGAGTTAAACATTTACCTCATGTAGATGGAAAGAACAATCATGGGAGAAAGAAGGGCTGTTTATGCAGAGGGAGACAGATCAGAGGGCAGGAGAGTATGGAGGGATGGTCACTGGGAAGACGTAATTATGGGGAGGAAGTGGGAGGGGAGCTGTTCCATTGTGATAAACTGTGGTCAATGACATAAGACAAAGTATATGTGAACTGCTGTATGGAAAGTGAATTTGCTCTGTAAGTCTTCACCCAAATCACAATAAAATAAATAAGTAAGTAAGCAAGCAAGTAAGTAAATAAATAAATGAATAGATGAATAAATAAATAAATAAATAAATAAATAAATAGAACTAAAAGCGCTTGGACAAAAAACACACCATGTAATCACACAGGAACAGTAACCAAAAAAAGAAAAAAGGGAAAAAGAAGAAGAAAAAAACAAGAAAACCTGCAATATCTGGGGATAGGGCACTAAGAGAAAAAAGGTAGAGAAGGAAAATAATGAAGGAAAAAAAAATGGGAAAAATGCAAAAAGAAAAACAAGGAATGGTGTTAACCATGACAAAAAAGGAAAAAAGAATTAAAAAAAAAAATTTCAACCAGGAACAGGGAAAAGAAAAAAAGCTGAAAACTAACACCTGGGAGGGCAAGAATAAGATTAATAGTAAAAAGGACAAAAGTATTAATAATAATAGTTGTTTTAAAACAGACCAATACAAGCAAACTAATCACCAGAAAAAATAAAGTGAAAAAGAAAAAAAAAAAAAAATTGGTGGAGGACAGGGCAGGGCTCCCAGGCTCTATTTGAGCACACAGACTGTGATGGAGTTCCTGTGGGCCCATAAGATGGGTGGGAGTGGGGGATGGCTGCACCTCCCTTCACCGAGTGGGTGTGGGGTATAAGAGTAACAAGAGGAATGTCGCACCTTTTTGGTCTTGCAGGTCTGGAGTGTCCTTGGGATTGCCAGAAAGCCAAACCTCTTCTTAAGCCCTTGGAATCTCAGAAAGCGCTCTCTCTTTAAATACCCAAAATAGTCAAGCCACTTGTAACATTCAAAGTGGTGGCGTCCTCCGTTCTGGCACAAGTGCACAGCTCATCCGGCTTTTCTCTTCACTTTCTCTGTTTATTCCCCAGCCACCAGAGCAGTCTCCGTGCAGTCCCTGGCTAGCAGTGCTGATTTTTATGTTAATTTGCAGGTCCTACTACCACTCGGGAGTCTCCAAGCTGAGCCATCAGGATCGCTCAGGATCATTGCCAGGCCACAGCTCCATCTGTCTCCTCTTTTGGTATTTTCATGCAAATTCTTCTGCTAGTTGCGGTTTAGTCCACTTCTATATCCTTCCCTTCAAGGCTCAAGGGTCCAGTATTATCTTCTGTGTCTGTGTTAATTGTTTTTCCTTTTCTTTGTTGAAGAGGGTCTGTGCAGTCCTTCTGCCTAGTCCGCCATCCTGCCGGAACTCTGCATTGTATTCTTTAGCTCTTCTGCATCTTTGTTGAGCTTCTTTCCAGTTATTCTCTTTCATTGAAAGTGGTGTATTAAAGTCTCCTACTATAACTGGAGTCATCTATTTGCCTTTTTAACTCTTTTAAAGTCTAGTTTAGGTATTTTGGGGCTCTTTCATTGGGTCCATAGATATTTATTATGGTTATATTTTCTTGTTCAAGTCATCCTTTAATCATATATAATGTCCTTCCTTGTCTCGTATAGTGGTTTTTGTCTTAAAGACGATTTAATCAGAAATTAATATTGCCATTTCTAAGCTTTTATGGTTGCCATTTCCTAACCTTAGATTTTTAGTCTATTTTTTCTTTATCTCTAAGGTGTGCCTCTTGTAGAAGCATATTGATGGATTTTGTTTTCTTATCCAATCTGCAACTCTCCATCTCTTGAGTGGTGCATTTAACCCATTAACATTCAGTGTAATTGTTGACAAGTATAAATTGATTGCTGTCATTTTTTATGTGTTTTTTTCATGGTGTCCCTGGTTTCTTTGTTCCTTATTATTTTCTGTGCTGGGCTCATTATGTTTATCAGTCATGGTATGATTTCCTTTGTTGCTATTGTTTTGGTATTTGCTGAATATTTGAACTTGTCCTCTTTCTTATTGTGATGTGAAGGTTTATCATTTTTCTTTGAACTTACCCTGTGATTTAGAATTTTCTCCCAGAGTTTAGAACAGTCCATTCTACCTTGCATTCTACCTGGACTTCTTCACCATTTAGAAATTCTAGAACTACATAGTATTTTCCTCTTTTTTTGGTTTTAGATGTCCTCATTTGCCAATTGATGTCTCTGGTTCCCTGTTTGCAGTCTTGTAAGCTTATTTTACTTTGGATATGTCCATATTTGTGGTTTCTGGGTTATGTCATCTTGTGTATTAATGGTCAGTTGTTATTTGCTATTTTTGATTCTCTGTTCAAAGGATTCACTTTAGTATCTCCTGTAAGGTTGGTCTGATACTTAACAAATTCCCTTAGTTTCTGCTTATCTGTAAATCTCCTAATTTCACCA
>NW_006921956.1:2510781-2518089 GCF_000298275.1 Orycteropus afer afer
AGAGTAGGAGAATAATGAAGAAAAAAATGGGAAAAACACAAAAAGAAAAGCAAGGAATGGAGTTAATCATAAGAAAGGAGTAAAAAAAAAAAAAAAAAAAAATGGAACCAGTAATAGGGAAAAGAGAATAAGCTGAAAACTCGATCCTTGGAAGGGAGGAATAAAGAATGATAATAAAAAAGGAGAAAAGTAATAATTATAATAATAGTTTTAAAACAGACAATACCAAACAAATGAAAAAATAAATAAATAAAAATACATTGGGCAGGGTGGGTCAGAACACCCAGGCTCCATCAGAACACACAGACTGGAATGGAATTCCTACTCATCCAGAAGGTGGTTGGGAGTGAGGGATGCACACACCTCTATTCACCAAGAGGGTGTGGCATATGAAAGTAATAAGGGGAATGTCACACCTTTTCAGTCATTGGCATCCTGAATGTCCTTGTGGTTCCTGGCAAGTGGGGTCTGTTCTGAAATCCCTGGAATTGGGAGAACACTTTTGCTTTAAATATCCAAAATGCTCAAACCACTTGTAAACATTCAAAATGGCTGTGCCCTCCAGACAGACAAAAGTCCATAGCTCAGCCCGCCTTCCTCTTAACTGATTCTGCCTTTATTCACCAGCCACCAGAGCACTGCTCTGTGCAGTCCCTGGCTAGCAGGGCTGATTTTTAGGTTAATTCTTAGGTCCTAACACCACTCCACAATATCCAAGCTGTCTGTGCCTCAGGATTGCTGCCAGATCACAGCTTCATATATCTCCATTCTTGGTGTTTTCATGCAAATTATTTTGCTAGTTGGAGTTTTGTCCACTTCTATATCCTTCCCTTCAAAGCTCAGGGATCCAAGATTATCTTCTGTATCTGTGCTAATTGGTTCCCCTTTTCTTTGTTGAAGAGGGTCTTGCAGTCTTTCTGTCTATGCCACCATCTTACTGGAACTCCTGATGCTATATTACTCTTCCTATAATACAGCTTCTCAGATTATTTGCTCAGCATAAAGATTGAATAAGTATGATGAAAGAATATAACCCTTGCATGCACCCTTCTTGATTTTAAACCACACAGTATTCCCTTGTTCTGTTTGAATGACAGACTCTTGGTCTATGTACAGATTCCTCATGAGCACAATCAAGTGTTCTGGAAATTCTATTCTTTGCAATGTTATCCATAGTTTGTTATGATCCACACAATAAAATGTCTTTGCCTGGCCTGGCCTCTGTGGGTCAGTTCTATGTTGTCATATAGAGTCATTAGGAGTCAGAGTCGAGTCGACAGTATTAACTAGGTAGTTAATAAAACACAGGTAAACATCTTTGTGGCATTCTTTGCTTTCAGCCAAGATCCATTTGACATCAGCAATGATATCTCTTGTTCCATGACCTCTTCTCAATCCCCTTTGATTTTCTGGAATTCTTTTGTCAATATATTGCTGCAACAGTTTTACAATTATTTTCAGCAAGATTTTGATTGTGCTTGATATTGATGATATAGTCCAATAATTTCCGTCACTCATCTGTCAATTTGTCATGCCGTGGTGTCTTGTGCATTGCTGTTAAGCTGGGTAATGTGGTGCCAGTATTTCAGATACCAGCAGGGTCTCCCACGGTAGACAGGCTTCAGCAGAGCTTCCAGAATGAGACAGATTAGGGAAAATGATGGTGCCACCCTCTTCTGAGAAAACTAGCTACTGAAAACCTTATGAATAGTAGTGAAACAATGTCTAATATAAATTACTGGAAAACTCTATCAATAGCAGTGATGCAACAGAAGGTGGAAATTATCAAACACATCTATGGGCATCATATTTTGAAACAGCATGTACTCATTGCTTGTTTCTGTCACATTTTGTTAATTCTCATAATGTTTCAAACATTTTCATAATGCTCTTGCACACTTAATAGACTAGAGGGTAGTATAAGGATAACTATTATATGTACTGAGAAATCTAAAAAAAAAAAAAAAAATGTGACATGCTGTACTGTGATATTCATTTCATTGTGATGGTCTAGAATCAAAGCCACAATATGTCCATGGATGTCTGTATATGGTGAGGAGCACAATTTAATCCAGAACTACATATTAGAGCTTCAATTCTATTTCAGTCCAGAACATATGTATTAGAGCTTCAATTCTATTTCAATCCAGAACATATGTATTAGAGCTTCAATTCTGAAGCACTTGCATTGTGGAAGGCTGCAGTCCACAGTGGGAGCCCTAATTCCATTTTAAGTCTCAACAAATGTTCAGAAGCCATTTGAGTTCTCTCTGATATTTAAACCATCATTCTAGCTATGAATAGACAAGTTCTAGGTCAAACCTGGGAGGGGCAGTTTGCCTTCAGGAAGAGTGTTGTTGAAAGAAGATTATGCTCACAGAGAGTTAGGGGATTTGCTTGGGTGTGGTTATTTAATTTAAATTAAGCATCAGGTCTCAGTATTGTCTTGTAGCCTCTTTGTGGCTATGGCTCAGGTTGCATGGTGATAAGCCCTATCTAGATCACCACATAACCAGGTGCACAGGACCCAGAACCAATCCTGTACCTCTTTTTCATCTTCAGTTTAGTATGTATTCCAATCATGGTCCTTTTCCTGCTTCTGTAGTCCTGCCTGTGACAGTGATGAATCATGGTTTTCTGATGATTTCCTTTGTTTTCAGTCATATGTAATCAGCCCCATGGCCATGCCTCAGTGGACTCCATTCAGCCATCTGTACTGTGTGCATGCTGATGGTTTCCCTCACCGTGGATGATTCTCTTTATTTTGTCTTTGTCCTAACTAAGTCTTCATAAAAAGGTCTCTGTTGAACCTGTTTGAGTCTGGGGTCTCTTTTCCACTATTACACATGGAGTATAAAATGAGAAACAGAGTTAGTAAGAGGGAGGTAGGATGAGTCCAGTTTAAGCTATAGATTTCTAGCCTACTTTGCACTATCCAGATACAAGTATCTAATAAGTATACTCAGATACCTGGTTCTAGAATTTGCAGGAGATGTTAAAACTGGGAATGAATATTTGGAGGTCATCAGTATGAGTGATATTTGAAAACATCGGAGAGGAAAGAGTTTTTAAAGAGAAGTACAGTGATTAAATGCAGATAAAAGGGTCTTGGGAAAGTCTGTCTCCATGAAGGAGTCCCAGTGGTAAAAGAGTTAAGTGCTCAGCTGCTAACTGAGAGATTGGTGCCTAGAATCCACCCATCTGCTCCATGGAAGAAAGACCTGGTAAGCTGCTCTGTAAAGATGAGTCTAGGAAACTCTGTGCCTAGTTCTACTTTGTCATATAGAGGCATTATGAGTCAGAGTCGACTCGACAGTATGTAACAATAACAACAAATGAAGCAAACAAAGGGAAATTTCTAGTTGAGGATGAGTAAGGGACACCTAAAGCATTTGACTGCTAACCAGAAGGCCTGTGGTTCAGACCCACTAGCCACTCCTTGGAAGGAAGGTTGGGCAATCTAACTTCATAGTGATACCACCCCGGAAACCCAAAGAAGGGTTGCTATGATTCGGGTCCGACTCAATGGCACATAACAACAACAACAACAAAGGAACCTGGAAAAGGAAAAAGGAGAACAAAACAAGAGTGTTGTTGTGCAATTCAGAAGCTAGAGAAGATTTGCCCTCAGGCAAATTCCCAACTTTCACCTCCCCATTCAAATTATGCAGACAAGTCAATAAAGGAGGGAGAACTGATGCGGTGTGGTGTTGGAAAGAATATTGAACATACCATTGACTGCCAGAAAAAGAAACCAATCTGTCTTGGAAGAAGTATAACTGTAATGCTTTTTAGAAGCAAGAATGGCCAGAGTTTGTTTCTTGTACTTTGGTTATGTGGTCAGAGGAGACCAGTTCCTGGGGAAGGATTTCATGCTTGGAGAAGTGGAGGGTCACTGCAAAAGGGGAAGCTCCTCAATGCTATGGATTAGCCTGGTGGCTGCAGTCATGGGCTCATGCATGGGGAAGACTGTGAGGATGGCACAGGACTAAGCATTGTTTCGTTCCATTGTTCATGAAGTCACTATGCGTCGGAACTGACTTGACACCACCACCACCAAGGCCCACTACAGTTAATGAATTATAAAATAAGGAAAACAAACAACAACAACAAAAACAGCAAAGCAATCATCAAGAAGAGCAAAGATGGAGGACACAACTTTATGAGAACTTTTACACAAGAATTAGACTAACTGGGTGGTCACTGAGTAAGCATTGAGAGAGGCGGAGTGAGGCCCAGAGTAGTATCCAGAAAGAGGTTCCTTCATATGCAATCAGAGTGATGGAGAAAACATGTTCCTCCTTAAGAGTCATCATGAGCCTGCATGCAGCTTACTGCCCCTGAGAACATAACAGTTCTGTTTAGTGGTGAAAACTGTTAGATATAGCGAGTCAGAGCTATTCATTTGGCTCCTCTTTAGTCGGGAAAGTGAGCCTGTAGGAAATGTTGTAAAAAACGATCTTTTCTTTTCCCCTGAGGACATCTAAATTGCACTCCACCCATGTCTTAATTGCTCTTGTGTACCTCTGGGGTACTCGTATTGAAGGTCGTATTTGGGATGGGGAGCTGCACTGAGTGCTGTCAAGCACTCCACGAAGATGCCCCTAGGGCTTTGGGATATGAAAAAGATCCTATCAGAAGCACTTTAAGGTGTGATGCACTTTTTAGAAAGTTTTGTAACTTGAAATTTAGTTTTAGTTGTGTCTATTTCACACTTGGGGCAGAAATTAATGAAGAGTGAAGAGGGTTTTTTTTTTTTTGTTGTTGTTGTTGTTTTCTCCCCCCAAAAAAATCATCCTGGCAAAAGCAGAATTTGCCCAAGTGAGACCATCAAAGCTGTGGACCAATGAGTGAAGCAGCCGTCAGGATTCTTCTGTGGATGGGAGGGGATCTTTGGCCTCGCAGACCCGTAACAACTTAAGCTCAGAGCTTTAGACTCAAATAAGCCAGTGACCAGGAAGATGTGCACGGCTGGGTGCCAGCCTCTGTATTATGCAAGGGCTGAGTGGGCAGCAAGTAACAACAACCAACCTTTCCCTCCTTTGCTCTATCATTCTGGGAGGATTTCAGGCAGGATTTTGAGTGGCCCATTCAGGTTAAACCTCCTACTGAGGGTTTGCATTTCCACCCCAGATATACTGAATCAGAATCTACATTTTAATCCATTCCATAAGTGATTTGGCATATCTGGGGTGGAAATACAAATTATCAACAGAGAGCAGGACCAGAATGAACCTGTGTGAAGTCTTGATTTAAAGTATTTGAGCCACTGGATTTAATTAACTGTGGAAAAGGAGCAGGATAGAGTTTTTAGAATTTGGCTTCAATGGGGATATCAGCAGTGGAGTGAGTACCAGGACTGGATCAAGCAGTGCTGCTGAACTTGGGAATTATTTAGAAAGCAAAAATCATAGAGGGAGGGGCCATTGGTAGTAAAACACATGGGGAGTTGAGGTCAGACCAGTTTGGATATTCACAGAAAGGCGATTCAGGGCCACTCAAGTCCACAGTGCATCATCATTCATTCTTAGGTAATAAACCTGAAATTCAGCATTCAGCCACTCTCTGGCTTCTTCTTTTGTATTCAAAGCAATTGGCCATACTTCCTCTTTCTTGATTTAACCAGCAGGCCAGCCTTGGGGAAAATGGTGTGAAAGGGAGAAATCTGTAAAATGACATATCATTTGGTGTGATTTCGTGTCTTTTAGAAGGTTTAGGAAACAGCAGCCTGTCTGTTCCCTGGTGTTCAACTCAATTCTCCAAGGAACAAACTTCCGGATACAAACCACTCACACTTTTCAAATGGTTCAATCTCAAAAGAACATAGGAATTGTACTCCTGGACCAACTGAGGAGAAAAGAATGCCAGCGCACTCAGCAGGGTAATTCAGCTTTCACCAGCTGAGACCCAGTAAAGCCTTTAGAATTGCTGCCCCCTGAAGGAAAATAAAACACAAGGAGAAGGAATTAAGATGATCTTGCATCATTAAGCAGTCATGTGCATTAGAAAAGATGTTGCTTTGTTATTGGGACTATTAAGTATCAGTTTGAATAATGGCTCCAGAGAGCTAAATGCCAGAACAAAGGCAAAAGGAAACCTGAAAATATCTGGAATTAAAAAATCAGAACTGGGAAGAATAGAGATTTCCTGCAATAAACTTTAAAAGGCGTATTTATGTGCACATACATGTACATAAAAGATATATTTAAAGCAAGGGAAAGAATCACATCTCTTATAAAATCACTTTTATAATCTAATGATACTCTCTGGCTTTTATGAACCCTTCTTATGTTCTGCAATAATTTAGATCAGCATGTTCAACTTTTATTTTAATCAAATGTAGAGGTTTGTACTCACTCATAATAAGACACACTCTGAAGGATTGGTCTTGGAAATTTTTGCACTTAGCTGAGAGTGGATGTTTCCTTTTCAAAATGAAAGGAGTCAAATTGATATATTAGTTGCACAAATCCATCTAGGATTTTTGTAGCAAAACAAAAATAAGAATGGGGCTGACGAAGCAGACAGGCTTGTCAAATGTGCCGCTTCCATGAGACGAGAGTTGCTCACACATTAGCACCAAAGGTGGGGACATGGGTGGAGAACATCGACCATGGTTTGGGCAAACACATAATATTTTGTGATAGCCTTTGTTGTGGATTACGAGCTAGTTCATGTCTCTTTAGTTCATCAGGGCATATGATAATTAGCTAAATATTGTAATCAAGAGGAGTTTGGTGTGTAAGAGTGTTACTCAACTCTTCCTGAAGCTCTTCAGGGACTAGGAAGATATTCTACTGGGAGAACAGAGGACAGCCGGAGTGCTCTGCAATGGCACATCTCCCTAAACCACATACACGTTAATGATGGTGTGTAAACAAGGCTGGAAGTTTTGGGGGGTGGGTAGCAACTGAAGAGCAGGAGGAAGGGGATAAAAAGCCAGGAACCCGGACAGAAGAGCAGTCAGCCCCAGGGTTATAGGTGAGGAGAAACAACTCAGGGATGCCCAAAGTAGCAAGCGGGAAGAGCAGGAGGAAGGGGATTAAAAGCCAGGAAGCCAGAGAGAAGAGCAGTCAGCTGAAGGGATTAGGTGAAGAGAGGAAACTCAGGCCCACCTAGAGTAACAGGCCAGAAGAGCAGGAGAAAGGGGATAAAAGCCAGGAACCCAGACAGAAAAGTAGTCAGCCCCACGGTTACAGGTGGGGAGAGACAACTCAGTGACGCCCAAAGTAGCCAGTGGGAAGAACAGGAGAAAGGGAATTAAAAGCCAGGAAGCCAGAGAGAAGAGCAATCAGCCAAAGGGATTAG
>NW_006921956.1:2521345-2528164 GCF_000298275.1 Orycteropus afer afer
AGGGTCGATGAAAGAGGGGGAGGCCTTTAAGGAGATGGATTGATATGGTGGCTGCGATGATGGGCTCAAGTATAGCAGGGATTGTGGGGCTGGTGCAGGATTGGGCAGTGTTTCATTCTGCTGTGCATGGGGTCGCTATGAGTCGGAAATGACTTGACGGCACTTAACAACAACAGCAACTGAAGACCTTTGGTGTCATCAGTCACTTAGCTAACTCCTTGGTTACCTAGTTATCAAATCTGAGGAAAAGAAAAAAAAAAAAAAAAAACAGCCTTGAGTTGCAATATTGAAGGATTCTGAGGAAAAAAAAAAAAAAAAAAAAAAAAAAAGGACACCAAGAGCATAGCAGCTGTACTAAAAACAAGCTGTCTTCTGAAGAGTTCAGAAAGGAAAAAGGGTGCAGAACTTACTTTGAAAAACTTATGTTGATTGAAATCATTGGGTGTGACAAAACTCCATGGAGGGTGCCCCCAAGGATCACAGGTTAGGTGGAGTCTTTTATGTAGAGGTAAAGTTGGGTTAATTTGGAATTAATAATCTATTTTACTCTCATCTGTCAAGCACTTCTGAAGTTTTCTGTTTTCTGTCATGGTCCCTCCAACTAATAGAAAATATCACTTTGACGAAAGAAAGAAAAAAGATTTAATCTCACTCAGGATTATTCATGTTTGTAAAATCTGGAGTTGGGATTACATTCATAACTGTATTCTTTCAACCTGATAATTCTCTGCCAACTCACAGCCATAAAAACAAAACCAAACCAAACTCACTGCCATTGAGTTGATTCTGACTTATAGCAACCCCCCTTTGCGTTTCCAAGGTGGTAAATCTTTACAGAAGTGTCTTCCTTTCGTGGAGCAACTGATGGGTTGGAACCTCCAGACTTCTGGTTAGCAGTCAAATGCTTTAGGCAACATGCTACCAGAGCTCCTAACTCACAGCCATACTCCCATGAAAATAAATAAATAAGTGAAAGAAAAAGAAGTAAAAAACAAGGAAATAATAAAAAAAAAGATATATGAGAAGAATCAGAGAGTGAAAGATATTCTGAAAATGATCAATTATTCTGGAAAGTAATATTTGATTGTATATGTATGTAGGCAGCAATGATTACCCCTCCCAGATGATATAAATAAATAAATAAATAAGGAATTAAAAGAAAAAATATCTCTGATAGGATTATTTTTCTTAGTTCAAGTCATGAAAAGTACTTAATATAATAGAAGTTTATCAAAATAAATAATACCCAGACACTAGAGGTATTATTACTAGTCAGAATATATTTGATTATAAGAACACTGGAGTTCTAAAAGTCTAAAACTGCGAAATCAAAGAAATTATACACTTCAAAAGTTGGACAATTTCAAACATTCTAGTCAAGAGATATAGAACCTGACCCATTTTTTATTGAGAAATTCTTTAATCTTTCATGTCTTTATTTCAGTTTCATGCTTTATGTAAAAAAGGGGTTGAAAATGATCCTTCTCCTATTGTAGGAATTTGCATTATATCATCCTACAGGTCTCTTTTTAACTTCAAAATCTTAGTGATATGACTGTGACAACTGAATGAGAAACATCTAGTCTCTTTAGTTTGAAATAGTAAAATTTAACATCATTGAAGAAATTAAAACAGCTGCTATCTCACTGCAAAAGTCAGAAGATGGTTTCAGACTCTGAATCAAACTCAGTCTTATTAAATTTAAATGTGAATTAATAGATTATTTTGTAAACAGTGGCTAAACTCTTTAGAATAGAATTTCTTCTGTATTCTCAGGAATTTGAAGTCAAAGCTTAAATGTCTCTTAACCTGAAAACCAAATGATGCTGTTGAATTGACCTGCCTCAGAGTAATCCTCCATATTAGACAGTAGAACTGTTTCCATAGGGTATCCAAAGTTGTAAATCTTTACAAAAGCACACTGCCTCATCTTCCTCCTAGAGCGGTGGATTCAAACTGCCAATCTTTTTGTTAGCAGCCAAGACTTTTAACCACTGCACCACCTGGCCTCCTTCTTTACCTAGACAAGTGTCTAATTCCACCTAGCATGTGGCTTCATCTTAACTGTTCTGTGAGTATGATTGACTTCTGTATAGCATCACAGCTTCTTTGTATTTTGTTTGTCTGTAATAAATAATAAAAGTGAAAAAGGCAATGCAAAGATACTTGCAAGCCCAGACAATCACACCTTGAAAGACAATTGCTTCCAGTTTGGGGGTGAGTTCAGTTTATTTTGAGCCCACCTGGGATTCAGGTCAGGTGTCCAACTTCCGTCTGTGGCCTGTTCTAAATACCCTAGGGACAGATCAAGTCCCTCACACACCTGGCAAACTAAGCAACATTAGAGCTTGGCAGGGAGCAAAAAAGGTAATTTTTTTTTTCTTTGAACCCAGATGGCAATCAACATATTCTTTGAAACAAGAGGATTGATAACCCATGTAATTTTAATCTTAGTTAATTCTCATTTTTAATAAAAGTGCACATTGTTCTTCTCCGTACATGTCCAACTCTGTAGTGTTACTGTCAAAATTTTGTTTAGTGTCTTTGCTGTGGGAAACAGCTATCTTATAAAATACGCAGTCCCTTGATGAACATTGGCTTTTGAAACTTTCCTTCTACTCTATATCGTTCAAATCTTAAACATTTTTGTTACCTCTGTAGATTCCATATTCTGGGTTCTTATAAAGGTCTGAAAACTCTTTTTTGTTTAAAATATAGCCAGCTGGACTTTAAAAGCATCATGGAGAATTTAGAATGGAATATGGTGAGATTTTCCTTATGGGAAAGGCTGAAAGTCTTAGTGGCTATCAGGGTGACACTGTAGTCACTGTAGTCACATGGACTGATTAAAGAATGCTCCAAGAAGTAAGTCACAGCTTGGTTATAATAGGAACAATGCCTAGAGCATAAAGGTAAAGGAAGCTTTCCACGGAGGCCAGCTTGTCCTGGAATTCTATTTCTCATCTCCACAACCAAAGGCTAATGCTTTCATAGCTGTGAATATTTGCTTGATGTCCATGTGTTCCTAGAGGTCCTTAGGGGGTGGAAACAGTTTGTGCTTGACTACTCACCTGAAGGTTGCCAATTTGAACCCATCCATTGCCAAGGAAGAAAGATAGAGCAATTTTCTCCCATAAGGATGACAACCAGAACACTCTTTGGAGCATGGTTCTCTGAGTCCAAATTAACTCCACGACAATAGGTTTGACATTGTTTTTTTATTTGTTGATTGGGGGTGAGGGCCCACAGTTGCTGGAACCTCCTTATACCTGGTTGGCTTTTTCTGCCTATCATGCCCGCTTGTGATCTCTGGCTTCTGAGCACACTTTACTTTAGTCTACCTTCTCCACAAGCATCAATTGTTCTTTCCTTCCTTGCCTTTATCAATCTTCACCTAAACAGAATACTCTCCAGTTTCAACACTTCCAAAGGAAGAGTCAGATATTGTCAGTGATTCTCAGGAATGGTCTCAGGATAATTTGTGGATCACAGGGAGCTCTACTCATTTCAAATTCTGTTCTCTTAGAATATTATGATATGTTGTTGTTGATGCTGTTAGGTACTACAGAGTTGGCTACAACTCATAGTGACCCTATGTACAACAGAACAAAATACTGCCTAGTTATGTGCTATTCCCACAATCCTTGCTATACCCTGAGCCCATCACTGTAGCCACTGTGTCAATCCATCTCATTGAATGTCTTCCCTTTTTTTGCTGACCTTCCACTTTACCAAGCATGTGATTTTCCCCAGGGAATGGTTCCATATGACAACATGACCAAAGCAGGTGAGATGAAGTCTGGGTATTCTCACATCCAAAGAGCATTGCTTGAACATTTTCTCTTAG
The DNA here is from genome assembly GCF_000298275.1 of Orycteropus afer afer. NCBI lineage: Eukaryota > Metazoa > Chordata > Mammalia > Tubulidentata > Orycteropodidae > Orycteropus > Orycteropus afer. The sequence goes on from NW_006921956.1 coordinate 2,525,193, forward strand.
AAAGATCAGCACAAGTCCGGTCCCTAAAAGGTGGAGGTTAAAGATGTCTCAAATGTCCAAACTTCTGTGCCACTCCATTATTTCAGACATTAACTCCTCCTTCTCCTCTCAGTAATCTCCCCCATATTAGGGTTCTGTACTTTGCTGTAACACCTCACAGAACTCACGGACACTCAAGGGATCGTCTCACGTAGTGGTGGTGGAGGCAGCAGGTCCCAGATCTATAAGTAGGTCTGGAGGATCCTCCTAATCTTGGGGTTTGATGAACTTCAATCAGCAGATCAGATGATGGCTGCTGTCCCAAATCCAGGGGTGAGATGGTGATGAGCCAAAAAACAGAACTGGAGCAAGAGGAGGGTGAACCTTCCCAGGAGATTCATAGGTATACCCTCAAGGAAGTTAAGGGTGGTGATTTGAGTTATATACCCTCCAGCAAGGTGGGACTCAAGATATATCCCACCTGTGTTGCTCCAACAGAAATAACCCAAGTGCATGGCTTTAATAATCAGGAGCTACTCAGTTGCTCATGGAAAGCCCCACCACAGAGCCCATTGCCAGTCATTATAGGGAAAAACTACTACCAGCTGCCCAGCCAAGTTGACACCCAACCTTAACTACCATACCACCCCAAACAAGCATGGATAACAGGATTTACATACATCACAAAAAGGAGGACAGTGGCTAGAAGGGCCACATCAAGCAGTTCACTGCAAGCACTCTGGCTGCCCAATTTCCAGGAAGTTTCTTTGTTCTTTTGGCAGTCTGTGGTACTTTCAGTATTCCTTATCGATACCACAACTCAAAAGCATCAATTTGTCTTCTATCTTCCTTATTCACTGTCCAGCTTTCACATGCATATGAGGCTATTGAAAATACCATGGCTTGGGCCAGGCACTTCATAGTCTGCAAAGAGATATCTTTGCTCGTTAGCACTTGAAAGAAGTCTTTTGCACCAGATTTGCAATGTCTGATTTCTTGATTGCTGCTTCCATTGGTGTTGATTGTGCAGTCAAGTAATATTAAATCTTTGACAATTTCAATCTTTTCTCCATTTATAGTAATGCTGCTTATTGGTCCAGTGGTGAGGATTTTTGTGTTCTTTATATTTAGGTACAATCCATACTGTAGACTGTAGTCTTTAAGATTCACCAGTAAGTGCTTCAAGTCATCTTCACTTTCAGCAAGCAATGTTGTGTCATCTGCATATAGCAGGTTGTTAATGAGTCTTCCCCCAATCCTGATGCTGTGATCTTCTTCATATAGTCCAGCTTTTTGGATTATTTGCTCAGTATACAGACTGAGTAAGTGTGATAAAGGGATACAACCCTGACACATTTCCCTCCTGATTTTAAACCATGCAGTATCCCCTCGTTCTATTTGAATGACAGCCTTCTGGACTATATAAACATTCCTCATGAGGATATTTAAGTGTTCTGGAATTCCTATTTTTCTGAATGTTATCCACAATTTGTTATGATTCACATAATTGAATACTTTTGCATAGTCAATAAAACACAAGTTAACATCTTTCTGGTATTCTTTGGTTTCAGCCAAGATCCATCTGATACCAGCAATGATATCCATCATTCCACATGTTCTTCTGAATCCAGGTTGCATATCTGGAAGTTCTCTGTCAATATACTGTACAACTGTTTTTGAATTACCTTGAGTAAGATTTTACTTTGCAGGTGATATCAATTATATTGTTCGATAATTTCCACATTCTGTGAGATCACTTTTCTTTGGAATGGGTACAAATGTGGATCTCTTCCAGTCAGTTGGCCAGGTAGCTGTCTTCCAAATTTCTTGGCATAGTTGGGTGAATGCTTCCAGCGTAACATTTGTTTGTTGAAACATCTCAGTGGATATTCTGTTAATTCATGTTGTTATTGTTGTTAGGTGCCATCGAGTCATCTCTGACTCATAGCAACCCTATGCACAGCAGAATGAAAGAACACCTGGTCCTGAGCCAACTCCATGATTCTTGCTACACTTGAGCCCATCGCCACCACTATCATGTAAATCCTCCTTGCCGAGGGCCTTCCCCTCTTTCGTTGACCTTCCACCTTACCACTCATGACATCTTTCTTCAGGGAATGGTCCCTTCTGACAACATGACCTAAGTATGTAAGACGAAATCTGGCCATTCTCACCTCCAAGTAGCATTCTGGCTGTACTTACTCCAGGACAGACCTATTAGTTCTTTTAGTAGCCCACAGTACTTTCAACATTCTTTGCCAACACCACAGCTCACAAGCAGCAGCTCTTCTTCTGTCTTCCTTATTCATTGTCCAGCTCTCATATGCAGCTGAAAATACCATGGCTTGTGTCAGGTGCACCTTAGTCATCAAGGAGAAATCTTTGCTCTTCAGCACTTGAAAGAGGTCCTTTGCAGCCAATTTTCCCAGTGCTATATGTCATCTGATGTCCTGACTGTTGCTTTCATTGGTGTCGATTGTAGAACCAAGGAATGAGAAGTCTCTGACAATTTAATTTTTCTCCGTTCATTGTAATGCTGCTTATAGATCCAGTTGGGAGGATTTTTGTTTTCTTTATATTGAGATGTAATCCATACTGCAGACTGTATTCTTCAATCTTCATCAGTAAATACTTCAAGTCATCATCATTTTCAGCAAGCAAAGTTGTGTCATCAGTGTATTGCAGGTTGTTAATGATTCTTCCTCCAATCCTGATGCCATGTTCTTCTTCATATAGTCCAGCTTCTTGGATTATTTTCTCAGCACACAGATTGAATAAGTATTGCAAAAGGATATAATCCTGACATACCCCCTTCTTGATTTTAAACTATGTAGTGTTCCCTTTTTCTCTTTGAACGACAGCCTCCTGGTCTATGTACATATTCTGCATGAATATAATTAAGTGTTCTGGAATTCCCATTCTTCTCAATGTTATCCATAATTTGTTATGAGCCACACAATCAAATGCTTTTGCATAGTCAATAAAACACAAGT
>NW_006921956.1:2528904-2562176 GCF_000298275.1 Orycteropus afer afer
TCTTTTATCTTGTCATTTCTTCCACTGGCTTTAGCTACTCTCCGGGCAAGTTTCAGAGTCTCTTCTGTCATCCATTTTGGTCTTCTCTTCTTTTCTCATCTTTTTAGTGACCTCTTGCTTTCTTTTGGATGATGTCCTTGATGTCATCCCACAATTCTCTGGTTTTCGGTCATTGGTGTTCAATACATCAAATCTATTCTCTAGATTGTCTCTATTCAGGAGGGATATTATAAAGATCATATTTTGGCTCTTGTTTTAATTGTCTTCAATTTGAACTTGCATATGAGCAGTTGATGATCTGTTCCACAATCAGCTCCTGGCCTTATTTTAGCTGAAGATATTGAGCTTTTCCATTGCCTCTTGTCTCAGATATAGGCGAAGTCCACGTGTATAGCTGCCTTTTGTGTTGTTGGAAAAAAGTTATTTGCAATGAATAAGTCATTGGTCTTATAAAATTTTATCATACAAACTCCAGCGTTATTTCTGTCACCAAGGTGAAATTTTCCAACTACCAGTGATTCTTCTTTGTTTCCAACTTTTGTATTCTAATCACCATTGATAAGCAACACATCTTGATTGCATGTGCAATCGATTTCAGACTGCAGAAGTTGATAAAAATCTTCAATTTCCTCATCTTTTGATTTGGTGGTTGGTGCATAAATTTGAATAATAGACATATGAATTGATCTTTTTTGTAGGTATATGGATATTATCTTATCACTGACAGCATTGTACTTCAGGACAGATTTTGAAACATCTTTTGTGATGATGAATGCCACACCATTCCTCTTCAATTTGTCATTCCTGGCATAGTAGATCGTATGGTTGTCTGATTCAAAACGGCCAAAATCAGTTCATTTCAGCTCACTAATCCCTGGGATATCAGTCTTCAAGTGTTCCATATCATTTTTGACAACTTCAAATTTTCCTAGATTCATACTTCATATATTCCATGTTCCAATTATCAGTGGATGTTTGCAGCTGTCTCTTCTCATCTTGGGTAGTGTCACATCAGCAAATGGGGTTCCCAAAAGCTTTACTCTATCTACATCATTAAGGTTGGCTCTACTCTAAGGAAGCAGTTCTTCCTCAGTTGTATTTTGAGTGCCTTCCAACCTGAGGGGCTCATTTTCTAGCACTATATCAAATAGGGTTTCAGGGCTATTCATCATGTTTTCCAATAATATATCAGAGAGTGTTTCACTGCTATTCATAAGGTTTTCACTGGCCAATTATTTGACAAGTGGTTGGCCTCTTCCTTCTTCTCAGTCTGTTTTAGCCATCACCACAGTACAACAAACTGACAGACAAGTTCATCTCTCTTAGTTGTTCCAAACTGCTCCGCTCACTATCTGGTCTCCCTCAGCCTCACTGAACCTGCTGCCTTGCCTTGCTACCTTCCTGGCCTCCCTCAGTTCATTCTGAATCCATTGTTCCACCTCACTTCCTGTTCCACAGTAACAAAAAGTGACATATGAGTAGTGAATTGTTATATGTATTGAGTTTTAAAGGATAAGCCCTGATGAACAGTGTGCAATTCCTACTCTCAGGTAGTTAGCTGACTGTGATGTTGAAGATTTATAGAAACAAGAACTGAGATCATCTGCTTCTACACAGCTTGGTCTTCAGGACTGAAAATCGAGAACACCTGTGTTCACATACCACCACTCATCTCTCATTTTGCTGTAACATGGTGGCTTTTGTATTGTTGTAAGGTAGAGGCTATGCCACTGGTATTTCAAATGCCAGCAGGGTCACCCATGCTGGATGTGTTTCAACAGAGTTTCCAGAATAAGACAGACTCAGAAGAAGGAAGGGGCCATCAACTTCTCAAATTGGCCAGTGAAACCTTTATGAATAGAAGTGAAATATTGTCTCATATATTACTGGAATGAAGAGCCACAAAAAAGAGTTGATGGTATTGATGAAGAATACTGAAAGTACTGTGGACTATTAAAAAAACAAACATATCTGTCCTGGATGAAATGCAGCTGGAATGCTACTTGGAAGCAAGAATGGCCAGACTTCGTCTTACTTGCTTTGGTCATGTTTTCAGAAGGGACCATTCCCTGGAGAAGGATATCGTGCTTGGTAAAGTGGAGGGTCAATGAAAAAGAGGAAAGCCCTTGATAAGATGGATTGACACAGTGGCTGCAATGATGGGCTCAGTTATAGCAAGGATTGTGAGGTTGGCACAGGATCAGACAGTGTTTCATTCTGCAGTACACAAGGTCACTATGAGTGGGAACCGTCTCCACGGCACCTAACAACAACAACATCATGCCCATATGCCTCATATTTTACCAGGAATTTTTTTTTTTTCTAGGAAGATAATTATTAGGCAATATATCACTTTATTCTTTGTTTCAGAAAATTTCTGAAAATCAATTTATTTAAAGAAGTGATTGTTCTTCTGAGCAAATAGTACCATGTCAGTATCATAGTTTTTTATTTGTTTGTTTGCTTTTATTTGTTTTGTTAATCTGGGCAAGAAAATCACTTACCACACAGCTGTTTCTTATACAAAAACTCAGGACAAGTCCCTCATCTCTCTGTGCCAACCACTCCTAACTTGTTGTATCACAAATGTTACCAAATCCCAATCAGTCCTCTACCTAAAAGATTCACATTAACTCACTTGAACACAGACCTCTATGAACAACTGCCTTAATATCTGATACATAAGATAATCTAAAGGTGGTGGGCTCTCTCATTGCATTTATGATTTTGGCTTTGTTTGATCAATACATTTTACTGGTTATCTTTTGGATAAGTTAGCAGTCAATACAAGGAACAAGGCAATTTTCTTAGAAATATTTTAATTTGTGTGTTATTTATAAAGATGTTGGGAAGAGCATAGTAGAGGCATCTAATATAGCCTTTGGAAACGAATAGAGAGATCAAAGTAAGTTTTCTGGAAAAAGTCATGTTGAAAATCTTTAAAAATTAGTGGGACAAATAGGACAGAACGGAATGGGGATGGATGGAGAATGTGGAGATGTGTTTAATAAGCAAAGAATGCCATGTGCAGTGATTCAGGGGCAAGAGTTCAACAATGTGAGTTTCTAGGATTGTGTATGGGATTGAGTGTGGCTGGAGCACAGAGTGGGAGAGGGCACACTGGAGAAAATGGGAGTGGAGAAATAAGGAAAACCCAGTAGGATCGATATATTAATGGATAAAGCCCTTAGCAATACTGAGATCAAGATGAAACTCATCTAATAACTATAGAACATTTAGTTACAACAGAGAAAACTTAGAAATTAAGGTCCGTGATGATAATGACTTGAGGACAGCAAGAGAATAGGTACAGGGGCAGATAATGTTCTTGTTCTTGATCTATGTGCTTCTCATGTGTCTGTGTTCATTTTATGAAAATTCTCCAGTAGTATACTTACATCATGGATGCTTTGAAAATTTGGAGGTTAAAGGCTGGTGGTCCAAACACACCAGACACTGCTCAGAAGGAAGGTTGGGCAATCTACTTCTGTAGTGATACTACTTCGGAAACTCAAGGAGGGGTTGCAATTAGTCAAGTCCGACTCTATGGCAAATAACAACAACAACAGTCCACTGACAAGTATCTCACAAGAGAAGCCTGGTGATTACTTCTAAGAAATCAACCACTGGTAACCCTGTGAAGCACAGTTCAACTCTGACACACATGGGTGGATGTAACCATGCGGCCATCCCTCTCTAAGGTGTTGGAAAACTCCTTGTTACCAGGGATCATATAACTTTAAAACGAGTCTCCCTAATTACAGACCACTGGGCATCTTACATTCCATACACTCCAGAAAGAAATCACTCTTTTTTTCTTCCTATCTATGAAAATATTTTCTCCTTTTGCTCTTCTGAGGTACAAGCTTACTTTCTTCAGTGACTTTAAGTACTGTGAAAAAAAAAGAACATTTGTCTATAAGTAGCTTCTGCTACTTTAGTTTACCTTGAAGAAAGCTCTGAGGCAAGGGAATACTAAGAGGTTGGCTTTCTGGTTGTAATGGATGAAGAGAAAAAATGCAGTTTAGCAAAGCTAAATAGCTCAAGTATGATCTTGTCACTGCATTATTCAGGAGTGTTTGGGATAAGAAGTTCAACGTTTGCCAACAAAGCATTTATAAACACGGGAAAGAGCAAACAATTCCTAGTTTAGAAATATCTGTGTTTGCAATAAAGACTGCCTTTTATTCCAATCTTGAAATGTAGGCAGAATAAAAAAAATATATGTTTTAAAACTATGCTTTTGACCAACTTGTTAAAGATGAAATTGAAATAAATGTTGTCAATAATCACTCTGTAATTAGGGTAACGTCTATTTCTCTCTCTCCCTGAAGATACTTTGATCCCTGATGAAATTTTTTCATAAATTTGAAACCCATTCTTTGTTGAATTGAGGTAGACCTTAGTCAAATTATATCTTAACTACTTGCATACACAAAGAAGTACAGAGAAAAGATATGTCAAGCTTTTTTTTTTTTTTTTCCTTAATGTATAGCTTTAAGACAGGGAAAAATATATATCAGTGTGGTGGTTATGTTTGTGTATCAACTTGGCTGGGCCTAGTCGAGTGGCTGGGCAGCTGGTAGAGCTGGTGGCAGTTATTCCCCATGATGAGACTGGCAATCAACTCCATGGTGGGATCTACCACAAGCAGCTGAGTGTCTGTCTTTGGGTGTGGTCTGCTTTTCATATATAAGAAGCAGCTTTGGGAATGGTCTCTAGCCTACGGCACGCTTGGACCCTGCATGTAGTCATGTCATTGCTCAGCAGTCTGCTATGCTCTGCTGATCTTGGGACTTACAATGGACTTAAATTAATGGCCTGCCATGTGGTTTGGTAACATCGGGACTGTGCCTTTTTACTTGTCAACCTTAGGGCTTCTCAGCCTCAGCAGACAGCAGTTGTCTGAGTGAAGAAACACGTCTAGCTCCAGTGGGCCGGGAACAGGAGGCAGAGCTGGATCCCAAAGTTGAAGGGCTTTCACCCAGCCCTGAGAGCCTGGCACTTTGAACTTGGACTTAAAGCCTCCAAATTTTAAGAACAAACTCTTGTTTGTTAAGGCCATTCCATTTGTGGTATATTCTTGTCCGAGCAGCACTAGGTAACCAGAAAAATCAGCATATTTTTAAGGTTTTACTTACATAAGTAGAAGTTTCATTAAAAGATGAGAAAGTGTTTTCTTCCCATTTCTCAGCGTATTAATGAACTATATATGAAGACAAATCTGTCCTGGAAGAAGTGCAGCTGGAATGCTCCTTGGAAGCAAGAATGGCCAGACTTCGTCTCACCTGCTTTGGTCATGTTGTCAGAAGGGACCATTCCCTGGAGAAGGATGTCATGCCTGGTAAACTGGAGGGTCAGTGAAAAAGAGGAAGGCCCTCAAAGAGATGGACTGACATAGTGGCTTCAACAATGGGATCAGCTATAGAAAGTATAGTGAGGCTGATGCAGGACTGGGCAGTGATTTGTTGTATTGTGCATAGAGATGCTATGAGTCAGAGCCAATTTGATGGCACTTAACAACAACAAAAGATGGCCATACATTGGTGAGCTGTGACTACATGAACAGTAGAGCACTTAGAAGCACATTTTACCATACTCTTCCTCCAGAATTCAGTTATGTCCTGCAGAAAAATATATATATTATATGGCGGTTCAAACCCACCAGCCACTCCTCGGAAGGAAGGTTGGGCAATCCTACTTCCATAGTGATACTGCCTCGGAAACCCAAGGAGGGGTCGCTATGAGTCGTGGCCGACTCGATGGCACATAACAACAACAACAACAACATATTATATATATATATATGATACAGGAGCTCTGGTAGCATAGTGCCTAAGGCACTTGACTGCTAACCAGAATGCTGGTGGTTCAAACCTACCAGCCACTCCTTGGAAGGAAGGTGGGCAATCCTACTTCCGTAGTGATACTGCTTGGAAACCCAAGGAGGGGTCGCTATGAGTCAGGGCCGACTCAACGGCATATAACAACAACAACAACATATATACATTATATATATATATGATATATATAAATTATATATCATATATATATTTGATATATATATATATCAATTTTCATGTTGGTTTCTGAGATACCAATTGTTCATCAAAGTTGTGGTCACTGATTTTGTTGTTCATTTGAATGTTTTCTTTGGTTTTGGACAGATAACCATCTTTCCACACCACAATTTCTTATCTGTCAGCAGTGGAGTGTGACACAAATGGAACAAATACATGATAACATATTACAGTTATTGAGAAAGTTCTTTTCATTGTTACATTTGCCATATTCCCCTACAGGAAATGGGTTGCTAACTAGTTTTTATACCGCCTTGGAAACCCAAGGAGGGGTCGCTATGAGTTGGGTCTGACTCGATGGCACATAACAACAACAACAACAAGAAGCTAGTTTTTCACCAAAAATTTTCTTCCCAAGTGGTTCTAACCATAACCAAAACTCAAACCAAACTCACTGCCATTGAGTCGATTTTGACTCATAGCAACCCCCACTGGGTTTCTGAGGTGGTAAATCTTTATGGAAGTAGATTGCCCAGTCTTCCTTCTAAGGAGTGGGTAGTGGTTTGAACCACCAACCTACTAGTTACCAGTCAAATGCCTTAGGCACTACTCCACCAAAATCCCTGGTTTTAACCATATTAAAAAACAAAACAAAACAAAACAAAAAACTACTGCCATCAAGTCAATTCTGACTCATAGTGACACCCATTGTGTTTCCGAGGTGGTAAATCTTTATGGAAATATATTGCTCTGTCTTTCTTCTGTGGAGTGGCTGGTGGTTTTGAACTGTCAGATTTCTTGTTAGCAGTCAAATTCAAACATGTGCCCCCAACATGTCTTTGCTCATTTCCTTGTTCATCTAAGGAGCCCTGGGAATGTGGTGGTTCAAGTGCTCAGCTGTTAACCAAATGTAAGCAGTTGGAACTTACCATCTTCTCTGTAGGAAAAGATGTGGCAGTTTTATTTTGTAAAGGTTATGGTTTTGGAGACTCTTTGGTGTAGTTCTACTCTGTCCTATTGGGGCATTATGATTCAGAATCAATAGGATGGCAATGCGTTTCCTTGTTCATCTAGTTATTCATTTGATAACCATTGTTGAGTGTCTGTTATATTCCAGGATTGTGCCAACCACCATGGATTCCACATGGAAAAATAGAAATAGCCTAATTTTCTTCCAGCAAACTGGCCATTTTGTATATATTGAGGAGGCATCATATGAAAAGGCATGTGTGTGGTGAGAGGTCTCAAACAAGACCCCTTATATGAAGGATATAATTCTAAGCTGTGATAATATTAAGAAGGACCCATGTGAGGTATGCCATCAAGTATAAATGACATCTGATTTGGTTTGTGTCATTGTTGTTGTTGTTAGGTGCCATCCAGTTGGCTCCGACTCATAGTGACCTCTGTGCAGCAGAATGAAACACTGCCTGGTCCTGCACCATCTTCAAAGCCCTTGCTGATCTTGAACTCATCGTTGCAGCCACTGTGTCAATCCATCTTGTTGAGAGTCTTCCCCTTTTTTGCTGACCCTCCACTTTACCAAGCATGATATCCTTCTCCAGGGAATAGTAGTCTCTTCTGACAACATAAGGTGCTCTGGTGGCATAGTGGATAAGTGATGATATAAGGAACTCTGTTGGTGTAGTGGATAAGGCATTTGGCTGCTAACCAGAAAGTCAGTGGTTCAAACCCACCAGCTGCTCCATGGAAGGAAGATGGGGCAATCTACTTCAATAAAGATTTACAGCCTCAGGAACCCAATAGGTGTCACTATGAGTCAGAATTGACTCGATGGCAATGAGGTTTTTTTTTTTTTTTAGTTTTCTGACAACATGACCAAAGCAGGTGAGACAAAGTCTGGCATTTTCACTTCCAAGGAGCATTCCAGCTGCACTTCCTCCAGGACACACTTATTTGTTCTTCTGGCAGTCCATGTAATCTCAGTATTCTTTGCCAATGCCACTATTCAAAGACATCAACTCTTCTTCAGTCTTCATTATTCATTGTCCAGGTTTCACATGCATGTGAGGTGATTGAAAACACCATGGCTTGGGTTAGGCACACTTAGTCTTCAAAGTAACATCTCTGCTTCTTAATACTTTAACGAGGTCTTTTGTAGCAGATTTGCTCCCAGTGCAATGCGATATCTGATTTCTCGACTGCTGCTTCCATGGGTTGGTTGTGGATCCAAGTAAAATGAAATCCCTGACAGTTTCAATATTTTCTCTCCTTATTATAATGCTGCTTATTAGTCAAGTTGTAAGGATGTTTTTCTTTATGTTGAGGTACAATCCATATTTCAGTCCCTAGTCTTTGATCTTCATCAATTAGTGGTTCAAGTCTTCCTCATTTTCAGCAAATAAGGTTGTGTCATCTGCGTATCACAAATTGTTAATGATCTTTCTCCAAATCTGATGCTGTGTTTTTCTTCATATGTAGTACAGCTATTAGGATTATTTGTTCAGCATACGGATTGAGTAAGTTTGGTCAAAAGATACAGCCCTGATGCACATTCTTTCTGATTTTAATTCAAGTAGTGTTCCCTTTTTTTTGTGCACAAAACCACCTTTTGGTCTGTGTACAAGTTCCTTATTTCCAGTGTTCTGGAATTCCCATTATTTGTATTGTTCTACACAATTTACTATGATCTGCATAGTGGAATGCCTTTGCATAGTGAATAAAAGACATGTAAATATCTTTCTGGTATTCTTTGCTTTGGGCCAAGATCCATCTGGCATCAGCAATGATATACCTCATTCCACATCCTCTTCTGAACCCTGCTTGAATTTCCAGATGTCCCCTGTCAATATACTACTGCAATTGCTTTTGAATATCTTCAGCAAAATTTTACTTTCATGTGATATTAATGATACTTTCTTCATTCTGGTGGATATATTTCTTTGTAATGGGGACACATACCAATCTCTTCCAGTCAGTTGGTCATGCAGCTGTCTTCCAAATTTCTGGGCATAAATGAGTATGTGCGTCCAGCACCGCATTTGTTTGCTGAAACATTCCAATGGATATTCTGTCAATTCCTGGAGCCCTTTTTTCACTAATTCCTCCAGTGCAGCTTCAACTTCTTTCTTCCTTATCGTTGTTCTTGATTATGTGCTACCTCCTAAAAGAGTTGAACACTGATCAATTCTTTTTGAGATAAACACACACACACATACATACACACTCCTTCAATCTTATTCTGATGCTTCCTGCATCATTCAATATTTTGCCCACAGGATCCTTCATTATTGTGGCTCAGGGCTTGAATTTTTCTTCAGTTCCTTCAGCTTGAGAAATGTCCAATGTGTTCTTCCTTTTTTGGTTTTGTAACTCCAGTTGTGTGGTTAGAGAAGTGGTATTTAAATAGAAAATTGGACGATGAGTGGAGTTCACTAAATGAAGTGTTTGGGGAGGAACCTTCTAAGCAAAAGTGTCATATATAAAGGTCGAGAGGCAGGAAAGAGTATAAAGCTTTTTGAGATCTGAGAGAGAATTGATAGATTTAGATCTTGGGTTCCAAGAAGAGAATGGAGGCAGTCAATGAGGAGGTGGTAGTTGACAATGCTTAGAATGCTTTGGATTTTTTTTTCCCTTCCTTGGAAAGCCATTTCAATATTTAGGTGGGAGTGACATGATGCAATCTTCACTTTATGAAGCACCATGTCAACACATTATGAAAAACTGAGATGGAGGCAAGGAAAACAAAAGGAAGATAAATATGTGCAGTAACTGCTTGACTAGGAGAGGCACAGTGCAAAGGATAGAGGCCTAGTGATGTAGAAGAAGGAGTCCATGGGTTTGCTTTCTGATTGTAGATAGAATGAGCAAGAATTGGTGGTAGATATAGGAGCTTAAAGTGAATGAGATGTTCCTTATAAATCCAAAGTTTCGGTATGAATACCTGGCTAGAAGAAATTGTGCTTTGCAGATAGGAGGTCCCCTTGAGGTAGTGGAGAACTGAGGAAGTGGAAACCCAGAGTTCACTTTTACTCATGCTGTATTTCACATACATAATATGTTCTCAAAAGAGATATTAGTATGAAGATGGCTGTGTGGTCAGTGAATAAAAGAGAGGTCTTGGATAGAGAAATCCATTTGGGGCATATTCATTAACACGGCCTTTGAAACTATAAAAGTGGGAGTGTAAATATACAGAGAGAAGTACAGATATCCAGGACTCTGTGTAAACAACTCTACCCTTTAAAAGTCTGGCAGAGGAAGAGAAAACACAGAAAATGGGACAAGTCTAGCCATTGGTCAGCTTCCCCCCACCCCAAATATGAAACAGAGTTAGCATTCAAATCAGTGTTCACACACAGAAATTCTGGTTAGAACTTGGAAGATGAAGATATTAGGTACTTGGCCGCTTGTGTGCCATCTGCCTAGTTTAAGAAAGCTTAAAAAGTGTTTGATATAACAATGAGCGCGCACACACACACACATGTATATATATGGAGCGCTCTGGTAGTATAGTGCCTAAGGCACTTGACTGCTAACCAAAGGCTGGCGGTTCAAACCCATCAGCCACTCCTTGGAAGGAAGGTTGGGCAATCTACTTCCGTAGTGATACTGCCTCGGAAACCCAAGGAGGGCTTGCTATGAGTCGAGTCCGACTCAAAGGCACATAACAACAACATATATATGTATATATACATAGGGTAGTGCCTAAGGCACTTGACTGCTAACCAGAAGGCTGGCGGTTCAAACCCATCAGCCACTCCTTGGAAGGAAGGTTGGGCAATCTACTTCCGTAGTGATACTGCCTCAGAAACCCAAGGAGGTTCACCATGAGTCAGGTCTTACTCAATGGCACATAACAACAAAAACATATATGTCTCAAACATAACAGTGATTCAAAACATGGTGCAAAATTGGACAGTGCTTTGTTCTGTTGTAAGTAGGGTCACTCTGAGTCAGAACTGACTAGACAACCAGACAATACCTAAGAACAACAACAGTAACTATTTATATATAGGAGAAGCCCAGGTGGAGCAGTGGTTAAAGAGCTCAGATGCTAACAAAAATTTGGTGGTTCAAAGCCACCAGCTGCTCCACAGGAGAAAGATGTGGCATTCTATTTCTGTGAAGATTTATAGCCTTGAAAATCCTATGGGTCAGTTCTGTTCTGTCATAGCATCAGTGTAAGTTGAAACTGACTCAACAGCATAGATTTTTTTTTTTTCCTATGTGTATATCTATAAATAGATAGAGGTATATCAAACATTATTTCTTCAAAAACTCTTTTTCTTTTTATGATGGAAAACTAGTTGTGTAGTAACTGATTGACTAGGAGAGGCAAAATTCCTTTCTTTGGTTTGCCAATTGATATGCAAATGTGAACTGTCTTCCTAATTTCCGCAGCATATCATATATGCAAGGGTATTTATAGTCTAATAATGTATAGTATAATAACCCTGAATACATTTTTATCACTGAATTTTAATTATGTCAATAATATTGGCTTTGATGTAAAAGTGTTTATCTCAAAAAGATGATAAATATTTGGAATAAATATTCAATTTGGTCAAATAGCCTTTGCATCACTTTTTATTATTTATTGAGTTCCTACATTGTTCCAGGAACTTTACCTTTTGTTAAGCCTCAGGCAGTACACAGTGATCAAACATAGGTTGGAAGCAGCATTTATGTATTTGATGTTTACAGCTTTCTGCTTGTATGTCAAGCGATGCTGGAATCAGTCAGAACCCACTGATTTCTGCCTTTGTCATTATAGCATCCATTCATTAAATATGCACATTTGTTGAGAATTGATGATGTTCAGTACTATATAAGGTCCTGCAGATATACTTTTCAAGTAAAGGACTGAGATTTTGAAGTAAAAGGGCAATATATATATTTTCAATCCTGTAGGAACATATAGTTGAGAATGTCAAAGTTTGGGGTATCCTGTGAATACAATTAAGTGTTCTGGAATTCCCATTCTTTACAATATTATTTGCAATTTGTTATGATTCACAGTCAATAAAACACATGGAAACATCTTTCTGCTATTCTTTGCTTTCAGCTAGGATCCATCTAACATCATCAATGATACCCCTTGTTCTAAGTCTTCATCTGAATCCAGCTTTCTGGAAGTTCCCAGTTAATATTCTGCTACAACTGTTTTTGAGTAACCTCAATTTTTTTGGATGTTTGATATTAATAATACTATTTGATAATTTCCACATTCTGCTGGATCACCTTTCTTCTGAATGGACACAAATATGGATCTCTTCCAGTCAGTTGGCCAAGTAGCTGTCTTCCAAATTTCTTGGCATAAACAAGAATCTCCAGAGTTGCATCTGTTTCTTGAAACATCTCATTGGATAGTTCCTGAAGCCTTGTTTTTCCACCATTTCCAACAGTGCAACATGACCTTTTGGTCTTGATTATATGGTAGCTCCTGAAGTAGTTGAACATCAACAAATTCTTTTTTGTATAGTCATTCTGTATATTCCTTTCATTTTCTTTTTTGCTTATAGGGAACTTGTACCTAGAGCTAGAGGCTGTGATTCAAATAGAATAATGGAATACTATTTGGTTTAAAAAAGGAAGGATGTATGTCAGAGTTGTAGACTTTCACCATACTTATTCAATCTTCCATTGGGCAGATAATCCTAGAGGCAGGATTATATGAAGAAGAATGCACATCAGGATTGGAGGAAGACTCATTAACAACCTGTGATATGAAGATGAAACAACCTTGCTTGCTAAAAGTGAAGATGACTTGAAGCACTTATTGATGAAGATCAAAGACTACAGTCTTCAGTATGGCTTATGTTGTTGTTGTTGTTGTTATGTGCCGTCGAGTTGGCCCCGACTCATAGCAACCCCTCCTTGGGTTTCCAAGGCAGTATCACTACGAAAGTAGGATTGCCCAACCTTCCTTCTGAGGAGTGGCTGGTGGGTTTGAACCACCAGCCTTCTGGTTAGCAGTCAAGTGCCTTAGGCACTCTGCTACCAGAGCTCCTTGTATGGCTTATACTTCAACATAAAGAAAATGAAAATCCTCACAACTGAAATAAGCAACATCATAATAAATGAAGGAAAGATTGAAGTTGTCAAAGATTTTACATGGATCCACAATCAACACCCATGGAAGCAAGAGTCAAGAAATCAAGTGGGCAAATCTTACACTGGGTAAATCTGCTGCAAAAGACCGCTTTAAAGTGTTAAGGAGTAAAGATGTGATTTTGAATACTAAAGTGCCCCTTACCCAAGCAGTAGTGTTTTCAATTGCCTCATATACATGTGAAAGCTGGAAATAAGTAAAGAGGACCAAAGAATAACTGATACCTTCAAATTGTTTTGGCTAAGAATATTGAAAATATCATGGACTGCCAGAAGAACAGACAGATCTGTCCTGGAGGAAGTACAGCCAGAATACTTCTTAGAAGCAAGAATGGCCAGACTTTGTCTCATTGACTTTAGTCATGTTGTCAGAAGGGACCAGTCGCTGGAGAAGGATATCATTCTGGGTAAATTAGAGGGTCAGTGACAGAGGGGAAGACCCTCAACACGATGGCTGCAATGATGGGCTTAAATACAGCAAAGATTGTGAGGATTGTTCAGGACCTGACAGTGTTTTGTTCGCCTGTACATCACTGTGAGTCAGAGCAGACTGGACGGCACCTAACAGCAACAATTTGGGGGTTGAGTATGGAAATAGCCCAAGAAAATTTACTTGAGAAGGGGTAGGTAAAACTTTCAAATATATGTAAATATACTTGGCAAAATGGGCTAGGAAGGGAATTTAGACGAAGGGAGTATTATGTGATCACTAACAGCCACTCCTCGGAAGGAAGGTTGGGTAATCCTACTTCCGTAGTGATACTGCCTCGGAAACCCAAGAAGGGGTCGCTATGAGTCGGGGCCGACTCGACGGCACATAACAACAACAACAACAACAACTGACCTAGAGAAATGTATGGCAAGGGAACAGGAGATTATCACACAATTATTTATGTTGTATAAAAATTAGAGCATACATCAGCAGCAATATAATCAGCCATTTATTGATATTTATTTTTGTGTGTCACTGAGTTGGTTTGTTGAGATAAAAAGTTCTATAGTGGGCTTCAATATATTTACTTTGGAAAATAAATATAAATGTAGCCAATTAAAATTATAATATATAGGCATAGATGGTAGTCTGTTAATCTTACCTATATGGAGATTTAAATAATTAGATGTCTTTCATTTGAAAAATATTGTCTTATATTATAATGAAAGAATTAGAAATTATACAAATATATAAACATGTATTTTATGATACGTTCTTGTTGTTGTTGTTATGTGCTGTCGAGTTAGACCTGATTCATAGCGACCCCTCTTTGGGTTTCCAAGGCAGTATCACTATGGAAGTAGATCAGCCCATCTTACTTCCAAGGAGTGGCTGGTGGGTTTGAACAGCCATCCTTCTGGTTAACAGTCAAGTGCCTTAGCTACTATGCTACCAGAGCTCCCTTTAATGTATAATAATTAATAAATTACACATTTGTTTCAAATAACTATTGACTTCATCATATCATACATTTTCTTATTTGACAGATATTAAATTATGATCATTTTTGGATGAGATGACTCATGACATTTTTTTTAATTAAAAAAAAAAACTACTTATAGCTGCAAAATGATCATTTTCAAGTTTTTATCTTTATTTCTTGAAAGCATTAGTGATATATATTCTCATCCTCTCTTTTGTTTAAAAATACCATTCTGATGTTTTAGGACTAGAACCAATTTGATTTTTCAAGAGACATGGCATATACGATAAAAACATAAGAAGATGTTTGTTTCAATTATCTCTTTGAACTTAAGGAAGTAATGTTTGACAATGAAGTGAAACTCTTTTATTTGAAGAGGAGTTTGGTGGTTTTGCTTTTCTCACCTTGTCTCCCATTCAAACACTCTTTCCAAAGCTAAATAGAAGGTCCATACTTTGATTCTTTTTACTTTCCGTAATTACATTCAGAGTCAAAATCAAGTTACCTCTGCCTTTTGGCTGCATCTTCACATGGACCATAACAAGATGGATATTGCAAAATCAAGAACAAAAAAAATTTGTACTTAAGCATCTAAAGTAATTATAGGTTTCTTGTGACTTAGAAATAAAACATATTTATTAAAGTCATTTTTGGAAAATACATATTAAAAATGAATCCTAACATATATTTCAAGTTCAAAATAAAACCACTTAGCCCTGTTTTATCCTCTAAAGGAGTGTAAACTTTCTGGTCAATAAATTATTCTTCATCATTAGAATCCACTATATATAGACCACGAATGAAAATCGTAATTATATATTTTGTAATAAACGATCACATTTCTCTACAGGAATATAATAATAGCTTTGAGATAAACTTCATCTACTCTTGGAGACATTTGAGGGATCAATTCATCCAACTATGACTGAAGATAGACACTGAGCTCCATAAACTAAAATAGAGCCCTTGACCTAGAAGGGTCCAGAATGCAGTGAGCAAGTAAACAATGACATCATGTTGTAATCTAGTAAGTGCTGTTTCAGAGATATGACAAATTAAGTCAAAACAACCAAAGTGGGTGCTGCACTCCCACAACTGTTCTTAGAATAATATAAAGAGCTTTTGAAGGAGACAAGTGAAAAGATGAAATTCGGCACCATTTCCCAGCTTGTAAAAAGAATCCTCCTTGGCACAGAATCTCCTTTTAGTTAGAAAGCATAGACATCCTAGTCTTGTTACCTTCTGACTTCTGATTCTAATGGGCCATATGGTTCCCGACTCTTCTGTAAGTAACCTAATGCTGGTGTAATTAAGAGGGCATATGCTTCCTGTGCAAAATCACTGCTAGATCTCTTTTGCATGGCAGAGGCCAACATGGGCCCTTCATGAGTTCAGCTTTGATCCAAGGCCAATAAATTTTAAAATTGCTTAATGAAATTTAGAGAAAATGGTTATGCATGTTCATGTTTAAAGATGTTCACATGCTTTATTGTAGCTTATTCTGAAACTCCCTGCTCAGGTGCACTGCGTACCTTATCACTCTCCATACCTCCCTCCACACCAATAGGTTTGGGTGATGACAAACTGACCAGACGTCATGCAAAAATATTTCTCCTTAGAATCCTTTTTTTCTTTCTGCCATTGATTTACTCTGTTACAAAATTGCAGCTCATTGAATTCTAAGCATCTCCCAGAGTACTATTACTTTTTTCTTTTAACTTTGTCTCTGCAAAGTAAGAAATGCAAGTGTATGGCCAAATAAATTAGTCATTTCTATCATTTTATACCTGCAGGTGACAAAAAGTTAGATCACCTTTGCTTTAAATTCTCAGAATTC
Source organism: Orycteropus afer afer (assembly GCF_000298275.1). Taxonomy (NCBI): domain Eukaryota; kingdom Metazoa; phylum Chordata; class Mammalia; order Tubulidentata; family Orycteropodidae; genus Orycteropus; species Orycteropus afer. The sequence continues at coordinate 2,545,251 of NW_006921956.1, forward strand.
ATTTTCTTTGATCTTCCCTCAAAATAGCTTCCCTCAAGTCCTTTACCTTGAGGCCTTGTTCTTCTTTGAGGAGCTGAAAGCATATCCTGATTCCTTTCCTTTGTTCTACTCAACACACCTTAGAGGTATATCAGGAAAAAAAAAAAAAAATCTCCGAGACCTTGCCTGGGGAACAGGTGGTCAGGATCTACATATATCTGATCCACTCTAGGGAGTGAGAAATTTTGACACTTGACAAACCATTAAGTGTGGAAAGTAATGTGATATATGAGTGTGTGAGTTAAGTGTTTCCTATTTCATAAGGTATGTGTTAGATTGCACTAATGATCCCAATTCTGTACTTTTCTCTATTCACACTTTTGCTATGTCACTGTGCAATGACTTCCCACCATGATTGAGGAGAACAGTTCTACCTTTTGACTGTGGGCTTGCTTTGACCAAATAAATGAGGTGAAAGTAACAGTGCACCAGTTTTGAGGTTAGGCCTCAAGAGACCTTGAATTTTTCCGGTTGATATTTTGTACTCTGACATAGCCAGTGAAGGACATTCTGGGCAGCCTGTTATTCCTACAAAAAATATGAGACATGTGGAACAGTGCCTCCCTACCCTCAGATAGATGGTGGAGTTTACCCGAGATCCGTAGAACTCCATAGATGAAAGAGAAATGTAAACAAATGTATTGTTGGATGCCATTGAGTGTTAGGGTGATGTGGAATTCTCTAAACAGAAATCCACTTACTCATACTTTTTGAAGATCCTTAGTGAAATCTGCAGTGGAGATTTTGCTAATTAACATGAAGTGCTGGTACTATTTTATGGATGAAATGAATAGTGTTCATCATATGTTCCTGGCACTGTTGCAGATAAAACAATCTGGGGGTCCAGGTAGCTCAGCAGACTAGCATCTTTAGATCAAGGCTACAGCTTCATTGGTTCTGTGTTCTCCCTTTGTCATGCAGGACCATGCCTCCTGACCTGACTATATGATTCACTGCTTATGGCGGTAGAATATTTTTGCACGTGCCTTGGTATGAACCTTCTGTGAAAGGTGCTGGACAGAGCTCTTGAGGACAAAGAATGGGACCTTCCTTAATTTACATTAAAAATAATAAAAATTTAAAAACAATATCATATGCCTGACACTATGCTAACTTGCTAATCAGTATTTACTTTCATTGTGAAATGTAGACGTCAACATTATTATTATTCTTTGTAAAGAATAATTTCCACTCTTTGCCTTCCATAGCACGTGGTAGGATTATGTCTTTAACTCTTTGGTGTCCGTGGTCGGTATCTTGTAAGATTCCTTTCTTTATTGAGTATTTACTTGCTGCTACAAGTCCTTATAGGAGGCTTCCTCTTTGTCCTCTGCCAGGACTACTGGCTATGCTCCATAGTTGCATTTCTGTCAGCCTGGGTCCCAGAATAAGGATGACAAGACAATGATCAGAGCCCTCAGTAAATCTCTAGTGAAGATAAACCTTTGCTTTTAGTGTGAAGACTGATAACCAAAAGGTGCACAGTTCAAACCCACCAGCCACTCCATGGGAGAAAGATGATGCAGTCTGCTTCTGGAAAGACTTACAGCCTTTAAAACCCTATAGGGCATGTCCTATAAGGTCACTATGAGTAATAATTGACTTGATGGCAGTGAGTTTGTTTGATTTGGTGTCATTTAATTTCTGAAGTTTGGGCTTTTTTTTTCTTCTTCTTCTTATTACAGCATAGCTTTAGCTCACACACCATTTGGTAATGAGCTTATCAGGAAGAGGAGGAATAGTGCTTACCTGACTGTAAACACTTCCAGTAAATGAGAGCAATATAACTTGACAGTTATTAAAGGACAATTTGGCAAATGCCACATTGCAACAGCTCTTTGTCAGTGACTTTAATACAAATCCCTCTGCCTCGTTGAAAATACTCATGAGCTCCTTCCTGGACTGAGAGTCAGCTGACTGGAACTTGAGTTCTTTCTTGGTCATGACCCAGATTGTCTTTGTTTTTTATTTTCTTTCTTTCTTTTTTTAATATATTTCACTGAAATATAATTTATATGCAGTGAAATACGCAAAATTAAAGTGACGTAGGTCAATGCTTTTTTTTTTTTTTTTTGCGGTGTTCCTCCCTCTCACCTACTATCCCCCGTAATCAACAAAGAAAGTTTCCTTCCATACATACACCTTTCCTTGGCTTTTTACAATAATGAACTAATACTACATTTGTCCTCCTGTGATTGACTTACTTCACTCAGCATAATGTCCTCCACGTTCATCCATGTTATGTGGTGTTTGGCAGATTCTACATTATTGTTTAGTGTTGCACAGTATTCCATTGTGTGTATGTACTGTAGTTTGGTTATCCATTCTTCTATTGATGAGCACATACTTGTTTCCATCTTTTTGCTGTTGTAAATAGTGCTGCGATGAACATGGGTGTGCATAGATCTGTTCTTGTCCTGGCTCTCATCTCTTTAGGATATATACCTAGTAATGGGATTGCTGGGTCAAATGGTATTTCTAATTCCAGCTTTTTAAGGAATCACCATACAGTGATTGTATAATTTGACAGTCCCACCAGCAGTGTATGAGCGTCCCAATCTCTCCACATCCTCACCAGCATTTATTATTTTCTGTCCTATTGAACTTTGCCTTTAGTGCTGGTTACCCCAATGAGATGGTACCTCATTGTTGTTTTGATTTGCATCTCTCTGATGGCTAATGATTGTGAACATTTCTTCATGTATTTGCTGATCTCCTAAGTATCCTCTTTGGTAAAGTAGCTGTTCATGTCTTTTCCCCATTTTTTAATTGGATTGTTAATCTTTTTGTTGTTGAAGTGTTGGAGTTTTCTATAAATTTTAGAGGTAAGTCCCTTGTGATATATGTCATTATCAAATATTTTTTTTTTCCAAATCTGAAGTGAACCAGGTTGTCTTAAAGATGATGGCTGATTTCTCCTGAGTCTTGCTTTGGAAAGTAGTGGAACTATATGGCTAAGATGACTCATGATGGTTTGGCAATAAAAAATATGTGACATGGAACAAATATATTTTTTAAATAGTTAATTAAACTTAGGATATTCCCATTTTAACTTTGTTTTAGCTAATAATCTAGACTAATCCTGGTAAAAGTCTTTAAATCCAACAGGAAAACCTCACCAGGTCACAGGAAATGGTGAAGCAGTGAGTCCTAGAACTTTGTTTCTTTTCAATCTCAGAGATTCTGAGTTGGGGTTGGAAGATTTATTCAATTTATTGAATATATGTACTATGTATATCAATATGTTTTTCATGTGGATAACTTCATTTAGTCTTTCCCTTAGGTATGACTTTTCCTATAAAGGATATTCATTAAGCAACTGAGGACAAAAAACCAGCTGCTTTTGAATTAGCTCCTACTCATCGTGAGTCCATTTGTTTCTGAGTAGAACCATAGTGCATGGTGTTTTCAATGGTTGATCTTTTGTATGTAGAATACTAGGCCTTTTTTCTGGGTCTCTGGGTGGTTGAAGCCTCCAACCTTTTGGTTAACAGCCAAGCAGATTAACTGTGCCATCTATGGAAGTTAGGTTGGATAAACTGGGCAAAATCACACAGTGAGAAATAAAAGAGCAGAACTTAGATTTCAACCTGACCTTTTACCTCTAAGTGTCATGTCTTTCTCCTGCTATGTGCTACCTTGTCATCATCCCCACAAGAACCCTCTCTGAAAGCATATTGGGTGACATATTCTTAGTCCACTTTGGGTATTCTAGCCTTTTTCCTGGGTTACCAAATACAGGTATGCCAGCTATACACAATATACCCAAAAAACAAACCCACTCTCATTGAGTAAATTCTGACTTACAGTGACCCTATAGGACAGAATAGAACTGCCCCATAGGGTTTCAGAGGCTGGAAATCTTTATGGAAGTGGACTGCCTTATCTTTCATTCATGGAGCTTCTGGTGGGTTCGAACTGCCAACATTTTGGTTAACAGGCAAATGTCTTACCCATTGCATCACCAGAGCTCTTATACATGATATACAGAGGCCCTGAATTTACAACACATCAATCTATTTATTTGCCTTTTCTGGTCTACAGATCCTCTTTCACTGGTATATTTTTCTTTATAATTCTTAAGTTTTTTCTTACCAAGTTTTCCTTTACTCTTTTCTTCTCATTTTGCTATACTTTCTCAATTTAACACTATTCTTTAGGGGGTTGTGGAGAAGAAAATGAATTAGAATTAGATCACTGAGTAAGTACATGAGGGAAGAAGGCTGGATTTTTTTTTTTTTTTCCTTTTCCCACCAACTAAAATGAACTAATGTGGTTGATGGTAGCTTTACTTTATTTCTTAAGGCCAAGTGGTGAGAAATCTGATAAATGTACTTTCTTAAAATGCAATTTAAATTGAGTTAAGCATATCTCTTATCTTTTTTGCAAAATCTGAATGTGAAAGAAATGAGCAAAATGTGTTGCCTCTTCTCACACACCTGAGAAATCTAGGGTCAAATTATCCACTATTTCTTTCCCTGAATATTGTGAAATATACATTTTAAGCTTTGGGTATTTCAGGAAATTTTACTAGTACATTCATATGAGAATTACCTTAAAGTCCATTCTTCAACAAATATGCTAGAAGATATGTGTATACTCTTTAGCATATCTTTTGCAGGAAAAAAAATACAAAGTAGTTCAACTGGTTTAATTAAAAGTTAAGAAGTGAAAGTAGGGAGCTGAAGAATTGGTAGAATCAGTGCCTCAAATATGGCAACAAAGATCAAAGGTGTTTTGTTTCATTTCATTTTGTTTTCTTCTTTTTGCTTTAACATCTGTCCTCAGTCATTCAAGATGGTGGCCAGAATTCCAGGCATCATACCCAGGCTTGGCACTGTGCTGCAGCAATAAAGACTGTTTTTCCCTGTGACTTGCCTTCCTTTGAACAATGAGGCCACCTTCCCAGAAGCACTCTTGCAGACATCCTCAGCCTTATTGTCTTGTGTTACATGCCATGCTCATGACTAACCCAAATAGATTGCACTCTTATTTATCCTTGAGATCAGGGTGGTGTCAACATTCCCAAGGAGTATATCTCTAAACTATATCACGTTCTATAAACAAGAAAGACAGGTAGATATCGTAGTGTAGTATCTACTGTGATATCTAAGCAGCAATGAATGTTATAGCACTTGAATTTGCTTCTGTGTTTCAGTTTACCCTCTTCTGTTGCCATCCTACAGGAGCTCATGGAAGCTTGTGGATGTTTTGTGTGTGCATGGGAGAGAGATAAAGAGAGAGAGGGGAAAAAAAGAGAGATGATATGTACATGGTAGAATCAGCAAGCTCATGAAATGTTGCTCTTTCAAAATTAAGAATGAACTTGAAAAATGTGATTGCTTCAGGTGGCAAAGAAATGCATCAATTCTTTATATTTTATTCTTACCAATCCTACTTTATTAGTCTCATTTCTCATTTGGTTTTCTGTTTGTGTTTCTTCTCATTATTTATAATACTTCCATGTTTAAAATAGAATTTGGTTCTATTTTTCAGCCAGCACATAAACTTATCATCATCATAACCGGAATTTGTTTCAAGATCAGCCATGTGTATGTATTATCAATTAGAGTATGTTAAATAGAGAAAAATCACTTTAGGCAGGACGATAATATGGGTACAAATCTGTGTTGTAGGGATAGTCAGTGGTGAAGGACTTAGTTTCCTTAAATTGAAGAACAACATTCAGAAAACTTCAAGTTGCTGCAAGAAACAATGAACGGAAGGAAATGTTAGTCAAGGGTGAAAGGCACCATATGTCCTGGAGTACCTGGGCACAACAGGGAGCCGGCCTAATGGCTGACTTAATGCACCCTGCTGTGTGTAGGTATCAGAAGACATATGGTGTATTTCACCCTGAACTGTGAATTTCCTGCAAAAGCTGTAATGTTCTTTTAATGTAGTTTGTGTGGGCCATTATATATAAGAGAGAGATTTAAAGTTTCACTCTTTCTCCCCCACGTAGTAATCAAAGCATGTTTACATGTTGTTGATGTATGCTTCTATCAGCTGAATTTTTCCCACTTTGAAACCGTTATCTGCCCAAGCCTCTCCTTTCCCCTTTTCTTCTCAAATCTGTTTCCTTTTCTTTCTCCATTTCTTATTCCTACTTCCTCTCCTACTTTTTTTTTAATTTTTTTTCCTAGTTAGTAAAAAGTACTGTTAAGGAATGAGAGGGAAAAATTTTCTTCCAAGTTGGTTTTAAAGTGGCAACTTGAATACAGAAACTGGTTACATGTATTTTTATTTAAACATTTTGGAATAAAATTTAGGAGCTCAGTCTCAAGTTTGAGATTTCATACATTATTAAAAGTAGGAACCTGTGTCTATTACCTCTGGGAGAGTGTTTTTCTGTTTCTTTAGAGATACTTGATACTTTCTGTTCATTTTAAAATCAGCACAGCCAATTTGGATTTGCAATATGTGACTTAGAAATTGTCCAATGGCATCTTTAGATCAAACCATAAAAAGTAGGTCATTGCGAGAATGGGAAAGAAAAATCAAGATGAGGGTTCAGAAGGGAGGAAATTATGATATAAATTATAGAAACATACTTACAGAAATAGATGAAATAAGTTATCAGAAAGACATATTTGATATGAAATTAATTTGGCACTAAGTGTCACTACTAAAAGGACAGTTTATCTAAAATCAATAAAAAATTATTAATAGCTCAGAAAAGACACAAATGACATTATCTTAGATAATATTTATTTCTCAAAGCTGTTGAAAAAAATTTCCAACATTAAATTGGGGTACAAATAATTGCTTTCTTAAATTAATGACTCAGAAATTAAAAAAAAAAAAAATACTAGTATGCCATAGACCACAAATGCTGTGCCTTCATGTTACAGAATTTTATTAAACTCCTGAATTATAGTAAATAACACAAAACCTCATTTTAAATGGATTTACCTATATTAAATAGGCATAAGTCTGTTCATGGAAAATATATTTTCTACATTTTCTTCGCTGTGGTATTGGAGGCTATAGCCTTTATTCGTCCTTAAAGATTCAAAAACTGAAATGCACCCATAAAACTATTAGAGCCAATTGTTATTAACAGTGACACCTGCTCTCAGACCAGAGGTCATTGCTTTTAATAATAACGGAAATGGATAGGTATAGATGATGCTAAGAATTCTTCCAGGCATGTGTGTGTGTGTGTGTGTGTGTGTGTGTGTGTGTGAAATAGGGTTATAAACCACATTATATGTGCCTCAAGGCCCCAGGTGGCACAAATGTTTTGTTCTCAACTGCTACCCTAAGGGTCAGAATTTCAAACCTGCCCAGTGGTGGCAGCACAGAAGAAAGTTCTGGCAACCTGCTTCTGTTAATATGACAGTCAAGAAAACCCTAGCAAACAGTTCTATTCTGTAACACATGGGCTCGCCATGAGTTGGAATCAACTCAACTGCAACAGGTTTACATGCATTAACCACATACAAATGTTTTTACATCAGTCAAATAAATGCCTTCCCAGAAGAGTGAAATAGCAAAAAAGCTAACTGTGCCCAAACGTGTTGCTGTCAAGTTGATTCTGAGTTGTGGTGACCCTAAAAGACAGAGTAGGACTGCTCCAGAATACCAGAAAGATGTCTACTTGTGTTTTTATTGACTATGCAAAGGCATTTGATTGTGTGGATCATGACAAATTATGGATAACATTGAAAAGAATGGGAATTCCCGAGCACTTGATTTTACTCATGAGGAAACTGTACCTTGACCAGGCGGCTGTTGTTTGAACAGAACAAGGGGACACTGCATGGTTTAAAATGAGGAAGGGAGTGTGTCAGGGTTGTATCCTTTCCCCATACTTATTCAATCTATATGCTAAGCAAATAATCCAAGAAGCTGGACTATATGAAGAAAAACGTGGTATCAGGATTGGAGGAAGAATCATTAACAACCTGAGATATGCAGACGATACAACTTTGCTTGCTAAAAGTGAGGATGACTTGAGGCACTTACTGATGAAGATTGAAGAATACAGTCTGCGGTATGGATTACGTCTCAATACAAAGAAAACAAAAATCCTCACAACTGGACCAATAAGCAGCATCACAATAAATGGAGAGAAGATTGAAGTTGTCAAAGAATTTACGTTGCTTGGTTTTACAATCGATGCCAACGGAAGCAGCAGTCAGGACATTAGACGACGTGTAGCATTGGGAAAGTCAACTGCGAAGGAACTCTTTGAAGTGCTGAGGAGCAAGGTTATCTCCTTGAGGACTAAGGTGCGCCTGACAGAAGCCATGATATTTCCAATTGCCTCGTATGTATGTGAGAGCTGGACGATGAATAAGGAAGACCAAAAAAGAATTGATGCTTTTGAGTTGTGGTGTTGGTGAAGAATGCTGAAAGTACCATGGACTGCTAAAAGAGCTAACAGATCTGTCCTGGAGGACGTGCACCCGAAATGCTCCTTGGAAGTGAGAATGGCCAGACTTTGTCTCACCTATTTTGGTCATGTAGTCAGAAGGGACCATTCCTTGGAGAAGGATGTCATACTTGGTAGGATGGAGGGTCAAGGAAAGAGGGAGAGGCCTTCAACAAGATGGATTGACACAGTGGCTGCAGTGATGGGCTCAAGTATAGCAGGGATCATGGAGCTGGCGCGTGATGGGGCAGTGTTTCATTCTGCTTTGCATGGGGTCACTATGAGTCGGAAACGACTCAAAGGCACCTAACAGCAACAACAACAGGACTGCTCCAGAGAATTTCCAAGGCTGTAATCTTTATGAGAGTAGGAACTCTGGTGGTGTAGTGCCTAAGACACTTGACTGCTAACCAGAAGGCTGGTGGTTCAAACCCACCAGCCACTCCTCATAAGGGAGGTTGGGCAATCTACTTCCATAGGATACCACTTCAGAAACCCAAGGAGGTGTCGCTATGAGTTGAGTCCAACTCGATGGTACATAACAGCAACAACAACAGTGATCTTTATGGGAGCAAATTGCCACATCTTTGTACTATTGAGTGGTTGGTGGGCTTAAATCACAACTGTTTGGTTAGCAGCTGAGCACTTAAGCACTGTGACATCAGAGCTCCTTAAGATACCTCTGTTGTTGTTAGGTGATGTCCAGACAGTTCCAACTCATAGTAACCCTGTGGACAACAGAACACAACACTGCCTGATTTAGCACCATCTGCCCAATCATTGTTATATCTGTATCTATCCTTGCAGCCACTGTGCCAATCCATCTCAGTGAAGGTCTTCCTCTATTTCACTGATTCTGTACTTTACCAAGCATGATGTTCTTCTCCAGGGACTGGTCCATCCTGACAAAATGTCCAAAGTATGTGAGATGTACCTTGAAAATTGTATTTATTGACTAATAAAAATTGTGCCAGTCAATTTGAAAAAGCGTATTATTTTGTTGGCAATAAGTACTTCAAAGGGCTTGTGCAAGGTCTTTATGACAAGCAAATTTCTGTGTATTCATTAAAGCAGCACCACATTATCAGTGTTCTTCACTCAGGGTCATTTGCTATATGACATGCTATCTATGTTAAGTATTTCATAATTCTTATTGAATAGTAATGCAGCTTCTCCTGACCTTAATTAGTCGATGCAGAGATTTTTATCCAATTTGCCAGAAGACACCAGCCACTTATAAAATTGACAGTCACTTCTCTGTGTAAAAATTTATGTGGTTTAGTCAAACAACTCAACATTGAGAAGCCTGACACCCAGCCTTTCAGCCTACCTCTCTCCTAGCTACCAACTACACTGACCATAGGCAAACCGTCTAACTTCTCCAGCGACTAATTATTTTATCTGTAAAATAAGGTTATATATCTAGTGGTTACCAAACTTTAATATGCCTAAACATCACCTGAGGATTTTGTTAAAAATGCAGACTCTAACTTTATATGTACAGGATGGGGCCTGAGATACTGTAGTTCTAACAAACTCTCATGTATTATTGGAGGTATTGACCCTCTGAGTAATAAGGCTGGCTCTAGTTTCTCATCCCAAACTGTACAATAGAAGCTTCTAGGGAGCTTCTTTTTTTTTTTTTTTTTTAAGAGCAACCTCTGGGTCTCATCCTAGACAGCTGAATGAAGATCTTGATGTGGGATCCAAGCATCACTATTTTTAAAGATATCCAGGTGATTCAAATATGAAGCTAGGATTTAGAACCACTACATGGTTCAATTCCAGTAATGCATCAGGCAGTGTTTCACTGCTATTCATAAGGTTTTCACTTGTCAATTTTTGAGAAGAGGATGGCCTCTTCCTTCTTTCATATGCATGTGCGAGCTCTACAATAAATAATGAAGATGAAAAAAAAGTTGATGCTTTTGAATTGTAGTTTTGGTGAAGAACACTGAAAGTATCCTGGACCACAAGAATGAATAAATTTGTCCTGGAAGAAGTGCAGCCAGAAAGCTCCTTGGAAACAAGAATGACCAGACTTTGTCTCACCTACTTCGGTCATGTTGTCAGAAGGGACCATTCCCTGGAGAAGAATATCATGCTTGTTAATGTGGAGGACCAATGAAAAAGAGGAAACCCCTTGATAAGATGGATTGACACAGTGGCTCCAAAGATGGGCTGAGACATAGCAAGCATTGTGAGGCTTGTGCAGGATGGGGCAGTGTTTCATTCTGTTGTACATAGGGTTGTTATGAGTCAGACTGACTTGATGGCACCTACCAACAACAACAACAACATGGTTCAATATCTAAATTCCATTTAAGTGTTGTGATGAACTTAATAGACAATATATATTTCCTAAAATCATCTGCTCTATTGAAAAATGTGACAACCTGTGATCTACAGAGACTAGGTTTAAAAAAAAGGATAATTTTCTTAGATAGCAAGCATACATTAATGCTAAGTGTCTTTCACAACAAAACAATCAAACAGAATAAAACCAAACCAAGCAAAAAATGAATAATGTAATTGAATACCACCAAGAGTACCAAAGGAAGATTAAGAATCCATTTTAAGATATGGTATGGTCTGGTGCAAAGATTGTAACATGAAGCAAAGAAAAGACAAAGGTCAAAGACACATTTAATTAATCCTGGGAAAACCCACATACAATTAACAGCTGTGTGGGATAAATATCCATGTCTGTGTGCTTGTAAAGGTGAAATGGATCTGCTCAAGTGGGGATGATGGTCACAGGGGTACATTCAGTTACTCCTAGTTGAGCTAACCAATTCTCTTCCCATGGGACCAAGAGTGTCTGTGGACCAACATAATTACAATTACAACAAACTCCCCTCCAGTATTCCCTGCCCAACCTCCTACTTTAGTTTTCTTTTTGACATTTATTACTTATTACTCTCTGACATATTATGGTATGTAATTTATCTGTTTACATAAGAAAGTAACAGCAGAAATTTTTGTCTTATTTTCATTACTGTAACCATGGTACCTGGAACAGTGCCTTCACATTATATGTGTGTTGGGTAAACATTTACTGTACAAGTAAATAAATGAGAGAATGCTATTTAGAACAGTATAAAAATCTATGGGAAAGAAAATAAAAAAGGAAGGATACAAATTTAATCTAAGAAAATCTAAGGGTCCATTCCTACTGGATAGAGGAATCACAGTATCATTTACATATGGAAGTGTGGCCTCACACACTAGTCTGTCTTTAGCATTTTTAAATATGAACTCCATGTTGCTATTACCAAATAAGAAAACATAATTTTATAATTCCCCAAAGTCCTAAAATTTTATACATAAAATATTTAAATACCATGCTAAGTATTTAATAAGTGATTAACATCCTTAACTAAATTCAACTGCAGAAAATTACTTTTGTATATTTGCAAGATGAACAAAAGCTCTTCCAATTCTGAGGGATTTCTGCTTTTTCTGGGATCCAAATAATGGTCTGATTACGGTCTATACTATCCTTTGGGGCATACTTGATTCAACTATAAAAAAGAGACAGATTCTTATTCTAGAACACTATAGGTGGATGAATAGATAGATAGATAGATAGGTAGATAGATAGATGGATGGATGATGGGGCATTCATGTTGACTCTTCGTAACCTCATGCACAAAAGAAAAGCATGTCGCCTGGTCCTGAGTGATCCTCATGACTTCCAGCATGGTTCAGTCTATTCTTGAAGCTATTGTGCTCATTCATCTCACCAAGAACCTCCCTCACCCCCACTGGTCCTCTACTTCCCCAAACGTGATTTCCTCTTCCAGCGATTGATGTCCTCTGATGAAATATCAAAAGACAGTAAGTCAGATCATGTTCTTTTGTAATTCATAAGGTTTTTATTGGTTAATTTTCAGAAGTAGACAGCCAGGACTTTCTTCCTAGTCTACCATAATGTGTAGGCTCCACTGAAATCTTTCCATCATGGGAGACTCTCCTGGTATTTGAAACATAGGTGACATATCTTCCAGCATCACACCAACACACAGGTCACCATTGTACATCAAACCAACACCTGGATGGTGGTAGAAGAATTGAAGGCAACAATACACCAACAATGTGCCAGATAAGAGTAGCACTTTTTCCATGTCCTTACTTTTGAGTCCATGTAATAGGAGTTTTGTTTGTGCCTGGCCCAAACCTGGTGTTTTCAGTCACGTCATATGCATCCAAAACCTGGACAATGAATAAGGAAGATTGAAGAAAACTGATATTTTTGCATTACAGTGCTGGCAAAGAATACTGAATATACCAAGGACTGCCAAAAAAACTAACAAATCTTGGAAGAAATACAGCCAGAATATTCTTAACAAATGAGAAAAGTGAGACTTCTCTTATATTTTGAAAATAGTAACAGAAAAGACCAGTTCCTGAAGAAAGACATCATCCTTGGTAAAGTAGAAGCTCAGCGAAAAATCCTCCATGAGGTGGCTGCAACGATGGACCCCAACCCAGCAATGGTTGTGAGGATGCCACAGGACTCGGCAGTGTTTCCTTCTATTGTACGTAGGGTTGCTGTGAGTTGGAACTGACTCAACGACACCTAACAAAAGCAGCATTGTGTTAATAATGTGGTTGAGTCAATGGGGAAAGGAGACAGCTATTGAAAAAAGTAGCCTATTTCCCCTCCATTAAGTTTAATTGCAAACATTTCAGGCACAATGTATCACTCTACCAACCGTAGACCACTTCATCATTCTCTGGTTATTGTGGCTACTTGTGGGTGCCAGGTTTGTATCTTCAATTATTTGTGGGAAGAAAATTATAAGCATAATTGTGAATATTGCCCTGGCCCTTTGTAAGTTGCTCATGAAAATCATAGGAATAAAAATAGCAAAGAACTTTTTAGAACCTCCCCTGCCTACTAAAACATCTACTTCATGAAGGTTATAAAATGATTCCTTTATATTTTCTTCTCTGCATTATTCAGGTGGCATAATCCTAACACTCTGAAAAGCCGTTTGTGAGAACCTCTAAAATGTACTTTGCACTAACCACCATTACTGTATTTTAAAATTGTTTTGCAAAATCCTGGGAAGTGCAAAGAGCCAAACAAACAAAAATAGTGATATTACTTAGTTGTTCTCAAGCCTGTAACCATTACAGAAATCAAAACTGACTATTTGTAGTTGATTGTAGAAATAATGGAGCAAGAGGTGGGAATATAAAGCAGATACTCCTGGTCATTAGAAAAGAGAAAAAAAAAAAAAAAGATGAAAAGGTCATGGGCCATGCTACTTGACGTATCATGACATGTAATTCTTTTCTTAAAGAAAATATTTTAATGAAATATTTGGTAACTAAGTTCAGAAGCCAAAACTGACAGACTATCACAATGGTATGTGTTCAAAATCAATTCATAGTTTTTCAGTAGATGTAATTTTGAAACTAGTTTCAGTAGCTATTTAGTTATTAGTAGCTGTCAGTGAGTTGGCCCCTGGCTCATGGTGATGCCATGTCCAATGGACTGAAATGCTGCCATGTCCTCTACCGTCTCCAGGTCAAGTTGTGGATTGGACCATTGTTATCCACAAGATCTTCATTAATGGATTCACTAAACCTCTCTTCCTGGTCTTAGTCTGAAAGCAATACTAACACCTGCTCAACGTCCCAGCAACACACGGGCCTCCACTAACCAATGGGTGGTGGCCACACACGAGGTGTGTCGGCCTAGAATTGAATGCTGGTCTTCTGCAAGGAAGGTGAGAATGCTGACAATGAACCACTAAAGCCTCACACCTATTTAGTGCTTACTCGAAATTTACTTTAGTATTTAAACCAACAGGTTAAAAATAATTGAAGATTTGACTTCTTTTTCTTATTTGATTATGAAATGAAATGACTGCTAGTCTTGGGTATGCACAGCTCCAGGTAGTCAAAAAAAAAAAAAAAAAGTAGGCAAATATATCCATAGGACACACTTATTGTCCAAAAACATTGCTATGTGTGCAAGTATGAATACAAGTTCAAAGAAAAAATAATGGAATGTAACTAGTTATGGAAAATAAACAACAAATTGTCTCATGAGGTGGGAAGTGGGATCAACCTGGAGGGGAGAATTTTGTTTTATAGCTCTATTTATTTATTTATTTATTTATTTATTTATTATCAGAAGCCATGGTTTAATTTTGCAATATTTTTTTAGCAGATTATTCAAAAATAAAAGTCACTTTAGGCCATTTATATGACAAGTGGGAAACTATAAGGTAATTGATATTCACAAACTTCAACACCACCAGACCTCCCAAGGAAGGGAGGGTGGGTAGAGGCAGCAAATAGGAAAGTCAAAGCTTGGAACTTTGCGTATTTCTGCTTCATGGCCTTTGAACTTGCTTTAGCTCACCTTCTCCCTCACAGTCCATGGTTTAAAGCTTTCCCCACAGATATTTACAGGGTAGTTTACTCTCCCCCAAGGATGAAATGTCATCTCCATGGATGTTCCTGCCTTCTCTAAATAAAATGTTGCCTGCCACTCTTCTCCAGACCCTTATATTGATTTAGTTTCCTTGAAAGCACTTATCAGAACCTGACATATATCCGTGTATGATCTTAGCGAGTAACTCTGGCACTAGGATGTACACTTCATGAGGGCAAACATATTTTTTGCTTTCTCTACACCTCAAGTGATGCTGGGTACATAGTAGTCACTCAAAACATATTGAAAGAGAAAGTTGAATGAGTCACGTAAGGAACAAAAGCCAAATGTGACAGAACTTGAAAGAGGATGACTAACATAAATACAAGTACCTTCTTTGAAAGTTAACTTGTTACACTTGTAAATACTGTTTATACTGTATCTTGCATGCATTTCATATCTCTTGGATATTTATATTTGCCTCTTGGCATTATTTTGGTCATGTTGTCAGAAGGGACCATTCCTTGGAGAAGGATGTCATGCTTGGTAGGGTGGAGGGTCAACGAAAGAGGGGGAAGCCTTCAACGAGATGGATTGACACAGTGGCTACGATGATAGGCTCAAGTATAACAGGGATTGTGGAGCTGGCGTGGGATCGAACAGTGTTTCATTCTGCTGTGCATGGGGTCGCTATGGGTTGGAAACAACTCGACGGCACCTAACAACAACAACAACAACTTGGCATTAAATGGAGAATTTAAAATTAAATATCAGCATAGCCAGATTTCTTTCTTAATACTAGCCTGGACTATCTATTCCTAGTGAGGGGTCTTTAACTTAAAGTAAGACCCTTAATTTCTCATCTTCTCTACATATGCCATAAAAATTCTGAAGGGAAAAATAATTAACCTGAGCATGTTTTCTAGGTTCAAAAGCCACCAATTGCAGAAATATTGTATATTAAAAATACTTCTTAGTCATAATAGTGAACTTATTTTTACCCTTCTTCTATATTTCCTTTGTATTGCTTATTTGCTGAGCATTTTTTAAGCACAAAACAGCAACACCACTCAATATTGTGGGATATTTGGGTTGAAAATATCTTCAAAGTTGTATTGTATCAAACTATTAACATATATCATTATGGGACTATCCTGTTGGAGTTTTAAATACCAAATTAAAAATCAAAATAAAATTCTGCCCAACATAGTTTCCAGTTGCAGATTTTACAAATGCCTCCTCCTTAACACCTACTTGGCAGCACATGTGCCCACTTTCAGAGAAAACAATACCTGCCTTCACTAAAATAAATGGTGAGAATAGCATTTTCAGTAACTTCAATTAAAAGGCAAATATTGGGGAGAATAATTTATTGTTCTATTCATAGTGCAAGGAAACTTGTGACAATGTTGATGCCTATAGGTCTTTCTTTGAAGGTTTTATCATCAATCCACCAAAGATTAACCTTGTTTTGCTGTTGGTTAATTGAGTGACTAGATTTGTCTTTAGAAGTCATGTAACATCATTAAATGTCACAGCAAGTAAATTAGTTTAAATTGTAAATTGCTTCAAGTAAGCATATGGGATACTACTATTATCATTAGTGCAAGAGGCTAAAATTAGAACAATAAGATCAGGGAGGAGAATGCTCTATTTAATATAAAATTCTGACAGCCAAGAAGCTAAGGACTATCCAGAAAATTTATATATACAATTTGAATAACTAAGATTGTTTCTAATCTGAATGAGGATGTATATGTGTATTAATCATCATAAAGAAGACAGTATGTCCTTTATGTGAAGATTTAGAATCTTAAAAACACTTGTGTGAACTCCCCAAGTTATCACAATGTTAAAAGATGTATGAAAAAATGTGGGATTCTTTGTAAGAATGCAGATCCCAGGATCACAACATCTAGAATTCTGGGTTTTAAAAGCACATTTCTAATAATCCTTATGAACAAAACATTTTTTTTTTTTTTACATTTCTTTTTTTTTTGAGCTCTATCTTTTTATTTTCAGAAGGAAGGTTGGGCAATCCTACTTCCGTAGTGATACTGCCTTGGAAACCCAAGGAGGGGTCGCTATGAGTCAGGGCCGACTCGACGGCAAA
>NW_006921956.1:2562276-2567953 GCF_000298275.1 Orycteropus afer afer
TTTTTTTTTAATTGTGATTTGGGTGAAAGTTTACAGAGCAAATTCACTTTCCATACAGCAGTTCACATACACTTTGTCTCATGACATTGACTACACTTTACCACAATGCAACAGCTCCCTTCCCACTTCCTCTCCATAGTTACCCCTTCCCTGTGTCCATCCCTCCATGCACTCCTGCCCCCTGAGCTGTCTCCCTGTGCATATGCAGCCCTTCTTTCTCCCATGATTGATCTCTACAAGGAGTATATCTACCTAATGTAAAAGTTCAGCTCACATGCCTGTCTTTAGTTTGGCTGGAAGCCACAGGAGTGGGTTTGATTCCAGATCTGAAGGGCAGCTAGGGGCCATAGTCTCAGTGGTTCCATTAGACCAGCAACCCTGGTCCTCTTTTTTTTTTTTTTTTAATGTTTTTGAGTTTTGTTCCACATTGTTTTCCCTCTCTATCCAGGATCTCCTACAGAGATCCCCCTCTGAATGGTAGACACTGGTAGCCAGGCACTATCTAGTTCTTCTGGTCCCATATTCATATAGGCTAAGGATTGCATGGTGTATCAGTCGCTTGGACTAATTGTTTCTAGGCATCTTTGATTTCTTCATTCTTCTTTGCTCTGGATGAGGAGAGACCTATCATTACTTCTAGATTAGCCACTTGAAAGACTTTAAGATCCCAGTTGCTACTTGCCAAAGTAGGATGTGGAACAATGTTTTGTGTAGTATGTCATGCAAATTGAGCTTGATGCATTCTGTGACTATGGTCCGAAGCCCACAGGTCCAACTACTCACTCCCTCTGGGTAGCTGGCTATGGCCAAGAAGTTACTACAATCTTGTCCCTTGTCAGATCTACTATATACCTCGATATTCTTACAGACCATACAAATACACTTGTAGAAACATGTTCTGTCAACCCTATATATGGTCTTGGGCACACTACCCCCTGCACAGACATACATAATAGTTCATCCTGTCCACCCATCTATCCACCCATATGTCAATATTTGCCTTAACTGACATTGCAGTAATATATGTGCAAAAGAGTCCATCTTTGTTGTCTGTATCTCCCATGCACCTCTCTATGTCTTCCTCTTCCTCAGTGACACCATGTTGATCACTCACATTTGGTATATTGCCCTTCTCTTCACCCAAATCAATCCTTGTCTCTACCTCAGTGTTCCTTACCCTCCTCTCCCATCCTTGTACCAACAAAGAACCTTTCCTTCCATATATAAACCTTTCTGTGACTTTTTACAATAACGGACTAATACAGCATTTGTCCTTCTGTTAATGACTTATTTCACTAGCATAATGTATTTCAAGTTCATCCACATTATGTGGTGCTTTCCAGATTCTATGTTATTCTTTAGGGCTGCATAGTATTCCATTGTGTGTATGTACCATAGTTTGGTTATCCATTCCTCAGTTGTTGGACATCTAGGTTGTTTCCAAGTTTTGGCTATTGTAAATAGTGCTGCGATGAACATCGGCGTGCATATATCTTTTCTTTTTCCTGGCTCTCACTTCTTTAGGATGTTGTTGTTGTTGTTATTATGTGCCGTCGAGTCGGCCCCGACTCATAGCGACCCCTCCTTGGGTTTCCGAGGCAGTATCACTACGGAAGTAGGATTGCCCAACCTTCCTTCCGAGGAGTGGCTGGTGAGTTTGAACCGCCAGCCTTCTGGTTAGCAGTCAAGTGCTTTAGCCACTATGCTACCAGAGCTTATTAATGGAATGGCTGGGTCAAATGGTATTTCTAATTCCAACTTTTTAAGTAATCACCATACTGCTTTCCACAGTGATTCTATCATTTGACAGTCCTACCGGCAGTGTGTGAGAGTCCCGATCTCTCCGCATCCTCACTAGCATTTGTTATTTCTGTCTTGTTGAACTTTGCTACTAGTGCTAGGCAAGATGGTATCGCATTGTTGTTTTGATTTGCATCTCTCTAATGGCTAATGATCACGAGCATTTCTTCATATGTTTGTTGGCTGCCTGCATATCCTCTTTTGTGAAGTGTCCCTTCATGTCTTCTGCCTGTTTTTAATTGGATTATTTGTCTGTCTGTTGTTGAGGTGTTGTAGTTTTCTATAAATTCTAGAGATAAGTCCCTTGTCAGCTATGTCATTGCCAAATATTTTTTTCCCAATCTGTAGGTTATTTTTTGACTCTTTTGGAGAAGTCTTTGAAAGTACATAAAAATTTAATTTTTAGAAGGTTCCATTCATCCAGTTGATGTTCTGCTGTTTGTGCATTTAGCATTATTCTTAATAGTCTATTCATGCTATATATTAGGATCCCTAAATTTGCCCCAAATTTTTCTTTGAGGAACTTTATAGTTTTAGGTTGCACATTTAAGTCTTTAATCCATCTGGAGCTTGTTTTTGTGTATGGTGTAAGGTATGGATCTTGTTTCATTTTTCTTCATATGGATTCCAGTTTTGCCAATATTATTTATTAAACAGACATTCTCTTCCCCATTTAATGGATTGGCCCTTTATCAAAGATCAGGTGACCATAAGATCAATTTCTGGGTTCTCAATTATATTCCACTGGTCTATGTGACTGTCATTATACCAACACCAGGCAGTTTTGACAACTGTGGCTGTTTAGTAAATTTTGGGATCCGGGAGTGTGAGACCTCCTACTTTGTTCTTGTTCTTCAATAATGCTTCGCTTATCCGAGGTCTCTTTCCTCTCCATATAAAGTTAGTGATTGGTTATTCCATAGCCTTAAACAATGTTGATGGGATCTGCATTGGGATTGCATTGAAGATATAGATTGCTTTGGGTAGAGTTGACATTTTCACAATGTTCAATCTTCCTATCCACGAGCATGACATGTTCTTTCATTTATGTAGATTTCCTATGGTTTTTTGAAGTAGTCTTTTGTAGTTTTCTTTGCGCAAGTCTTCTATATCCCTAGTAAGATTTATTCCCAAGTGCTTTATTTTTTTGGTAACTCTTGTAAATTGTATTGATTTCCTTATTTCTTTCTTAGCAATCTCTTTGCTGGTGTAGAGGAATCAAACCGATTTTTGGATGTTGATTTTTATCCTGCCATGATGCTAAATCTCTCAATTAGTTCTGGTAGATTTTGGACTGAGTCTCTTGGATTTTCTAGGTACAGAGGCATATCATCAGCAAATAGTGATAGTTTGACTTCTTCCTTACCCATTTGGATGTCTTTGATTTCTCTTTCTTTCTTTATTGCCCTGGCTAGGACTTCCAAAACAATGTTGAATAGAAGTGGTGATAAAGGGCATCCTTGTCTGGTTCCTGTTCCCAAGGTGAATGATTTCAGTCTCTGTCCATTGAGAATAATGTTGGCTGTTGGTTTTGCATATATGTCCTTTATTATGTTGAGGAATATCTCTTCTATTCTTATTTTGCTGAGAATGGGTGTTGGATTTTATCAAATGCCTTTTCTGCATTGATTGATATGATCATGTTATTCTATTCCTTTGTTTTATTTATTATGTGAATGGTGTTCATTTTTTTTTCTAATATTGAACCATCCTTTCATACCTGGTATGAACCCCACTTGGTCATAATGAATGGTTTTCTTGATATGTTGTTGGAGTCTATTGGCCAGGATTTTGTTGAAAATTTTTGCATCTATATTAATGAGGAATATTTGTCTGTAGTTTTCCTCTTGAAAGACGTCTTTGCCTGATTTTGGAACCAAGGTTATGCTTGCTTCATAAAATGAATTTGAGAGGATCCCATCCTTTTCTATGTTTTGGAATATTTTGAGTAGGACTGGTGTCAGTTCTTCTCCGAATATTTGGTAGAATTCTCCAGTGAAACTGTCTGGGCCAAGACTTTGTTTTGTCAGTAATTTTTTAATGACCTGTTCAATTTTTTCTTTTGTTATGGATCTGTTCTTCTCCACATCAGTCTGTGTTAGTTTAGGTAAGTGGTTTGTTTCTAGAAATCTGTCCATTTCCCCCAGATTTTCAAATTTGTTGGAGTACAGTTCTTCATAGTATCCTGATATTACCCTTTTTATTTCAGTTGGTTCTGTTGTGATGTTGCCCATTTTGTTGCTTATTTGTGTTATTTGTGTTTTCTCCCTCTTTTCTTTTGTTAAATTTGCCAGTGGTTTGTCAATTTTATTAATATTTTCAAACAACCAACTTCTATTGTTTTTTATTTTTTCTATCTGTTTTCTGTTTCATTGATTTCTGTTCAAATCTTTATTATTCTCTTTCTTCTGGTCACTATAGGCTTTTTTTTTTTTTTTTTTGCTGCTCTTTTTTAGTTGTTGGAGATGTTCATTTAAAGTTTTGATTTTTGCTCTTTCTTCTTTTTTGATGTGTACATTAATTGCTATAAATTGGCCCCTGATCACTGTTTTTGCTGTGTCCCAAAGATTTTGTTATGTTGTCTTTTATTCTCCTTTGATTCAAGGAATTTTTTTTTTTTTTTTTTTTCATTCTTTTACTTTTTCTATCAGAGTCATTTTTGAGCAGGGTGTAGTTCAGTTTCTATGTGACTGCTCTTTTTCTGTTGATCTTCCTATTGTTGATTTCTAATTGTGTAGCATTATGTGTCAACTTGGCTGGGCCTGCCTGAGTGGCTGGGCAGCTGGATGTAGTATTTCTCAGGACAAGACTGGTAATCAACTCTATGGTGGAATCTACTATCAGCAGCTGAATAGCTGTCCCAGGGATGTGTTCTGCTTACTGTATATAAGGAGAAGCTTTGGGTAATGGTCTCTAACTTATGGCATGCTTGAACCCTGCATGTAGCCATGTTGTTGTTCAGCAGGCTGCCATGCTCTGCCAACCTTAGGACTTTCAATGGACTTGAATTAATGGCCTGCAGTGTGGTTCAATGACATTGGGACTATGCCTTATTACTTGTCAACCTTGGGCTTGTCAGCCTCAGCAGCCAGGAGCTGTCTGAGTGAAGAAAAGCCTCTACATTCAGTAGCCTCAGAGCAGGAGGCAGAGCTGAAGCCCAAGGTCAAGGGGCTGTCACCAAGCCCCTAGAGCCTGGCACTTTGAACTCAGACTTAAAGCCTCCAAACTGTAAGAGAATAATCTCCTGTTTGTTCAAGCCATCCCATTTGTGGTATATTCTTGTCAGAGAGGTACTAGGTAACCAGAACAAGCATTGTGATCCGAGAATATGCTTTGCAGTATTTCATGTTTTTAAATATATTAAGCTTTTCTTTATGGCCTAATATATGTTCTATCATGGACAATTTTCCATGTGCACTGGAAAAGAATGTATATTGTGCTGTTGTTCGGTGAAGTGCTCTGTAGATGTATATAAGGTTAAGTTGGTGGGTTTTATTGTTTAGCTCCTCTGTGTCTTTGTTGAGTTTCTTTCCAGTTTCTCTATCTTTCATTGAAAGTGGTGTCTTAAAGTCTCCTGTTATGACTGTGGAGTCACCTATTTGGCTTTTTAACTATTTAATATCCAATTTATGTGTTTTGGGGCTCTTTCATTGGGTTTACAGGTATTTATTATGTTTATATCTTTTTATTCAATCAATTCTTTAATTTTTTTTTTTTTGCATTATTTATCTATTTTTTTCAGTTTCACTAATAGTGAGGTTGGTATGCGATGTTATCTGCTGTTTGTACGTCTTAAATTTCTTTTTCATGTAAAATGTTTCCTCATTCTTGCAGCTTCACGTAATCTGGAAGAAGCATCATTAAAAGCAGACAAAAT
>NW_006921956.1:2572694-2604648 GCF_000298275.1 Orycteropus afer afer
TGTCTGTGTTAATTGGTTTCCCTTTTCTTTGTTGAAGAGGGTCTGTGCAATCCTTCTGCCTAGTCCGCCATCTTGCCCCGCCTCCTCCAATTCTTTAATTATTATATAATGTCCTCCTTGTCTCATATGGTGGTTTTTGTCTTAAAGACAATTTTATCAGAAATTAATATTGCCACTCCTGCTGTTTTTTGATTGATATTTGCTTGATGTATCTTTTTCCAACCTTTGATTTTTAGTCTATATTTGTCTTTGTTTCTAAGCTGTGTCTCTTCTAGACAGCATATTAATGGGTTATGTCTTTTTATCCTGTATGAAACTCTCTAACTATTTACAGGTGCATTTAATCCATTGATATTCATTATGATTATTGACAAGTATGGATTGGTTGCTGTCATTTTGTTATGTGTTTTTTCATGGTGTTGGTGGTTTCTTTGTTTCATATAATTTTCTATGCTGAGCTGATTATTAATGTTTATGAATCATGTTATCATTTCTTTTATTACTTTTGTTTTAGTATTTGCTAAATATTTGTGCTTGTTATCTTTTTCATTATGATGTGAAAGTTTATCATTTTTCTTTGAGGTTACCTGTGATTTATAATTTTCTCCCTGAGTTTAGAACAGTCCATTCTTTCTTGAAATTCTGTTGACTTCCTCACCATGTAGATGTTCTATAACTACATGATATTTCCCCTCTTTTTGGGGTATAGTTGTCCTCATTTGCCAACTGATGTCTCTGGTTCCCTGATTATAATCTTGTCAGCTTATTTTACTTTGGAAACTTCCATAGCTGTGTTGATTTCCATTTTTTGTCATCTTGTTCATTAATGGTCAATTGTTATTTGGTAGTATTGGTTCTCTGTTTGAAGGACTCCCTTTAGTATCTCTTGTAAGATTGGTCTGGATTTAACAAGTTCCTTTAATTTTTACTTATCTGGAAATCTCCTAATTTCACCATCATGTTTGAGGGACAATTTTTCTGGTTATATAATTCTTGGTTGGAAAATTTTTTCTTTCAGGGTTTTACAGATACCTACAGATACCATCTGTGGTGTAGTAAATTACTTAGTGTGGCTTTTCTACCCATAAGTCTTTGTAAACTCTGAGGTGGAATTTGCCATGAGCAACTGAGGAGCTCCTGATTGCTAAAGTTGTCCACCTAGGGCATTTCTGTTGGGCGTGGCACTAAACAATGTTCTGGGAGGTTCCCATTCTCTTTCAGGTGGTTAGAATTCTAATGTTATGATTAGTTGGTTTGGCCACTCTGCCAGGCTCAAAATGAGGCCTTCTAGAGACAGAAGTCACTCTCTGACTGTTGGTTGAGGAAGATGTGCTGCCTAAAGAGATACACACTACTGAAAGAGGCATGTGCTGCTGGGAGAGATATGCCAGAGACAAGCATTGCTGAGTGAGACACTGAGGGACATTCACTATTGGGAGAGAGACTATGAGAGACTGTTAGGAGAGAGTCTATGGGCTGGGAGAGAGACTGAGCTTTTTTTCCTGAACTTGAATTGTAGCCTGGTGCTTCCCTAATAAACCCCATAATCTCTGAGTTCTGTGTGGCCACTACAGTGAATTATTGATCCCAGGAGAGAGGTGGTGCATACTTTGGGAGGAACTGTTGGTGAAAGGGCTGGAGGGAGGCAGCATGTCTGGCCTTGCAGTAATAGGCTTTGGGTTACTGATAGTGATTCTGTCTTCTTCTTGTGGGGTTAGAGGAGGTCAGGAGGTGTGGCCTCCTTGCTGCTTTAGCATTTGGTGGCAGCGGTGGGATTTGTTGCAGTAGCTCCAGACTCATAGAAGCATGGGACTTTGTACAAGAAAGAAGGAAGGGGCCTGGGAAGTAAAACTTTGGGTTCTTAGATGGTTACCTTGTTTGGTGTTACCTCTTAAAAGAGATAATTGATCCAGAGGCTAGGGTTTTTGGTTACATCCAGCCAAAGCCCCAAGGCCATATGCATAGAATGGGATGGTAATCAAGGTGAAGAGATGAAAGTGGAATATCTTTAAAAGGATTACGTGTTTTGGATTACATGTTTATCTGAATGTTCTATGACTATTGAATGTTATCTCACTTGCTTGTACATCATGGGGTGTGGATAACAGAGAGTGCATAAGTCTACCTTCAGCCAATACTTGATTGGATATGTTAAAAGGGGAAACAGAATTTTCCCAGAAGAAGCACAGGCTTTTGTTTCAAACCCTGTGTGTAGAGTATAGGGGGTTGAGGTAGAAAACCCCCACCCAGTTCTACTGAGGTAACAGAAGATTTGTATTTGAATAAGGACCTGAAGAGGGAAAAATAATAACTGTTTGGCTCTTTGAATTTTGAGCAAGCAGACTGGTTTTGGGTGCATTGAGACAGGAAAGTCATGGTCCATAAGAGAAACCCCTTCCAGGACTGAAAGTTAAAGGAAGCCAGTGAGTAGTAAATTTGTATGTTACTCACTTGTGACCACCTGGGTCCACCTGAGTGGAAATGGGGGAAGTGCAGCAAAGAAGAAAGGGGCTGAGTTTGGTACTCCTTAACCTAGGCCATGGAGGCTGGAGATGAGAGGAAGGGCTGGCTCGTCTGAAGTGCAATGAGTTGTGAGCCTACGGGCATTGAATTAGTCCCTGAGGACTGAAGATGTGAGAGAAGGCGTTGGCTGGTCTGAAGTGAAGGGAAGAGTGTGACTCCCAAACTTGGCAGCTGATACTCATGACCTAGCTGGGATGGCTAGGGCTGAGCTGACCAGAACCCAACCAAACGAAGAGGAAGATGATTGACACAGCTGGTGTTAAGTTGCTGCAATTTGATGGCTTGTGCTGCGCTGTACTTTGCTTGTTTATGGATCCAGATGCCTGAAGTTTCCAACTACAACAGAAGATTCTCCAGGGAGAAATGACCATGCTTTTCTCCTCAGAGTACTGGTTTGATAGGGATGGGCAAATTAGAAATTGGCTCTCTAAAATGGGGGGAGATAAAGGCATGGAGTGGCTGGCTTATACACTTTCATGGGTGTGGTTATTCTTAAAGTGATGGTGAAAGGGATGTGAATTTTTGAAGTGTAAAAGGGATAATGGCTAGAAAAGCCAGGGTGTGGCCGGTGGTGTAGTAAGTTACTAAGTGTGGCTTTTCTACCCATAAGTCTCTGTAAACTCCGAGGTGGAATTTTCCATGAGCAACTGAGGAGCTCCTGATTTCTAATGTTGTCTACCTGGGGTATTTCTGTTGGGCATGGCACTAAATAATGTTCTGGGAAGTTCCCACTCTCTCTCAGGTGGTTAGAATTTTGATGTTATGATTGGTTGGTTTGGCCACTCTGCCGGGCTCAAAATGTGGCCTCCTAGAGGCAGAAGTCTCTCTCTGACTACTGGGTGAGAAGGACTCACTGCTGAGAAGAAACACACTGCTGAA
The DNA here is from genome assembly GCF_000298275.1 of Orycteropus afer afer. Taxonomy (NCBI): domain Eukaryota; kingdom Metazoa; phylum Chordata; class Mammalia; order Tubulidentata; family Orycteropodidae; genus Orycteropus; species Orycteropus afer. Next base: position 2,576,097 of record NW_006921956.1, read on the forward strand.
AGAGACACTCATTGATGAGACAGACATCAAGGGCCATGCATTGCTGGGAGAGAGACTGTGAGAGACTGTTGGGTGAGAGACGGTGGGCTGTAAGAGACTGAGCATTTTTCCTGAATTTGAATTGTAGCCTGGTGCTTCCCTAATAAACCTCATAATATCTGAGGTCTATGTGGCCACTGCAGTGAATTATCAAACCCAGGAGAGAGGTGGTGGATGCTTTGGGGGAACTGTTGGTGAAAAGGCTGGAGGGAGACAGCATGTCTGGCCTTGGAGGAATAGGCCTTGGGTTACAGATGGTGATCCTGTCTTCCATTTGTGTAGTTAGAGGAGGTCTAGAGATGTGGCCTCCTTGCCCTTTTAGCACCATCCCATTGCCTTCTCACTTGCATGGTTTCTGCTGAGAAATCAGAGCTTATTCTTACTGGTTGTCCTTTGTAAGTAACTTCATTTTTCCCATGTTGCTTTCAGGGTTCTCTCTTTGTCTTTGGTTTTGATGAGTTTGATGATAGGTCTTCTTTTTCTTTTGGGGCCCATCCTGTTTGGGGTTTGTTGGAGTTCCTGAATGGGTATATTCTGGTTTTCATCATATCAGGGAAGTTCTCTTCCAGCAAATCTTGGACAATTTTCTCAAAGCTTTTCTTTTTCTTTTCCTGTTCTAGAATTCTAATTACATGTAGGTTGTTCCTTTTGATGGTATACCACATGAACCTTAGGGCTTCTTCATTTTGTTTTGATCTTTTTTCTGATTGATCCCTTTCCAAAGAAGTGTTCAGGTATTTGTCTTCAATCTCATGAATTCTGTCTACCATTGCATCAATTCTACTCCTTTGTCCTTTCAATGTGTTATCCATTTCTGAAAATTTAGTATTAATCTTCTGGATTTCTGTCTGCAGTTTTTGCACCATTTCTAATTTTTCATTTGTGTTTTTTTTTCATTTTGTTCTTGTATTTTCTTCTGGAATTGTTCTAAGGTATTGTCAGAGATTTCCTTGATCCTTTTCTCAATACTTTGAAGACACCTAATATATTTCTTTTGAATTCCTTATCAGGGTGTTCTAATGCTGCTTCTTCCTGAGGGATGTGTTCCAGGTCTATATTCTGCTCCCTTGTCTCTACCACTTTATCTTGCTTGTTTGTATGGATTGTTATGGTCTGTTGCCTCTGAGACATTGTGACATTATTGTATTTATATCTCTGTTAAATGTTTGTGAAGATCAGCTAAGGGTGAGTCAGGCTCTCCTTGGTGGTCATTTATTGTTCGCCAGTTAGCAGAAAAGGAATTGATGGCTCTCATTCAGTAAGTGAAGCTACAGGAAGTGCGGGTGTAGTTGTGTTGTATGGACACTATTGCTGTCTCCCACTCAGTTAGACAAAAATAACAGTTGAAAGGACATCAAAAATTATAAGCAAGTATACAAAAAACACAACATAAGCACACAGGAACAATCATCAGAAAATGAAAAAAGATAAAAGAAAAAAAATCCATAATAACTTGGAAAAGGGCAATAAGAGACAAAATGTACAGTAGGAGAATAATGAAGAAAAAATGGGAAAAATGCAAAAAAGAAAAACAAGGAATGAGTTTAACCATGAGAAAGAAAAAAATGGGAACCAGGAACTAGGAAGAGTGGAAATATAGACAAGACTGAAAACTAAAACCTGGGAAGGAAAGAATAAAGAATAATGATTTAAAAAAGACAAAATAATCATAATAGTAATAATTTAAAAACAGACAAAAACAAACAAACTAAAAAAAAGGAAAAAAAAAAAAAAAAAAAAAAGTCTGGACTGGGTGCAGCACAGTACCCGGGCTCCATCTGGGCACAGACTGGGATAGCATTTTTGCCAGCCCAGAAGGTGGGTGGGAGTGAGTGATAGCTGCACCTCCTTTTGCCAAGAGGGTATAGGGTATAAGAATAACAAGGGGAATATCACCTTTCCAGTCATTCGCATCTGGAATGTCCTTGTGGTTCCTGGCAAGTGGAACCTATTCTTAAGTCCCTGGAATCTGAGAGAATGCTGTCGCTTTAAATATACAAAATGGTCAAACCACTTGTAAACAATCAAAATGGCCGTGCCCTCCAGACAGGCAAAAGTCCACAGCTCAGCCAGCCTTCATCTTCTCTGCTTCCCCTTTTATTCACCAGCCACCAGAGCAGTCCTCCCTGCAGCCCCTGGCTAGCAGGGATGATTGTTAGGTTATTTCTTAGGTCCTAACATCACTTGGGAGCTCTGGTGACATAGTGGCCAAGGCATTTGACTGCTAAACAGAAGGCTGGCAGTCCAAACCCACCAGCTACTCCTCAGAAGGAAGGTTAGGCAATCTACTTTAGTAGTGATACCACATCGGAAACCCAAAGAGGGGTCACTATGAGTTGGATCTGACTCCACAGCAGTGAGATTTTGGTTTTAACACCACTTGGCAATATCCAACCTGGCTGTACCAACAGGATCACTGACAGACTCTTGCTTTGTATGTCTTGTTTTTTCGTGTTCTCATGCAGGTTCTTCTACTAGTTGGAGTTTGGTGCATTTCTGTATCCTTCCCTTTAGAGCTCAGAGTTCCAGAATTGTCTTCTGTATCTGTGTTAATTGGATTCTCTTTTCTTTGTTATTAATGCTGTTATCTAACATTGCAAATGCATTTATTACTTACTGCTATTCTAATCACTTTGCTTACATTAATTCATTTGCTAATCACAATGACCCTAAGTGGTAGCTCCTACTGTAAGTGCCATTTTCTGTTGAAGACAATGCAACATAGAGAAATTAAGTAATTTAATCAAGTATCACAGCTTGGAGGTGGGGCAAGGTGGAGCCGGTAGTGGACTGAGGGGAACTTGATTCCAGAGTTTGTGACATCAGTCCTTTGAGGATCTCCTTCTGCATGATCCATGTGGGTCAAAGGTGAAAGTAGAGAGCTCTATCCTGGAGGATCTTAGAGTCCAAGAAGGGAGGCAGACAAACACAGAGAGACAAATGAAAATTTGATTTAGTCATAAGATGATCAAGTACATGAGAGGAGACGATCTTTACAGGGAAATATTCATAGAGGAGGTGACTCTAACTTAAAGATTGATGTAGATAAAGAGTGGCAGATAAGATGATAGCATCTGCTAGGGAACCAATTCAATTCCTACTTTCTGACACAAAATATATGGATCAATTAAATCCCACTTCTCAATGCAGTTCTATTCAGTTTCACTTTAACTCTACACATAGTCCTTTTTCCTCTTACCCTAACCACCTGAAGCTAGGTCAGCTCTCACAAGTTAAAGGGCACAGTATTTCAGGCTGCCAAGTTAGCACAAGACTTCAGACACAAGTCTCAAGGTTGGGAGTCCCCACAACACCTTCACTTCTGATGGGTGGGCTACAAATATAAGGGTTTCTTTTACCCCCTCAGGATACATGACATAATCTTGAGGCCAAGAAAACCCTCAGTTTGAATTTGCTGACCCCCAATACTCCAGTAGGTTCAATAATTCACCAGAATGATTTACAGATCTCACAGAAAGCACTTGATTAACTCTTATAACTTAATTATAGCAAAGAGGAGACAAAGGAAAGGACTCATAGGATGAGGTATGGCAGGGTTCTGAAACTTTCTTGTTCCAAAGGATGTCATACCTTCCTACATGAACTCATTTCTATTTAATCTCATGGTGCTTCTCTGTCCACAGCATTTTGGGAAACCTCCTTACACAATCATGACTGAGATCCCTGAGATGGCTGATAGGTGGTCTTTCTAGCATAGCCAGCCCCTAACTGAGTCATGGCATGGCATAGCATGTTGGGTCTAGAACCTTCTTATATACTAAACACACTTCAATCTCTGGAAAAATTCTAAGGTTTCAGAGATTATCTCTCAGGAAGTAAGAACAAAAACAAATTATTTGGGTTAAATTTAATTGTAATTTCCATAGCTTCCTTTTGGTCAATAGCAGCTGTCTGCTAAGTTCCAAAGTATTAGAGCATTCAATTTTGGGGAAAAGTAGTTCCACTTGGCAAAATTACTGTGTGTACAAAGAAGGAAAATAAAAGGACGTAAAGGTGGAGAGGCCAAGCAGGGACACATTATAAGGAAAGGGATTTACTGGCTAAGCAGGGAACAACTTATTGTTGTGTAGATTTTAGTCTATGGGAACAGTGCCCTCTTGAGTTGTGCAGAGCAATACCCACAATAATGAATGCATTGGGAGTTGGTCAGGTGAGAATATTAAAGAGTGGTGTAAGGTTGAATTTTCTATGAATTCACCTGTTGCACTATAAAGCATGCACAGGCAGACCATAGCTCATTGAAACTGAAAAAATAAATCTCACTGCCATCCAGTTGATTTCGACTCCTAGTGACCCCTTTGGGTTTCCAAGGCCATAAATCTTTACGGAAGTAGATTGCCCAGTCTTCCTTCCTCAGAGTGGCTGGTGGGTTTGAACTGCCAGCCTTCTGGTTACCAGTCAAATGCCATAGGCACTACACCACCAGAGCTCCTTATTTACCTGAAAACCAAAACCAAACTCACCACTGTCAAGTCAGTTCTGACTCATAGCAACCCCCATGGGATTTTCAATGTTACAAATCTTTACAGAAGCAGATCTCCCAGTCTTCCTCCTGTGGAGCAGCTGGTGTGTTTGAACCACTGACCTCCTGGTTAGCAGTCAAGTGCCTTATCCCTACACCACCAGAGCTCCTTATTCATCCTAAAACCAAAACCAAACTTGCTGCCATAGAGCTAATTCAAACTCATAGTGACCCACTTTGGGCTTCCTGGGCAGTAAATCTTTACAGAGTATATTGCCTAGTCTTCCTTCTACAGCGTGACTGCTAACCAGCTGGTTAGTAGTCAAATGACTTAGGCATTATACCATCAGAGCTCCGTAGAGCTCATTTAAAGCATGGTTCAATTTGAAGAGGCTGGGTCAAGTTTGGAATCCTTGTGTGGTGCAAATGATTTATGCTCAGCTACTAATCAAAAGATTAGAAGTTCAACCCCATGCACTGGTGTTGTAGAAGAAAGGGCTGACAACCAAATTCATTGCCATCAACTCGAATCCGACTCATAGCGACCCCTCCTTGGGTTTCCGAGGCAGTAACACTACAGAAGTAGATTGCCCCATCTTCCTTCTGAGGAGTGGCTGGTGGGTTTGAACTGCCAGCCTTCTGGTTAGCAGTCAAGTGCCTTAGGCACTATGCCACCGGAGCTCCCACATAAAGATTACAGACAAGAAAATCCTGTGGAGCTCTCCTCTGTAACACATAAGGTCGCTGTGAATCAGAATTTACTTGACTGCATTGGGTTAGGTTTTTCTAGATTTGGGTAAAGTTCGATTGAATTCTATGAAAATGGAGAGTTTTAAAATAATCTATTTTAAGGATAGAGCTCGGGAAGGTCTTGAAAAGACCAAAGTTCAGCTATAGTTTTCTCTGAGGATTTCTCAAGATATTAATAATAGGATAAAGCTGTCACTACTAGGGGCAAAGAAACCAGCTAAGAAATAAGTGCAATCACAAGAAAGGTAGTTAAAGTGATATTGCTACCTGCAATAATTTAGGGAGGCATGGCTATGTACTTTATTGCTTGAGACTTGCTCCACCAAAAAACAAAAAACAAAAAACAAAAAAAAACGACCTACTGCCTCAAGTCAATTCCTACTCATAGTGACCCTCATAGTGTTTCCAAGGCTGTAAATATTTGTTGAAGTAGATTGCCCCATATTTTTCCTGCAGAGCACCTGGTGGGTTTGAACTGCCACCCTTCTGGTTAGCAGCCAAATGACTTACCCACTATGCCACCAGAGCCCCTTGCTATAGGTAGTTCATTTGCTTCACCACTTGAGCAACTGACATGGGAAAGACTATAGCAAGTGAAATGAACTCTAACAAGTTCAGATCAAAAGACTGCTCAACCATTTGGCAGGGCAGGCATGGTGGCACAGTGTCTGTGGCAACTTGGAAGCAGGAGGCCAGCCATGTCGAGGGCTTGCTGGGCAGACATGATGGAGCAATCTCCAAAGCAGGTTTCCAGTGATGCAGTGAAGCAGACACGAGAGTATGTTTTTAAAAAGCTGTAGATGAATTATTAAAGAAGGAATGAATGAGATGTCTCCAACAAACTGAGTTTATTAGGCCTGTCAGGGAAGAGAATGCTAGAGACCACTGAGGAGATGGTTGTGCATGAATTACATGGAAATTAGACCAGAGATCAGCAAACGTAAGTGGGGTGGGGAAAAAGACATTGAGGAAGAGAGAATTAAGTTAATTGAAAAAGAAGAGACATTTTTAAAATGAAATATATCTGGTAATCTTAAATGGAAATGCAAATATTAGAGATAGTCATTGAGTCAGGATTCAGTCTCAGGTTGATTTGATTCTAAAGCTCCCCTTCTTTAAATTATAACAGTTTTGCCAATCCCATGATTCCTGAACCTGACACCCGAAGTTGACATGGTTTGGGGTGAGGACACCAGTGTAGAGATAAAGGTGAAATGTTATTGCTGTTAGTCATCCTTGAATTGTCTCCAATTCATGGTGACTCTGTCTACATAGTGTAGCCTTCCCTGATCCTGCCCCATCTTCCCGATTAATGGCATGTCTGACTCCTTTGTGGTGGCTGCTGTGTAGTGCCTTCCAACCTGGAAGGGCTCATCTCCAGCATTATATCAGACAATATGCTGTTGTGATTCATAGGGTTTCACTGGCTAATTCTCAGAAATAGACTTTCTAGCTTTTAGTCCTAGCCTGTCTTAGTCTGTAAACTCCACTGATACCTATCTACCATAGGTATTCGAAATAATAGTGGCAACGCTTCCAGCATGAAAACAATATGCAAGCCACCGCAGTCCAACAAACTGTCAGATGGATGGTGGAAAGGCTATGGGATGAGATGATAATTGCAAAGATATGCTATAAGGCTCTTCTTTAAAATTATTTATTCTTTCCTTTCCTTCCTTCCTTTCTTGATGCATCTCCTTGGAATAGAGGGAAGTTTTATATGTTAATTTTTGTCAATGTAAATTGGATTTTGTGGAAACACATTTCATTTAGATAAAGGATACCAATAAAAATGTAGTTCTTTGTAGAGGGAGTTGTGAAGAGTAATTATAAATATGCTATTAGTGCATGCCTAGTTTGGATAACCAGTGGAATCTCCAAGTTTATTGTTGACTTTAAACTCTTTTCAGATTTACTAAATCAATTTTATAAGACTAACTCAAAAAAAAAAGGAAAACTCTCTGCCATCGAGTCAATTTGACTCACAGTGTCCCCTCCTTAGGTTTCTGAGGTGGTATCACTATGAAAGTAGATTGCCCAGTCTTCCTTCCAAGGAGTGGCTGATGGGTTTACCACTCACGTTCTGGTTAGCAGTCAAATGCCTTAGGCACTATGCCCCAGAGCTCCTTTTATAAGATTAGATTATAAGAATATACTAAGTATTTGGATGAGTGAGCAGAAAAATATTCAATGTTAGCTACAGCAATAGAGTGATTAAGAATGAAGCAAACTGTATTTAATTTAAAAAAAAAAAAAAAAGCCTCTCAGTCAGGTATTGGTCCTGTACTTCACTCACATTTCATGATCAAAGCATTTGCCTTGCTGGATGGTTATACAGATATCAAGTGTCTTTCTTCTCCCCTATACTGTTCTTATACATTGTTATATAACTTGACCTAACACAATGGCTGGAGTAGATCAATAAATAGCTTTTAAATCCAGCAAAATCACACCCAAGTCAGTTCTGATTATGCATTATTATGTATACAGGAAAATCAAAACCAAAAACAACATGGGGTATCATAAGGAAGGGCACTGAAAATCAAATTCAATATTTTCCTGCTGAAAAGGGATAGGTTATGCATATATACCTGTAATAATGTGTGCAATTATGAACTCAGCATTTCAAGAAAAGAACATCAGAAGATATGCAAAACAGCCCTGTAATAGATAAGAAGGGAACAAAGGATGCTGTGCTAGAAAATTAGATTGAAAAGAATATGTATATAAAGGTGATAAAACCATATAATAGAAGCCTGAAGTCTTAAAAGAAACAACAAATCATCATAATAATTTTATACTTCGTTTATATGGACTTTTAATAAGGCACAAAACTTCTCATTTGGATCTCCAAATAAACTTGTAAGATAGAGAGCATTATTGTTATTCTTCTATAAGAAGAAATCATGCCTCAAAGAGATCACAAAACTGCTCATGTTAAGGTTTAGGTTCTGTTTTTAAACTCAGGTCCTCTGTGTTCTCAATTTTTTTTTTTTTTTAATCTGGAGAAAATTTTGAAGCATTCATTTGAAATGAAAGTGTGTGATTTTAAGCATAAATGGCAGGAAAGACCATTACAAATGTTAGCTAATATATACATTTTTGTGTGAAGAGGAAATATAAATGGGTTTGAAAAGGTTTTAAGAAACTTTTTCCAAATACCTTAATATAAATGGATCTTGGCTTAACCGTGAAAATGGAACTGAGAATGGTCTACCATGTCTTCCTAGAGTGTTGCTCTGGAGCTCATCTCAGGGAGCACTGCATGTCAGTGCTTCTAAAGCAACTCACAAAATCTTTAACTTATGAGGTTCAGACTTACAAGCCAAAATTGAAATTCTTTTGTGGGAAAGTTTGTCAATAGGTCACCAAATACAGTCATAAGGGGAAATAATATATTTCAAGATAATTGAAGTGGAATATATATTAAAAGTGAGGTGCTCTGGTGGCACAGTGCCTCAGGCATTTGACTGCTAACCCAAAGGTTGGCAGTTCAAATCCATCAGCCACTCCTTGGAAAGAAGATTGGGCAATCTCCTCCCATAGTGATACCACCTTGGAAACCCAAGGAGGGCTGTGAGTCAGATCCAACTCGATGGCAATGAGTTTGGTGGTTTTTTGTTATACATTAAAAATTTTATCAACTTATATAATTTTAATTGTTACCATACAAGTAGTGTCAAATATATTCTAAATTGTACTTTGATAGTACAATTATTCAGACACGGCATACATTTGTCCTTATAGTGATTAGAAAGGAGCTCTAGTGGTGTTGTGGTTAAGATATTGGTCTGCTAACCAAAAGGTTCAGTGGTTCAAACCCATCAGCTGCTCTGTGGGAGAAATATGAGGTAGTCTAGTTCAGTAACGATTTACAGTTTTGGAAACCATATATGGGTCATTTTGAGTCAGAATCAACTTGATGGCAGTGGGTATGGTATGGTAATTAGAACATAGCAGAATCCAAAGACTTATATAATTAAAATTAAAATTTTATTGTTATTATTTAAATTTAAATTTTATTGTTATTTTAAATATTTTAAATTTGTTTTCTCATATTATAGGACATATAATTTTATAGATCCAAAAGTTTTTCATTGTGCTAAGCTATAGAAATGAATATATTGTGAAAATCCTTATTTAACCCTTAATATATTGTGAAAACTCTTATTTATTTTTGTCTTGGGTTTACTGATGTGAAAAAAAAATTACTTCCTTGAGTTGTAAAAATGAACACACAGACAATACTCTGTATATAGTGATTATACATTTCTCTGGTGGCATAGTGCCTAAGGCATTTTATTGCTAACCAGAAAGCTGGTGGTTCAAACCCACCATCCACTCCTCAGAAGGAAGATTGGGCAATGTACTGTAGGGATACCACCTTGGAAACCCAAGGAGGGGTCACTATGAGTGGGATCCAACTTGACAGCAGTGAGTTTGGTTTTTTTGTTTGTTTGGTTAATGTATTTATTTATTAAGTTATTTTTGCATAAAAATAAGCTATACAATATTAATAACAAATAATTATATTTTTTAAATTATTTTAAATGTTCAACAAAATGATAAAGTCCATCCCCAGTCTTCAGTCTTTATATAACTCCAGCAGCTCAGTCAATCATTTTGATGTCAGAACAGACTCCAGAAATATGGAAGGTTATGGGCTTAGACACTTGTACGTCAAGTCACTGAGGCCGCATGTGCCTTTAGCAATAATTACAGCTAACATTTCCTTAAGCCTACCTATGGGAAGAGCACTGAACTAAGCGCTTTATAAAACAAGTTACCATCAAGTCCACTATAACTAGTGGTCCCACATGGATCAGAATACAACTCTGTTTCATGAGTTTTTTTTTTTTTTTTTTTTTTAACTTTTTATTGTTATTTGTGTAAAAAGTTTACAGAGCAAGTTGATTTTCCACAACAATTCATATACATTTTGTTTCTTAACATTGATTGCAGTCCCCACAATGTAACAACACTCTTCCCATTTCCTCCCTGTGTTTACCATTTCCATGTGTCCTTTCCTGTTCCTTTCTATCTTCTGAGCTTTATAACTGGACAAATCCTGCCTTTTTGATTTCATATTGTTTATTATTCTAAGGGGTGCGTTCCACTCTGTTGTTACTATTCTCCTTATACGCAGGTCTACTTGTGGGTGAAATTTAAGCCAAGAAGTGAGTTTAGTTCTAGGCTTAAAGTGTGATTAAAAACCATACAAAAGAGGGGTTCCACCAGTCTCTATCAGACCAGTAAGGCTGGTCATTTTTGTGATTTTGTGTTTTATTCCATATTTTTCTCCCATTCTGTCCAGGCACCTATTGTGATCCCTTTCAAAGTGGTCAGCAGTTGTAGCCAGGTGCCATTTAGTTCATCTGGTCTCAAGACCATGGCAGCTGAAGTTTTCATGACTCATTAGTCTCTTGGACTATGTGTTTTCATGCATCATTGATTTTCTTCACTCTTTGGGTCAGACAAGGAGAGACCAATAATTGCTTTTTAAATGGCCATTCACAAGCTTTCAAGACCCCAGTAGCTACTCACCATGGTGGGATGTAGAAGTTTGCCTTTGTGGCCTATGTCATGCCAATTGATATTGATATTTCCTGAGGCTATGGTCCTGAGCCCTCAGGTCCAGGGACTCAGTACCTCAAGGTGTTTGTTTATAGCTAAGAAGTTTTCATAAATTTGCCCCCTGTATGTTCTATTAAATTAATGGATGTATTTTCAGAACATATGAATGTTACTGTTGTTGTTAGGTACCACCAAGTCATCTCCAACTCATAATGACCCTATGTACAGCAGAATGGAATGCTGCCTGGTCCTGTGACAACCTCAGAGTCCCTACTATACCCAAGCCTATCGGTGCAGCCACCATGTCAATCCATCTTGTAGAAGGTGTTCCCCTCTATCACTGAACCTCCATTTTACCAAGCATGACATCCTTTTTCAGAGAATGGTCCCTTCATGACCAAAGTAGGTGAGAAAAACTCTGGCAATTCTAGCTTCCCAGGAGAATTCTGGCTATCCTACTTCTAGGACAGACTTGTTAGTTCTTTTAGCAATCCACAGTACTTTCAGCATTCTTTGCCAACACCACAACTCAAAAGCATCAATTCTTCTTCAGTCTTCCTTATTCATTGTCCAGCTCTCACATGATATGTGGGAACTGAAAATAAAATGGCTTGGGTCAGGCGCATCATGGTCTCTAAGGAGACATCTTTGCTCTTCAGCACTTGAAAGAGGTCTTTTGCAACAAATTTGCCTCATGCAATACATCTTTTGATGTCTTGACTGCTGCTTCCATTGGTGTTGATTGTAGAACCAAGCAATATTAAGTATTTGATAACTTCAGTTTTTTCTCAGTCTATTGTGATGCTGCTTATTGGTCCATTTGTGAGGATTTTTTTTTTTTTCTTTATACTGAGGTGTAATCCATACTGTAGACTGCAGAATTTAATTTTCATCAGTAAGAGTTCCAAGTAATCCTCACTTTCAGCAAGCAAAGTTGTGTCATCTGCGTATCTCAGGTTGTTACTAAGGCTTTCCTCAATCCTGATGCCATGTTCCTCTTCATATAGTCCAGCTTCTCAGATTATTTGCTCAGCATAGAGATTGTATGTATATGGTGAAGGATATAACCCTGATGCACTCCCTTCCTGATTTTAAACCATGCAGTAACCCCTTGTTCTATTTGAACAACAGCCTCTTGGTCTATGTATAGGTTCCTCATGAGTACAATTAAGTGTTCTGGAATTACTATTCTTTTCAGTGTTATCACAATCAAATGCCTTTGCATAGTTAATAAAATATAAGTAAATCTTTTTCTGGTATTCTTTGCTTTGAGCTAAAATCCATCTGACATTAGCTATGATATCCCTTGCACCACATTATCTTTTGAATCCAGCTTGCATTTCTAGAAGATCTCTCTCCATATATTGCTGCAACTGTTTTTGAATATATTCAGTAAGATTTTACTACATGTGGTATTAATGATATGGTTCGATAATTTATACATTCTGTGGGATCACCTTTCTTTGGAATGGGTAGAAATATGGATCTCTTCCAGTCTGTTGTCCAGGTAGCTGTCTTCCAAATGTCCTGGCCTAGATGAGTTAGTGCCTCAAGCACAACATCTGATAGTTGAAACATCTCAGTGGGTATTCTGTCAATGCCTGGAGCCTGTTGTTTTTTGCCAATTCCTTAAGGGCAGCTTTGGCTTCTTTATTCAATACCATTGGTTCTTGATCATATGCTACCTTCTGAAATGGTTGATCATCTATCAATACTTGTTGGTATAGTGACTCTTTGTATTTCATCCATCTTCTTTTGATGTTTCCTGCATCATTCAACATATTGCCATGGAATCTTTAAATATTGCAAATTGAGGCTTAATTTTTTTTCTTAAGTTCTTTCAGCTTGAGAATGTTAAGTGTGATCTTCTCTTCTGGTTTTCCAACTTCAGGTCTTTGCACATTTCATTATAATAATTGACTTTGTCTTTTCGAGCTGCTCTTTGAGATCTTCTGTTCAGCTCTTTTATCTTGTCATATCTTCCATTTGCTTTAGCTACTCTCTGTTCATGGGCAAGTTTTAGAATCTCTTCGGAAATCCATTTTGGTCTTGTCTTTCTTTCCTGTCTTTTTAATGACCTCTTGCTTTCTTCATGGATGATGTTCTTGATGTCATCCCACAATTCTTCTGGTTTGCAGTCATTGGTATTCAGTTCACCAAATCTGTTCTTTAGATGGTCTCTAAATTCAGGAGGGATATAAACAAGGTCATATTTTGGCTCTCATGGACTTTTAATTGTCTTCAACTTCAAATTGAATTTGCATATGAGCGTTTGATGGGCTCTTCCACAGTCAGCTCCTGGCCCTGTTTTGGCTGAAGATACTGAGTTTCTTCATTGTCTTTTGCCACAGATAGAGTCAATTTGATTCCTGTGTATTCTATCTGGTGAAGTCCACATGCATAGCCACTGTTTGTGTTGCTGAAAGAAAGTATTTGCAATGAATAAGTTGTTGGTCACAATTCTACCATGTGATCTACAGCAACATTTCTAACATCAAGGCCATATTTTCCAACTACCAATGATTATTCTTTGTTTCCAACTTTTGCATTCCAATCATCAGAGATAATTAACGTATCTTGATTGCATGTTTGGTCAATTGCAGACTGCAGAAGCTGGTAAAAATCTTCAATTTCTTCGTCTTTGGCTTTGGTGGTTGGTGCATAAATCTGAATAATATTAAGAATAATAGTAAGAATCTATCTTAACTTGTCTTCCTTGTAGGTCTATGGATATTATCCTATCACTGACTGTGTTGTACTTCAGGACAGATTTTTTTAAAATTATTTATTTTTTATTGTGATTTGGGTGTTTTTTGGTGTTTTCATGCAAATTCTTCTACTAGTTGGAGTTTGTTGTTGTTGTTGTTGTTTGCCATCAATTCACTCATAGTGACCCCTCCTTGGGTTTCCAAGGCAGTATCACTATGGAAGTAGATTGTCCCATCTTCTTTCTGAGGAGTGGCTGGTGGGTTTGAACCACCAGGCTTCGAGTTAACAGTCAAGTGCCTTAGGCACCAGGCGACCAGAGTCCATTTCTATATTGTTCCCTTCAAAGCTTAGTACTCCAGGATTATCTTCTGTATCTGTGTTAATTGGTTCCCCTTTTCTTTGTTGAAGAGGGTCTGTGCAGTCTAGTCTATCTTCCTATCCCACCATCCTACTGGACCTTTCTTGCTCTTCTTCTTTTGTATTGCTGTATTTCTCTGAGGTCTCTTTCCTTTCTACATAAATGTTTCCATCTCTTTAAAGAATGATGATAGAATCTGCATTGGGATTGCATTATATTTGTAGATCACTTTAGGTTTGTATTGACATTTTCAGAGTGTTAAGTCTTCCTATCCAGCTTTAGAGAGTTTCCAATAGCTGATTTTTCAGAAGTAGATTGCTAGACTTTTCTTTTGGGGCATCTCTGAATTAATCTGAATTTTGAATGTTTCAGTTAGCACCTGAGATTGTTAAGTGTTTGCACCATCCAAGAACTCCAAAGCTTTATACACACTGTACTATTCAATCTGTATAATGATTTCACACAATGATACCGTAATACTCTCTATTAGTAGACAAGTAAATTTAATCTACTACTGATTCAGAATTTAATAGGTAATATTAATTAATTTAATCAAGTTAGACCAAGTCATAAAGTTTTCAGCTGTCTGATGACAAAGGCATGTTCTGGACCACTAGACTATATTATAGACATATCTTAAATTAACTAAAAGAAGGAATCTATCTTATAAAATATAGTCTTAATCATATTTAGTCATCAAACTAACAAACCTGTTAAAGGCATGTGTACACTAAAGGAGGTGGGAAGAGGTTATTCATAAACATCAGATTATTTTATTCTGTGTAAATAGGAAACATATTTTTCATATGTAAATGTGAAAAGAGTGCAAAGTTTCCACTGTACAGACAGATGGGAAGAGTTAAAGGGCATGGATAGAGTCAAAGAGCCTTAGGGATGAAGAATCAATAACTGCACATAATTCCCATATACCTAGTGCCCTAAGAAGAGAATCATTGGCCTTAGAGAGTTGTTCATGGCATTTCAAGAAGAACACCAAAGAAAACAAAAAAGCAAAATTTCCTTGGTCTTATACCAAAATGAATTTTTCTTCTTCTTTAAGATTATTATACAAATATCTATTTATATGACCAGCTTGGATTTCTTGGTTGCATTTGACATTTTAGGCATTCTTATGTGTATGGGATTAATGATGAAATTATGACAAATGCTTTTGACAGGTGTCCTATATACAATCAAAGCATATGACTTTTATTGATAGAATTATAGCTATTTGATAGTCATGTGTTTAGGAATATTTTTTAAGAGACACAAATTAAAATTAGTGTGAAAAAGGTAATTAGAAATTGATCCAATGCATGTAAAATCTAGTTGCTCTATCATTAATGCTAAACCATTATAAAATACAATACATTGACATGTCTAGAGAAGATTTATTAGAAGCAGGAAATATGTTGCAATCATTGGTACTTAAATAAATGGAGATAAAGAAACTATAGTACTTAGAGATAAAGTAGCTAGAGCTAAAGGAAATAAAGTTAATTGAGAAAATTAATTAATTTTAATTTTAATAAAAATCACAAGTGTTCTTTCTTGGATATCAGTCAGGTGCAGGTGACTAGGCAAGGGTTGTCTAATTGCTGCAGATTTATTTTCCTCATAGCCTTTTAAGCCAGCATACATATGATTGGCTCTGGTCACAATTAGTCATAAACCTAAGTGATCTAGACCCTATTTTTTTCCCCCCTAAATTAATGCTTTTCAAATTGCAAATCATGCTGTGGTAGGCTATGCAATCAATTTAGGAAATTTGTATAAATTGCTTTTTACTGAAATGTATATGAAATGAATAGATAATATGCAAATTCCAAATGGATCTCAGGGATTAAGAGTAAATATAGCCATGTGTGTGTGTGTGTGTGTGTGTGTGTGTGCAACTTCAACTATAGGTGTGTATGAAGGGGTTGGGACTTTGGGAATGAGAGGTTAGATCTGTAGACTGTTTTACAAAGTAAAACTTATTTCTGACTGTGACTAGAGTCCAAAGTAACTGAATAACTCTGCCCAGGCCATTTAGTATCATGCACAAGCTGATAAAAATATCCAGTGCTGTTACTCTGTGTAACTTTGGGGTCTCTCCAGTCCAACTTTTGGAACTCCAAAATAGGAACATGATTTGCTCTACCTTCCATTTATGCCTGTCCTCTTATTATAGTAGCTTTGTTCAGGCTCTGAGGCAGGGGAGGCTGTTATTTTAACTTTTTAATTATCTCTCTGTTTGTCATCACATTTATCTACACTGCTTCCAAGTTAATTTTACCAAACCCCAACCCTGCTTAGAAATCTGCACTGATTTCCTGTATGATCCCATAAAATTTAAACACTTTAATCTGGCATAAATGAAATCCTTTAGCAAGTAGTCCTTGTCAATGATTTCCAGGCTCATTCCAAATTACTACCATACAAAGACCAAAACTCCAGCAGAATCAAACACTTGCTGGCCCAGTCTTCCTTCTGAGGAGTGGCTTCTGGGTTTGAACCATGAGATTTCTGGTTAGCAGTCAAATACCTTAGGGACTATGCCACCAGAGCTCCCATCTTTTTTTTTTTTTTTTTTTTTTTTGATTATGCTGTAACAGAAAATACCACAAATAGGTGACTTTAACAAGCAGGGGTTTATTCTCTTACAGTTTAGGAGGGTAGAAGTCTGAGTTCAAAGTGCCACCTCTAGGGCCTGGGTGAAAGTCTCATGACCTTGGGCTTCAGCTCTGCCTCTTGCTCCCAGCCCACTGAAGCTGGAGGTTTCTCTTAATTCAGACAGCTGCTGGCTGCTGAGGCTGACAAACCCAAGGTCCCAAGGTCAACAAGTAAAATGGCACAGTCCCAAAGCTATCAAATAACACAGCAGGTTACAAATTCAAGTCCATTAGCAGTCCCAAGAGCAGCAGACAATATGGCAAGGCCATTGAGATGAAGTCTCAGCCACATGCAGGATATAGATGTGTCAAAAGCTAGAGACTTTCCACAAAACTTCTTATATACTGGAAAAAGACCACATCTCTAAGGCAGCTACTCAGCTGCTCACAGTAGATTCCACCATGGAGTTGATTACCATTCTCATCATGGAGAATAACTACATCCAGCTGTGCAAACAAACAAACAAAAAACTCACTGTCATCAAGTTGAATCTCACTCATAGTGACACCCACTGGGTTTCCAAGGCTGTAAATCTTTACAGAAGTAGATCACCACATCTTCCTTCCATGGAGCAGCTGGTGGATTCAAATAACTGACCCTTCAGGTAGCAGCCAAATGTCTTATCCACTACAACACCAGAGCTCCAGCTACCCAACCACTCAGAACCAGGCCCAGTCAAATGATACATAACATTATCTATCACAGTTGGTAAACGTTCAATAGCTGTAAAATCTCTATTGAACGTCACCTTCTCCTTGGGGCCTTACTGATACCCTCTACCCTTATCAGTACTAAGGTGGCTATTCTTTTCTGCTTCCATGATTCTTTACAAGATTGTCGATCCCATTGTATCTTGTATAATCTTTTATTCTAAGATCAATATATATTTGTTAAATAAATAAATGTCAAAAATAATGAATATATGCATATAAATACATATGTCCATACATGTGTATATATATCCTTTTGTCTACTTTATATATATTCTATATAAAAATGAATATTATATATATATATATATATTATATGTATAATATTCATTTATTTTTGGTTGATATAATATATAAATGAATATACATACTTGTGGTGCAGTGAATTATTTGGTATGGCTTTTCTAGCCATAGTCCTTGCAATTCCCACCAGATTACTGGGTAGGACCATACAAATAAAGTGTATAGAACTTTAAAGTGAGGATTGGTTAGTTTTGCTATGCTGCTGGGCTTAAAATGAGCCCTTGTAGAGTGTGTGTGGGGGGGAATCTCACTGCCATATGAAGAGAAGAGCTGGAAGTGAAGTGGAGCATGTCTTTGGATTTGAGATCCCTATTCTGTACCTCCTTTGCAGAGATGCCTGGCTAAGAGACGCCTAAATGACAGATATCTGACTAAGAGATGTCTGACTGAGAGATGGTGGCTGTGGAAGTAAGATGAATGACACAATGGTGGGCTTACCTGGGACAAAGAATGAGAGTGAGTGTCTTTGGGCAAGAGGCTTTCTGGCAGAGTGGGGTGTATGTTAAGTGTACCTGTGGCAGAGCTGAAAGAGCTTTGTAACACTTGCCTGAGCAGGGAAGAGGCCAGGCTTAGAGGCCAAGGGCCAGAGAGATATGCCTGAGGATATAGCAGAAGAGAGACTCTCCTGATCAAAGAGTTGTATCCTGAGAGTGTTCCTGAACCTGAGATGTAACCTGTAGTCTGTTAATACCCTAATACACCCCATCATAGTCAGTATTGTCTGTAAGTTCTTTGTAGCCATTGCAACAAATTATCAAACCCAGTAGAGAGTAGTGAGTGCCTGGGAAGGATGATTGGTGTCAGAATTGGTAAAAATGTAGAGGGTGGCAATGTGTCTGGTCTCATAGGAATAAGCTTTGGTTTGCTGATTCTCTCTCCCTTGCATGAGGTTGGAGGTCAGAGAATGCTGCCTCCATGTCCTTTTTGCAGTTGGTGTCAGAAGTGGGATTTGTGGCAATGGCTTCAGAGTCATGAAAGCATGAGATCTTGTAAGAGAAAGAAATAAGGGGTCTGGGAAGTGAAGTTTTTGATTCTTAGATGGTTATTTTGTACCTGTAATGGCAGAAAGGGATATAAGAGATATTACTGCAGCTGAGGGGAGAAAGGAGGCAAGATCCAGGCCAGCTAAAGGAACTGAGTGATTAGAAGCCCAGGTTTTGGTTACACCCAGCCAGAGGCACAAGGCCATATGAATAGAATGGGAAGGCCATCAGGGTGATGAGAAGAAACCGGAATGTTTAAAAAAGGAGTATATCTTTCAGGTTATGTGTTTATCTGAATGTACTATGGATTTTGAATGTAATCTTATCTAGTTGCATGGTAGACATAAATAATGGGTATGGATAGCAGAGAGCATATAAGTCTGTTTTCAGCCAATATTTGACTGATTATATTAAAAAGGAAAATAAAATTTGCCCAAAAGAAACACATGTTTTTGTTTCAAGCTCCGTGTACAGTAGAGAGGGTTTAGGTAGAAAACTTGAACCCCAACTCAGAACCTTCAGAATCAGGAAATTTGCATTTGAAAAGACATAGAGATCCACCTAGAACTATTGAATAAACAGCATTTGCATGTAAAGACAGAACCTGCAGAGAAAAAAAAAAGACTTGCTTTTTGAATTTCCAGCAAGCATTTTGGTTTTGAGTACATTGAGGCAGGCAAGACCAGACCTGACCAAATGAAGATGTTTGAAACTGAGCTAGTGTTAAATTACTGCAATTTGATGGCTTGCTCTGGGCTGAATTTTGCTTGTTTATGGATATAGATGGGTAAATTCCAACCAGAACAGAAGATTCTTCAGAGACAAAGAAATGGTGCTATCTACTCAGAGTACTGGTTTGATCTAAAATGGTGTGTGTGGGGGAGATAAAGGCATTAAGTGGCTGG
This sequence comes from Orycteropus afer afer, assembly GCF_000298275.1. Classification (NCBI taxonomy): domain Eukaryota; kingdom Metazoa; phylum Chordata; class Mammalia; order Tubulidentata; family Orycteropodidae; genus Orycteropus; species Orycteropus afer. Next base: position 2,595,566 of record NW_006921956.1, read on the forward strand.
CTTATGCACTTTCATGGATGTGCTTATTCTTAAACTGATAGTGAAGGGGATGTTGATTTTTGAAGTATAAAAGGGATGATGGCCAGTAAAGCCATGGGGTGGCCTGTGGTTCAGTGAATTACTTGGTATGGCTTTTCTAGCCATAGCCTTTTTAACTCCCACCAGATTTCTAGGAGCAACCCTGCAAATAAGGTGTATAGAACTCTAATGTGGGGATTAGTTAGTTTGCTCTGCTACTGGGCTTAAAATGAGCCCTCCTAGCTCTGGCAGCATAGTGCTTAAGGCACTTGACTGCTAACCAGAAGGCTGGCACCTTAATCCCACCAGGCACTCCTCAGAAGGAAGGTTGGACAATCTACTTCCATAGTGATACTGCCTCAGAAACCCAAGGAGGGGTCACTATGAATCTGGTCCAACTCGATGGCACACAACAAAAACAACAGAGACAGAGAGCAGATTTCACTGTCATCAAGAGAGAAGAGCAAAACGTGGAGTGGAGTACATCCCTGGACCTGAGATCACTGTGCTAACTTCCTTGGCAAAGATACTCACATGAGAGACACCTAGCTGAGAGACGTCTGACTGATAGACGGTGACAGTGGAACAAAGAGGAACAAGACAGTGGTGAGCTTACCTGGCCAAAAGGCTTTGGGAGGGAGGCTTGCTGGAGGAGTGGGGTGCACATAGGTGCACCTATTGGCAGAGCTAAAATAGCTTTGTAAAATTTGCCAAAGCAGGGCAGAGGCCAGGCCAAGATGTCAAGGGCCAGAGAGGCGTGCCTGAGGGCACAGCAGACTGGAGAGTGTCCTGATAGAAGAGCTGTATCCTGAGAGTGTTCCTGAACCTGAACTGTAGCCTATTACTTCCCTAGTAAACCTCATAAATCATAGATATTGTCTGTGAGTTCTGTGTGGCCATTGCAATGAATTTTCAAACCCAGCAGAGAATTAGTGAGTGCTGTGGGAGGGATGGTTGGTACAGAACTCGTAAAAAGGTGGAGGGTGGCAACATGTCTGACCTCATAGGAATAAGCTTTGAGTTGTTGAAAGTGATTCTGTTTTCCGCTCATGAGGTTGTAAGGATGTCAGAGGATACCGCCTCCATGACCTTTTTTGCAATAGTATATATAATGTATATAAAGTACATATACATTCATTATCTATCTATTTAGATATATAGGTAGATAATTAAACTATAATGAACATAAATACAGATAGATAGATAGACAATGAATATATACTGATAAAAACTTATATATATATATATATATATATATTCATTCATTAATATTTGCTGGACTTAGGTAATTCTTTTTGATTGTTGCTTTCTTCCAAACCTAAATAAATATTAATTAACATATCAACATCTCACAAGTTAAATAAATTTCTAAATGATATAATGGAATCATCATCATCGTTCAGTACACGTGCTGCTTTGAGCACTGCAAATAACTGCTTGCCTAAGTGGCTCCTGATGAGTTATTCTTTTAGTCTGCAGAAGAGTAAAGAGAAATGATTGGTTGGCGTGTTTATAAATACTTGCTGGATCATGTGCCTGTGATATTTTTGATGGGGGAAGGGAGAACCAATGTTATGGAAAAAACAATGGAGAGAATTGGAGAAGATATTGTATAAAAGAAGGCAGAAGAATTTTTTCACCAATAGTTTTGTTTCAAAAAGGCACTGATGTCTAGAAGCAATGCAGAATAAGACTCAAGCCTCATCGACTAATAAAAAACTTCTTTTCTCTTACAGTAATAAGCATAGGAGTGAAAACTCAATGTGTTGTCTTTAAATTTTTCAAACAATAAAAGTAAGCAACATGTTTGATTTTTTCAATTATTTAAAGGAGAATGGTTATAAAAATAAATCAAAATTTGACCTTTATTATCTTGGAGAATTGTGCCCATATTCCTTGTAATGATAAACATTTCCCTTTGCCCTTGACCATGTACTGTAAATTAGATAATTTTTCTTGGCATATAGCTCTTCAATTGCACTTCTGCAATAATAAATAAATCAGAGGGGCATTGAATCCATATCTTACAAATATAATTATAAATAGAAATTTCACAGTATTGTTGGCAAGTGTGATCTGAAATATTGGACATATATGCAACATAAAGAGATTAATTTGACGTCTGTGATTCTGATAGTGAGGTGTGGATTCCAAGGACACATAGAGTTAAGGAATGGTCACATTGGAAGTCAGATTAAGAGCAAGTTTGAGGAATTAGGAAATGATTAGATTTTGTAAAGCTTACTTTGTGCATCCAATTTGGATTAAAGAATAAATATTTTGGATTACAGTGCTTTGTATGCTATTTTATTTATTCTTTTTCAAAGGAAGGAACATAACATTTATTAGGTCTTAGTACGAAATTGTAGCTTCTTTGAAACAAACTTGGGAAGAAGATACTCATACTCTTTCAACAGTCCATGTAATAGTATGTTTTTAGGAGTTAAGTAATATTATGTGCATAGACTTCAACATGTGTTTTCTATATCAGTATATGTTTTCCACCTTCTATTTTAAATTCTATTCCTTCAAAGGGATATCATTGCTGATGTCAGATGGATCTTGGCTCAAAGCAAAGAATACCATTCAGATGTTTACTTGTGCTTTATTGACTATGCAAAGCATTTGATTGTGTGGATCATAACAAATTATGGATAATATTGTGAAGAATGGGAATTCCAGAACACTTAATTGTACTCATGAGAAACCTGTACATAGGTCAGGAGGCTGTCATTCAAACAGAACAGGGGGATACTGCATGGTTTAAAATCAGGAAGAGAGTGTGTCAGGGTTGTATCCTTTCACCATACTTATTCAAACTGCATGCTGAGCAAATAATCTGAGAAGCTGGACTATATGAAGAGGAATGTGGTATCAGGATTGGAAGAAGACTCATTAACAACCTGCGAGACACTCATGACACAACTTTGCATGCTGAAAGTGAATATAACTTGAAGTACTTACTGATGAAGATTGAAGACTACACCCTGCAGTATGGATTACACTTCAGTATAAATGAAACAAAAATCCTCACAACTGGACTGATAAGCAGCATCACAATACATGGAGAAAAGATTGAAGTTATCAAAGGCTCATATTACTTGGTTCTACAATTAATACCAATGGAAGCAGCAATCAAGACATCAGATAACATACTGCATTGGGCAAATCTGCTGCAAAAGACCTCTTTCAAGGCTGAAGAGCAAAGATATCTTCTTGAAGACTAAAGTGCACCTAACCCAATCACCTCATATGCATTTAAGAGCTTGACAACGAATAAGGAAAAGTGCAGAAGAGTTGATCCTTCTGAGCTGTGGTGCTGGTGAAGAATGTTGAAAGTACCATGGACCTCTAAAAGAACTAATAAATCTGTCCTGGCAGAAGTAGAGCCAGAACACTCCTTGGAACCCAAAATGACTAGACTTTGTCTCACCTACTTTGGTCATGTTGTCAGAAGGGACCATTCCCTGGAGAAGGATACCATGCTTGGTAAAGTGGAGGATCAATGAAAAAGGGGAAGGCCCTCAACAAGATGGACTGACACAGTGGCTGCAACAATGGGCTCAGGTACGGCAGGGATAATGACGCTGTCACAGGACCCACAGTGTTTCACTCTGTTGTACACAGGGTTGCTATGAGTGGGAGATGACTCCACGGTACCTAACAACAACAGCAACATTCCTTCAACCAGAATGTGAAATCCTTTTAATTTGGGACTGATATTTAGTTACCTTTGTTTCTCCTCTAACAAAAATACTGCTTTAGTTCTTACCTCATTTGATCAGCTCTCCACTAAGCAGCCACAATGATATGTTTTAATGCAAAAATCTTCATTACTCAAGGATATGGTGAGAAAGCAATACATTTGATAAAATTCTTATGTCCATGCCCCTTGCAAAGTCCCACTTTAGATTGGGCAAGAGGGGCCTTTTTCTCTGGATCTTTCCTATAGGGCACCCCACTTTGCCCCTTCTCTGGCTTTTCTCTTTGCTACGGAACAAAAGGTTCTTAAGTCCAAGAGAAGGGTGCACCTGAGGCCCTTGTCTCATTTTACATCTTTCTAGATAATTCCTCTAGTAAATAAAAATAAGCATAAACTTCTGAACCCAGGCTATACACCCAGGACATAATATAGCCCTTGCCTCTTTCCTGGCACTTTTTATCTTCCTCACTAACCTTTAGCCAGGACTTTACCTCATACTATTCTTAGAACATGTCAATCTCTTTTCTCTGTGTCTCAGGACGTTGAACTGGATGTCTTCTCTGCCTAGGATACCAAGATCCCCATTCCGAAGAATGGATATATTCAATATTCAGCCAAAATGTACCTTCTTAAAAGGAAAAAAAAAAAAAACAACAACAACACTGACAACTGGGTCAAAGAAACTCTTTCACTTCTTTTAAAATTTTCTATTTTGGAACTTACACTGCATTTTTGTGTATGTATGTGTATGTATGTGTGTGGATGTGGGGTGGGGGCTTGTCTATATACAATACAAATTCCATGACATCATTACTTTTTTCTCCTTATTACTTTCTAGTCCTCAACCAAATATCTAGAACCTTGAATATAAGAGCTACTCAGTAACATTTGATGAATCAGTGATTATTAAATAAGTTTTCTAGAACAAACTATGCCTTCAATAAATGTATAACATTTGAATGGATGAATTAATGAACTAAAAAATGAATGGATGGTCACCTCAGTCTTTTTACTTCAAGTCCCAGGGTTATTTCACTGTTACACATGTGAACATGTTACACATGTTCACTGTTTACCCATGGAGTAAATCCTATTGGACTGCTATTGTTAGGTGTCCTCGGGTCAGTTCCAACTCAAAGCAACCTCACGTGACAGATTAGAACTGCTCCATGTGGTTCTCCTGGCTGTGAACTTTATGGAAGCAGATTGCCAGGTCTTTCTTTCCTGAAGCCACTAGATGGATTCGAACCATCAACCTTTCAGCAGCTGATTACATAATCAATGAGCTTTCAGGATCCTTATACTCCTACAAAGTTTAGGGAAAGAGGGTGCTTGTACATTGAAAAAATTGTCATAAATTATTTTCTTTCCTGCAATGATATATGAAAAATGCTCTCATCAATAAATGGAGTCTATTTCTCCTCTCCTTGCATTGGGGTTAGCCAGGTGACGTGCTTTGACTACTGAATCATTGGAAAATGTGATGGCAGCAGAGAAGCTTTACTTTTCTTGCTTCTCTTGGTAACCCTGAGGATACCATGTTAAAAAGTTGGTGTTATCCTTCCAGATGATGGGAAACGTGTGGCCCAATTCCCACTGTTGCCTTAGCATGGCAGACGATCGGTTGCCAGACACATAGGAATAGCACCATCCTAGATCAACAAGTCTTCAATCTGCCTGCCAGACAACCATAGACACATAACTGAGGTCAGCAGAGATAACTCAGGAGGCTCTGTCCAACACAGCTATCCAGCCAACCCAAAGAATTGTGCATCAAATACATGATGGTTGTAATAAGTCACTAAATTCGGGTGAAATGTGTTATATAACAAAAGCTAACTGATAAAGAGGCTGTAGGAGAATAAATAAATAAATAGAAACAGCTCCTGCTGAAATTGCATGTCCTTAAAAGATTCTGTAACCTTTCAATGTGTTTAAATATTGTGCACAAATATGTAAAAGTTGTTCTGCAATAGCCACTCCTAAAAACCCCTGTAATAAAATACTGCATATATTTGGCACAAGAAGGAAGAATAGGAATTGCCCCAATATAGTTGAATTTGATAATAAATTATTTTTCCATATCTTAGGTTGGTATTTGAGTGACAAAGTGAAAAAAAAATATATAATTTCAATAGTTTGTAGATTGAATTAGATGAAAGCCAAGGTTTTTCTTAAATGCTGACCTCACAGGATTTGCCACGAACGTATTAAAGTTGGAATAACAGTTTGTGAATGCAATTTTAGAATGCTGTGTTTGATCCGTGGCCTGAGTGAATTTTGATATTGTAAATGATATTAAAGTTATGGCTGAACATCAAATCATTTTAATATCATTGGATAACATATTTTTGATGCACACATTGACAAACACCATATTATTTTGCTTAAAAATCATTGAAAGTTTCACTGAGAAAAGTTTGGGGCTGCAAGTATATTCCAGTGAATGATTCCAATAACACACTAATCTGATACTTGAATTTGAATTGCTAATATTATACAAATTTGCTGCCCATGCTGCCACAGTTGATGCTCACTTCTGCTAAGCCAGATGTCTATTATCCATCCTGCCACATACACATTAAACTGCTAATCTCAGGGAAGAAGACATGAAATAGCCCATTCATTTTGTTGTTGTTGTTATTACATTGGAGAATCTCTAAAATGTAATGCTGAGGCAGATTTTTATCATAAGGTAGTTTATTATAATTGGTGTATGCTCACTTACCATATAACATTCCTTTAGACCCTTTGGGAACTTTGAACTATCCTGCCAATGACAATATGGTTCAGTCTGTAGTGTTATGTCTTCCCAATCAGAAAAGCATGTATGCAATTCCCATGCGTTGTATAAGTGGCTTAGCCAGGCTATTCCAAAATGCCATCTGCCAGTATAGACACTACATTGGAAGGAGAAAATTCCCTTTCCTTTACTGGAAAATCAATTGTTTGCATCATACTAACAAAAAGAAAAGAAAAGAAGGAGAGAGGGATAGAAAATCGAGTCTGATTGTCTGTGTCCGAGTCAAACGAAGACCTGGATAAAGATAAAAACCTTATGCACATATCAAAAATATAATTTTTAGCCAAATGACTTTGTTTTATATTAAGACATGTTCTTCCTTATCTCAAAGAATGCCATCTTAGTCTCTATCTTCAGTAATGGAACATTGGATTAATCCAATGTAGGTCATAGCTTCTTCTGAGTGTTTGTTAAATATTTTACATATTCCTACTGTGATAGTTTGGAAATATATTCAAAAAGTTTTGCTACATCTCCTTTCAAGAGTTTTAGCTTAATTATCTTAACAGTGGACTGGATTTAATAACTCACTTCTAATAAACAATATGTGACAGAATTGATGGTGTGTGACTTTTGAGACAAGGTCATAAAAGGCATTATGGCTTCCTACATTTGCTCTATTGGTTCAATCATTCTTGGAGAAGCCAGATGACAGGTTTTGAGGATGCTGGAGCAGCCCTACGGAGAATGACAAGAAAAGGGGACCTCCTGCCCTCTGAGTGAAACATCTTGTAAGCATATTTTCTAGTTCCAGTGAAGCCTTTTGATGATGGTAGCCCTGGCTGATACCTAGATGACTGTAGCCCTGGCTGATATCTTGACAATAATATGATGAAGGAACTTGAGCCACAACCCCTCAGCTAAGGTTCTCAAGAATTCCTAAACCACAAAAACAGTACAAAAATAAATGTTTGTTGCTTTCAGCTACTAGGTGTTGGGGTAATTTGCTAGTTAGTAGTAGAAAGGTAATATACTCACTAAGATAGCCAGCAAGTTTAATAAAGCTATCAAATAAGTAAAAATATTTTTCAAATATTGAGTACCAATTCCTTTTCTCTCTTGAAAATGAGTAGTTTGCCTCAAATGTCTTCTACCTCTTTCCATAAAATCTAAAGAAATTATTTCAGGGAAATATGAGATAATATGTATGAGCAGTTAAGGAAATGACTTCATGTATCATTGAAATTATAATGAGCATGGAGTTGAGAAATTATGAATACATATATAATTAGATATAAGGATTTACAGGTGAAACTGCCTGATCTAAGTTATTGTTTGTACAAACATGAGCTTCTTTTCTCTGGTAAATCTTTATATCCACTGGCATGTAAGCACACTTCGCCTTTGAGACATTGCAAAAGGAAAGCATTTTTGATTGAAGGATCATGCTAGTAGTGGAAGGCTAAGCAAGGTGGCTAAAACTGTGAGTTCTTCGGCTTGTCCCTTGGGTTGGATTTGAATGTCTATGATAGAGAAGAAAGGCCAGAAACTGACTTAAACATCCAAGAAAGATTATATGAATCGGGCTGAAAACCGTCTGGGCTGTGTCCATAGTCCCATAGGGTAAGGGACTGAATTACATAAAAGGTCGTTTTATTTTTTGCATTCAAATCTTTGATACACAAAGTGTCCAGGACTACATGCTTCCCATTCATATGTAAGTTAGCATTCTTGCAGAGGGGGCAGGGGATGAGGTCACATAATGAGTAGTCCTAGAAAGGCGCTAGAATTTGGCTTCATAGCATAGCAGAGGGCAAGCAGACGGAAGAGCAAGAGGAAAGGAAGACAGCCGACCTTGCGTAGTGATTGCAGTGAACAGGTGATTTGCTCATGTAATTTTAAGGGGACAATACTTTAGTGGAATCCCTGGGTGGTCCAAATGGTTAATGTGCTCAAATGCTGGGAAGTTTGAGTCCACCCAGAGAAAACTTGAGAGAAATGCATGGGAATCTACTGGAAAAATCAGCCATTAAACATCCTATGGGGCACAGTTCTACTCTAGAACACGTGGGGCCACCGGGAACTGGAGGCGACTTTACGGCACCAGGTGGCTAATCTCTCAGTAATTACGTTATTAGGAGTTCTGTGGGTGAGAAAAATGTAAAAGCATATAGCCTTAACTGTGAGTCAGATACGACACATAGCAACCCCTCATTGTGTTTCAGAGGTGGTATCACTATGGAAGTAGATTGCCCAAGTGGGTTTGAACCACAAGCCTTCTGTGTATCAGTCAAATGCCTTAGGCACTATGCCACCAGAGCTCCGGGGACATACTTTAGTGCTAATAAATATATTTCTAACCTTTAAATGTATCTTTCTATCTTTTCTTATTTCCTATTCCTCTTTCTCTCCTTCCTCTGTCTCACTCCTCCATTTCCTCCTTCCTTTCTTCCTTCGTCTCTTTTCTTTCCTCCCTTCATCCTTCCAACTCACCACCATCTCTTTTTTTTTTTTTAATATTTAATTCTATTTATTTATTTATTTATTTTAAATTAATTTGTTTTTATTTGGGTGAAGATTTACAGAGCAAATTCACTTTCCATACAGCAGTTCACATAT
>NW_006921956.1:2619664-2621200 GCF_000298275.1 Orycteropus afer afer
AGAGTTCCAATGCTGCTTCTTCCTCAGAGATGTGTTCTGTGTCTGTATCCTGCTCCTTTGTTTCTACCACTTTATCCTGCTTCTTTGTGTGGACCGTAATGGTCTGTTGTCTCCAAGGCATTGTGACATTGTTGTATTTAGATCTCTGTTAACTGTTTGTGAAAAGCAGTCAAGGGTGATTTTGGCTTTTCTTGGTGGTTTTTTTATCGTTGGCCCGTTGGTGGAAAAGGATGCAGTGGTTGTCACTCAGTAAGTGAAGTTGCAGGAGGTATGGGTGTAGTTGTGTCTTATGGGGACTGTTGTCTCCCACTTAATTAGACACAAATTACAATCAAATAATCTCAGAAAACGTGTCAGTCTTGCAGGTCCTGAGTGTCCTTGGGGTTGCTGGAAAGCTTAAGCCCCAGGAATCTGCTAGAGTGCTGTCTCTTTAAATGTCCGAAATAGTCAAGCCACTTTATAAGCCTTCAAAGTGGTGCCACCCTCCGGACCAGCAAAAGTCCACAGCTCAGCCCACCTTTCTCTTCACCTTCTCTGTTTGTTCCCCAGCCACCTGCACAGTCCCTGGCGAGCAGGGTGATATTTAGGTTAATTCTTAAGTCCTACCACCACTCAGGAATCTCCAAGCTGTCTGTGCTGTCAGGATCACTCAGGATCGCTGCCAGACCACTGCTCCATATGTCTCCTTTTTTGGTATTTTCACGCAAATTCGTCTGCTAGTTGGGGTTTAGTTCATTTCTATATCCTTCCCTTAAAGGCTCAGGGGTCCAGGATTATCTTCTGTGTCTGTGTTAATTGGTTTCCCTTTTCTTTGTTGAAGAGGGTCTGTGCAGTCTTTCTGCCTACTCCGCCATCTTGCCGGAACTCCTCAAATAGTCTGATTGGTTAGGAATTTGTTGAAGATTTTTTCACCTATATTCATGAGGGATATTGGTCTATAGTTTTCCTTTTGAGTAATGTCCTTGCCCTGTTTTGGTATCAAGGTTATACTTATTTCATAAAATGAATCTGGGAGAATTTCATCCTTTTCTATGTTCTGGAAGAGTTTGAGTAGTATTTGTGTCAGTTCTTCTCTGAGTGTTTGGTAGAATTCTCCAGTGAAACTGTCTGGGCCAGAATATCTTTGTTGGTAATTTTTTTATGACTTGTTCAATTTCTGCTTTTATTATTGGTCTACTCAACTTTTCCATGAAGTGGTAAATTCACAATTTGAGGTAATTCGTTTTCAGTTCATATTTACTAAGCACTCATTATTTAATGTGGTAAATTCTATTAAGGAAAAAGTCAAGATGCAACGTTGGGCCATTCAGATGTCTCTTCACAATCAGCTTTTTTTTAATTCACTTGTATTATAATTGGTAATTACCAATTATAATTACCAATTGTAATACAAGTGAAAAAAAAATTTTTTTCACTTGAAATATAATTGGTAATTATAATTCAGCATGGACAATGAATAAGGAAGACCAAAGAAGAGTTGATGCTTTTGAGTTGTGGTGCTGGTGAAGAATGCTGAAAGTACCGTGGACTGCTAAA
>NW_006921956.1:2622585-2646661 GCF_000298275.1 Orycteropus afer afer
AGGGGGAGGCCTTCAACGAGATGGATTGACATGGTGGCTGCGATGATGAGCTCAAGTATAGCAGGGATCATGAAGCTGGTACGGGATTGGGCAGCATTTCTTTCTGCTGTGCATGGGGTCTTTATGAGTCAGAAATGACTCGATGGCACCTAACAACAACAACAACAACATAATTGGTACATGAAAGAATGCATGTGTCTCTCACCTGCTTTTATGCTTATTGAATTCTTCATAACAAAATCAGTGAAGTCATATTTAGTGGGGTAAATTTTAATAAAATCAAATTTTATTATAATAATATTATATAAAAATAATAATATAATATTATACACTATGAACATAAAGGAGCTCTGGTGATGTAGTGCCTAAGGCATTTGACTGCTAACCCAAAGGCTGGCAGTTCAAACCCACTAGCCTCTCCTCAGAAGGAAGGTTGGGCAATCTACTTCTGTAGTGATACTGCCTTGGAAACCCAAGGAGGGGTCACTATGAGTTGGATCTGACTCAATGGCAGTTTTGTTCATTTATGAACATAAAGGAATCAATACAAATTCTTAGAAAAATACACTATTCTTTCAGGTTTTAACAATATGTAAGACTAAATCGTTGTAGTTAAGTAGAAGGTCATACAAATACTCTAAAATAACATAATTTTAGGAAAGTATAAATATTATATTGATTTGAAGCAACCTTCATGTTATCCTGGCTATTTATATTATTAAAGGTAATTGACTAGTAACTATTTTTCAGATTTTTTGTTATGTCAAATCATAAGGTCAGTAAGTATATTCCACTCTTATAATCTTGTGACAATAGATCAATGTAAAACTTGAGTTTTTCATGTTTACTTTTAAAATAAATACTGAATTGTAGAATTCAAAATTTATAATTTTCAAATTCTCCATCTGTTATAAATTATGATAAGGGTTGTCATGTGTATTATCTCATGTACATCGTCATAACCTCCCCCAACCCATAAGATCATTGCTGTATTCAATGCCAGGCCCAGAAAATAATCTAATACTGATTGTAAAGATTTCAGTGCAATTAAAGCTGAGCTCTTCAGAAAAAACTCTGTTTTCTAGTTAAAACATGGCTGAGCCAAATTTCTTCACAGATCTTTTTCTGGAAATCCTACTTTTTGCCTCTAGGCATGATATTAGTCATTATGTTGCAATTTTGATTATGTGCAGAATATTCATTTTTAAGTAGTTGCTGACATTTCATCTTGCCATGGTTCCAATGTACATGAATGAGTGGATAATAATGTTTTTTTTTAATATGATGAAAGTAAACAAACTGTTATATTCACCTGATGAAACATGTTTACTCCAAAGATGGATGGTAAATGTAGGGCCATTTATAAGCTTTATCATTTTTCTGTGTTTCCTTCTGTAGTTTCTGACAATTACAGAGTTTGACCTTTACTGGAAAAATTAAGTGGTGTTAACTCTACTAATCCATGCTCTTAAAAATTAATTGTGCGGGACCATTTACTTTTTATTTTTTCATATATGATATACTGATTTGGTTTTCAGTGTTTGTAATTTATTGTGACTCACAACTGTATCCATAATTTAAACATGCCAAGACTAAGATATAAATAAGCTATACCATGTGCATTCATTGATCCAGTAATACAAATGTGAAAGTCAGCATTACTGCTCATCTCTGAGATGCGTATAACACAGAGCAGAGTGGCAATTTGCATCAACCATGGTGGTGAATTGATGTAATGAGAATCATACTATGCCAATACCTCTTTTATTTTTAGAAACAACCAATTAGATTTTGCTTAATTTAACTAAACTATATCCTAATTTAGGACCTCTAGTAGCATAGTGCGTAAGGCATTTGACTGCTACCAGAAGGCTGGTGGTTCAAACCCATCAGCCACTCCTCTAAAGGATAGTAGAGCAATCTACTTCTATAGTGATACCACCTCAGAAACCCAAGGAGGGGTCACTATGAGTAAATATTTGCATACAGTATATGCTGAATTCAAGAAAATTAAGTCCCAATATATCAGGTAAAATAAATGGGTGACTTTTATTTGCTATTCCAAAATATTAACTGCCATCAAATCAATTTCAACTCATGGTGACCCCCACTGGGTTTCCAAGGTGGTAAATTTTACAGAAAAAAACTGCCTCATCTTTCTTCCATGGAAGCTGGTGGATTTGAATCCCTGATCTTCTGATTAGCAGCTCAATGCTTTAACCACTACACCACCAGAGCTTTTTTTATTTCCTGTTATAAACTAGTATTTTTTTCCTTATTCTTCCAATACCTCCCATTATATATTTCCCTAATTGATATTTTCTCCCCTTTCTTTTAGAGCATAATGTTACATAAACTCCAGCTTCTCATATCCCTTTTTATTGTGTCATGTATTTAATGGGTTCTGTACTTTATAGTTTCCTAAGAAATATTTACAAATATGATATAAAGAATCCTATTGTATCCTGAGAAAGTAATCTGAAGATCTGAAGACAGAGTATTCCTTATCTAAGCTATAAATCAGAGATTGAAATTTTCTTTAGAGATGCATTGCTTCACAGGAAAAAATAAAATCCCACAGATGGAAGCTTGCTAATTATTCTTACTGGGCTTATTCTTAAGTGAACATAAAATAAAATGTTAATTTTATGTTGTGGAAAAGTTTGTTGGTTGGTTAATAATAAGGACTTTATTCTGCCCTGGATAGAGAATCAGAGGAACTTGATTCTGTCTTATCAATAGAACTCTAAGACTTGTGATTTTCATATAAATGATTCAAATTTATTAGAAAATTTCCTGATTTATGAATTAGGTTTTTTTAAAAAAATTATTTCTATCCTGAGATCAGTGGATTATAGAGGCTAATAAATAATGCCTGTTTCACAGGCTGTCAGTCAGTGTGAATATACAGTAGTATTAATTTCATAAATATTGATATTAATGTGTCACTAAGTCTATCCTAATTAATTTCCTGTAACTCATATTTTTTACTAAATGTAGTAAACCTTCAGGAGAAAATGTAATATATGACTTTATTATATAATGGAATTTCCCCAACTGTGGTGTTCTGAACACTAGCATCCAGATGGATTTTAATAAAAGGTTTCATTGATGAAGTATACTGGGGGATTTCAAGGTAATAAGCTAAAGCATGTGGGTTTTTTTTTTTTTTCCCCAAGCCAAAATATTTAAAGCTATTTCTTCAAATATTATTTTTGCCAACTTCTCTCTCTCCTTTCCTTCTGGGACTCCCATTGTGCATGTGTTAGTATGCTTGATGGTGTCCACAGGTCTCTTAGGTGCTATTCATTTTCATTCAGTCTTTTTACTTTCTGTTCCTCACACTAGATAATCTCAATTCACCTTGCTCCAGGTTAGCCTGTTCCTTCTTTTACCAATTCAAACATGCTGTTGAGAACCTCTAGTGAATTTTTCATTTCAATTATTGTACTTTGTACTTGCCAGAATTTCTATATGATTCTTCTTCCTTTTCTTTTTTTAATATTTTTATCTCTATCAATATTTACCGTTAGACATTGTTTTCATGCTTTCCTTTAATTCATTAGGCATGGTTTCTGTTAGCTCTTTTAATGTATTTCAAATAGCTAATTTAAGGCTTTGTGTAGTAACTCCAACATCTGGGCTTATTTGGGGACAATTTCTATGGTTAGCTGTTTTTATCCCTGTGCATTGTACTTACTTACTTATCTCTTTGCAGGCGTAGTACTTTCATTTGTTGTTGAAATCTAGACACTTTAGATAGCAAAATGTGTTAAATCTGGAAAACAGATTCTTTTGTATCTAGAATGTTTGTTACTGTTGCTTGTAGCAGTAGTTGTTATTGTTTCTTGTTGCTGTTGTTCTTTAGTTAATTTCAGTAGTAATTCTATAGAGGCTGTGTTCTTTTTCATGTATGACAACTGAATTTCTGTTCATTTAGCTTAGGGGTCACCTAAGGATTGAACAGAGATTTCCTTAAACACATTTAAAAAAACAAAACAAACAAACAAAAACTCACTGCCATCAAGTCAGATCTGACTCATGGTGACCCCTCCTTGGGTTTCCAAGGCGGTATCACTACAGAAGTAAATTGCCCAGCCTTCCTTCCCAGGGGTGGCTGGTGGGTTTGAACCGCCAGCCTTCTGGGTAGCAGCCAAATGCCTTAGGCACTACACCACAAGAGCTCCTCTTAAACACATAGGAATAATAAATCTACCCATCCCAATGATCTGAGTATGCATGTAGGAACACATCACCAACTCTTAGCCAAACAAGTAACAATTCTGCCTTAGCCTTCCCTCTTGTCTGTGCAGTCTAAAGGTCAGTCAGAGGTAAAAACTTAGGGTCTATTCAGGTATTTCCTGAGCGTGTATGGAGCCCTATTCCTGCAGAGGGCATTCTGGATTCTCAAGAGTATGGTAGAATTTCTCAAAGCTCCTATGAACATACCATCCTCTCACCTAGTCTTTTTATGCTTTTAGTTAGTCTACCATTTGCCCCAAATGTTATCCTCTGACACAAGCTGCTGCAAAGTTAAAACACTTGTCTATTATTATTATTATTGCTAAATCTGCTCCCTCAACACTCCACCCCCAATTCCCTAAACTCCTATTCTTCCCCACCCTCTGACCTTCCTTCCTCACATACAAGACAGAAGTTATTTTGCACTGGGTAAGCTCCAAGTTGGGTCAGTTAGGAACACACAGGCAACTACAACTCAGGTCAGTCATCAACAAGAGTATGCAAATTGGGCTTTGGAAGAGCTCCATTCCATGCTGCAGTTTCTGGTGACTTTCAGGCTGTATGGGAAATGTGTATTGTAAGTTTTCAAGATTATTCCATAGCTCCAGAATGGGAGATGGGACTAGGGCAAGTTAAACCACACAAATCTTGCACATTTTACCAAGAGTCAGTTTTGTTGTTCTTGTTGTCTTTTTGTGTTATCATTTTTCTAGTAAAGACTTGTTTTACTATAAGCCTTTGGCTATGTTTCAGATATTTGAAAGAGTTTTTTTCTAAAAATTTTGCCATTTTTTTTTTCTGTTTTGCATTATGAAGGAATGGATTTTTAGAAGTCTGAACTCTGCCATTCTTGTTGACATCACTTGGAGAATTATTTTTAAAAATCTTAACATCCAACTTATACTCCACAGTAATTTATTTCTGGTGAAAAAACAATGATCTGTCTTTAAAAAATATTTTAGCTATTCTAATATTCAACTAAGCTAGACCACTGAGCTCTAATGGTGCAGTGGTTAAAACATTCAGACGCTAACCATAAGGTTAGTGGTTGAACCCATTAGCTGTTCTGTGGGAGGAAGATGAGCCAATCTGCTTCCATAAAGATGTGCAGCCTTGGATACCCTATGTGGTAGTTCTACTCTGTTCTATAGGGTCACCACTATGAGTTGGAATTGATGCAATGGCAGTGAGTTTATAATATTCAGTCATATTTGCAAACCATTAAACTAGAAAGAGAGTTCAAGAGGTAGTATGGGCCGGATGCAGACCATTCTGGATCTTCTACAAGGTTTAGTGAGTGAGGAAAGAGTTTCATTTCTTTCCCTACCACTTCAAGACATGGCAGATCTAAGGATAACTTGCAGAATGTTCTCAGGGTTGTGCCCACTTGCTATAATCTATTTTTCTGCTGGTTACATTCCTTTGTCCATGTGTCCTTCCTGAACACCAATCCTTTCTTTTCACTAAACGTGAAGTCTACAGCGTATACACAAATCATCTTAAATAGTGTTTCACAGTCAGAAAACTCTAAAAATGGCCTGAGAATATTTCTAAAATATAACAAACACACTACCACCCTTACCCCCAAGATTTTGTTACTCAAAAAGTCACATACATTCTAGGCAGAGTTTCTTCCCAGCATTACATTTGGCCACCTAAACACATAGGGAAAGCTCTGAAGAAATGTGTCAATTGGTGCTCAATGCTTATATGAGGAATTAGCCAGACATTGACTGCAGCATCTGACAGCTACTTAGCCATGTTTCCTATCATATTCAGCAATAAGATTTATCTGCTGAATTTATTTCAACCTACCATTTAAAAATATAAAAAATAATGACAAGTGTTAATAAAGGAAATTTTGAGTCAAAGATTTGATCTGTCAGCAGTGCTTACTAACCACTATTTTGGGTCTCCAACATGTTATAGGAAACTTATATGTCTGAGTTCCTATTCCATTCCAGTTCTAGTATGGATTTAACATACACTAAGAGAACCTCAAAGTTTCAAATAAACAGATCTAGACCGGGTCTGCACTTCAGAACACAGGTGAAAGTCACAAGGCCATTACTCAGTGTTTAGGCCATATCAGCTCACTCTGGAGAGGGGAAAAAATAAAAAGAGAGAGAGATTCTTGGAATGTTACAGAAAGACACTTGTTGATTCTTGGCAGCCATGAGCACAAGAGGAGAATTTGACTGAGCTGTAAAACAGCTGCATACTATATTTATATGGTGGACATCTCTCCACAGGCTACTGATAATAACCAATATTGACATAGTTACTGTTTTATCTGTTAGTATATTTAGGAAACAATAAGCCAAAACTAAAATTACCCATATTCTTATTGAAAATTATCTAACAGAAAGATACACATAAATAAACGTTTAAATGTATTTAACTTAATTCAATGTTTTCAGGGACTAAATAGGATGATAGTTTTCTCAGACATATTTTTATTGTTTATTAAGATATCTATGCCTCCCTCATGGATCATAATTAGACCAGCTGAGTTACCTATTATCTTTGTACAAAAGTTATTTTTAAATGTCTTACCAGTTCTTGATTTCAAGAGTGAAAATAATGAAAATTATTTTTCTCTTCCTACTCATGCTTTATTACATTCTTTCAAGAAACCAAAGGAGAGATAACAAAGATGGGAATAATAATGTAATATTAATTACCTTAAAAGTATATAATTTGATCCCCATTTTGGATTAAAGTATGTGGGGAAATTAATCTGCACATAAATGGCTAGGTTTTATTTCAAAGCTGTATAACGCTCTTTTTTTCTCCCTAAAGACTCCTTAAATTAACATATTTAGACACAACCATTGTACCAAAAAGAAAATTCCCTAAGAAACATATATATATATATATATATATATATATATATACACACACACACACACACATACATACATACACTAACTAACTGCCATCGAGTCAGATCCGACTCGTAGTGACGCCTCCTTGGGTTTCTGAGGTGGTATCACTATGGAAGTATATTGCCCAAACTTCCTTCCAAGGAGTGGGTTTGAACCACCAGCCTTCTGATTAGCAATCAAATGCCATAAGCACTACACCACCAGATATATATCTTATTTTAGAAATTTAACTTCAATATAACACAAAACATATTTTACATATCTATTCCAGAGTCATTATTTATGAAAGGTAATAATTCAAATTAGGTTTTCAGAAAACTCTTAAAATGTTCAAAACTACACCTGTCTGTGAAATGATAATCCAAGAATAATTTCCTTTTTTTATCTTAAGAGAAAGAATAAGAGAAGAATAATAGAAGCAGAAATAATGATTGAGACGTACAATTTCTGTACAAAGTATTTTCATCATTGTCATTCAATTTCATAGTCACAATATAGTTTTGAGGTAGATTATCCTCCTGTTAGACGTAAGAAAACTGATGCTCATAGAGTTTAATTAAATGCAAACCAATCCCATTGTCTTCAAGTTGATTCTGATTCATAGCATCCCAGTACGACAGAGTAGAACCGCTCCCATATCTTTGTCCTGTGGACAGCTGGTGGGCTTGAAACATTGACCTCTCCGTTAGCAGCTGAACTCTTAATGACTGTGTGGACAGAGTTCCAGAGTTTAATTAGATAGTATTAATTTACAAACTCTAGGTTTAAAATAAATTCTGGTTTCAAACCTTCGTTAATACGCATTATATGTTCGGACAAATCCTCACAAATAATCAGTGTTGGTGGAAATAAAGAGTTGAAAAGAAATCTCAACCAAAAACGTTTATTATAATCCCGCCTATTACAAAGCCCCAAAACAAATCATTCTCAAATAAAATAGGAGATAAAGAATTTCACGTGACGCTAAGAACTCAGTTTTTAGAAAAGTGCAGACATTTCTTCTGAATTTTCTCATTTTGTCTTGCTTCAGAGGATCCACTTGTTGAAATGTTTCATTGACATTTTAAAAGTAAATCTGAGCTCAGGTGGTGTAGTGCCTAGGGCATTTGACTACTAACCAGAAGGCTGGTAGTTCAAACCCATCAGCCACTCCTCGGAAGGAAAATTGCACAATCTATTTCCATAGAGATTTCACCTTGAAAACTCAAAGAGGGGTCACTGAGTTGAATCAACTCAGTGGCAGTGAGGTTATTTTATTTTATTTTGTGTTTGTGAGTTCCTTAGAATTTTAGCTCAAAAAAAAGTTTTTCCCTAAATTATATTAGGAGATGATTATGGATTTCCACATTTATCTTAGAATTAAATAGTAAAGCAGATTTTACACCCAAATTTTAGCCTTCCAAAATTACTACTCTGAAGAAAATACTCTTCCAGACTCTAGATGAAGGGGAATAGATCCAGGACAAGCTTCTTTCTGACTTCCTGTCCACCTTACAATTTAGCCTTGACCTTGGCTGACTCATTTTAGTGCATAAGGACAACTGAGCAGGGCTCTATTTGATGAAAGGCAGAAGGCTGTGATAAATTGCACATGGGATGCAGATAAAGGAGAGTTGACATTTACAGAATCATCCTTAGTAAAAGCAGACCCTTCCTCATGCTTATCCTCTGTACCCATTCAAGGCTAACACCCATGATCTTCTGAAATTTATTGTCTATTGACAGAAACATAGCAGAAGCTGTCAACACAAATATCTCATTACAGGGAAATTCTGACCATCATGAAATACTACATTATCAAAGAAAAGTCTGGAAGAACAGTTCATCTGGGTTTTCATTATATGGTGCAAACTCAGGCTAAAGTTGTAAGATGTAGAAGATTAAGCTAAAAATTAACATTCAGATGCAGCAAGACAAATTTAGGATGGCTCAGATATGTAGTCCTTAGGAATATGGTTATGTATCAGAAAGATAGAGCTGATGGTGTCAAATATGAAAAGCTATAACATTCTGAATCATTCTGCTTACAAAACAGAACTTCAGACTTGTGGAGAGGTACAGTACTACAGAACCAGGGCTTAGACTACAGCTCTGCCACCAGGACTACTCTCTTCAGGGGTCCATTGTGAGAACAGAGGGATAGTCAAGAAAGGAAGCAGACATATGTCCACTCACTGAGTCCTTCTGTCTACTTGGTTATTTAGTGCAACTCCTGTAATGGAGCTCTGGTAGCGTAGTGGCTAAGGCACTTGACTGCTAACCAGAAGGCTGGAGGTTCAAACCCACCAGCCACTCCTCGGAAGGAAGATGAGGCAATCTACTTCCGTAGTGATACTGCCTCGGAAACCCAAGAAGGGGTCGCTATGAGTCGGGTCCGACTCGACGGCATATAATGACGACAATGACAACCTGTAATGGATGCTTTCTGGTGGGCATCAATATTTAATACAAGGGAGCCCATTTTTAGTGTTCATCCCATAGATTCTTCCATGTGCTTCTTTCTCAGATCTATGTGGCTCTAACCCTCTAATCTTGCTCTTCTAGTCAGGTCCCTGAACCAGTTAAACCATTGATTCATCCCAGCAGTGTACTAGACCTATCACAGGAATCTTGCCAGGGTGTTGGATCCTATGTCATGGGAAAGTGCTCACATATCAATTAACTCTCTTATTCTCTTCTATAACTTGCTTTCTCCACTCAGTTGAACAGCACCTTGAGGATTGACTCCCAGTCGTTCTGTCTTGTTTCCTTTTGGTATATGCAGACTAATGCTACAGTTCCTTTAGAAAATATCATCTCCCCTCCTTGTCACAGGGATGTATGTTGCCAGTTGGGTTTGCTGAGCTGTGACTTTCAATCTGAGTATGCTGCCCTGGAGGACAGATGGTGAAAGATGCTTGGGAAAATAAACACCATTTTGTAAGCCACCTACTTAATTTGAGGTATTTTCATAATCATCATGCAGAGGTTGTTGTTGTTGTTATGTGCCGTCAAGTCAGACCTGACTCATAGCGACCCCTCCTTGGGTTTCTGAGGCATTATCACTACAGAAGTAGATTGCCTAACCTTCCTTCTGAGGAATGGTGGGTGATTTTGAATCACCAGCGTTCTGGTTAGCAGTCAAGTGCCATATCAGAGTATGGACCCTTTATTCTAAGAAGGATGAGTGGGCCACTTTTGCAGGACCAGCAGTGTGGGGGAACCTTGAGATTCAAGGTACTCCAGATTCCCATTCCAGAATTTCCCATTTCCAATCTCAAGATCCTCTCCTTCCCTATTTAGTCCCTAAGTGTGACAGAGCGGACTTGCCGAGGCTGAGAATTTAGCCTTCTCTGAAGTCATGCCACTCTTACAATTAAGTCTCTGTCTGGCCTTCAGCTATAGTCACCTGAAAGATCCTCCTAAAGCAATTCCATGGAATCCTCATAATACTCACACAGTACTGTAACATATTGATTAGTAGATCTAAGCCTGTGACTATTTTTCCTTATGTTTTATCAATGTTCATTAGTAATAACCACTAAATTCCATGGCTTTTATGGTTGGTCTTTTTACTGTACTTCCCATTACTCCAAAAGAGTGCACTAGCGAGCACATCCCCTTACACCTACACCCATCCAGCCTACTGCGTGTGAAAGTCTTTGCAATAACATAGCTGCAGTGTACTCAGGGTTGTTAAAATTCTACCTACTACCACTAATGGACTCCTCATTTCATGTAGCCAACAAGAAATCATCTCCAGAATCCAATCCTTAATATCTGCTTCCTGTGATCATTCCAGGTATTTACTGTTTTGGCCAGGTTCCTGGGGATATAGGTTGAGTTGGTGAATCTGACTCAAATAATATATTGTTCCTGGGGATATAGGTTGAGTTGGTGAATCTGACTCAAATAACATATTGTAAGAGTGTTCTCAGGGAAACAGAATAGACAGGGGAAAAAAAAAACAAAACTAAATGACGATGTGGTCTCAACTAGATATCAGCTTTAGTCTAATCTTATGTGAAAGCTCTGGACTCTGGAACACAAATTATACTACATAATCAATTTTATATTTCTACCCTCTAGGATAGGGATTAGGAGCTCTGGTAGCATGCAGAAGGAACAGGCTAACCTGGAGCAAGGTGAATTGAGATTATCTGGTGTGAGGAACACAGTGGGAAAGATAATATACAAGCAAATGTGTGTGGCCGATGTCCAACAAAATTTTATGTACAATAATAAGTGGCATATGGATTTGTGCTATAGGCTAGATATGTTTTTCTGTATTCCTTTTCTAGGACATATTGACTCCTACTTGGTGGAAGAAAATTCTCTAGAATTTAACTTTGAGTTGCTGCTGGCCAACATTCCCAGCAGATTAGGAATCCCTGCACTAGCAATAATAGTGATCTGGACAGGATGCTGTCACTGTATTGGGGGAATAAAGGAAGGTTTCCAGGAGGCAGTAACAACTGAACTGATTCTTGAAGAGGAGTTGAAGGAGAAGTAACAGCATGGGCAAAGGCAAAACAACTTTGTATACTACTATACATGTTATTGTTGTTATTGTTTTTGTTGTATGCCATCAAGTCGGACCCGACACATAGTGACCCCTCCTTGGGTTTCTGAGGTGGTATCACTATGGAAGTAGATTGCCCAACCTTCCTTCCGTGGAGTGGCTGGTGGGTTTGAACTGCCAGCCTTCTGGTAAGCAGTCATATGCCTTAGGCACTATGTTATTGTTAAGTACTGTTAATTTGGCTCTGACTCATAGCAACCCTACATACAACAGAACAAAACAGTGTCAGGTCCTGCACCATCCTAACAATCTTTGCTATGCTTGAGCTCATGATTGCAGCTACTCTGTCAATCTATTTCATTGAGGGTCTTCCCTTTTTTTCTGACCCTGTACTTTACCAAGCATGATATCCTCCAGTGACTGATACCTTCTGACAGACAACGTGGTGAAAGTATAGGAGATGAAGTCTGGTCATTTTCACTTCTAAGGAATATTCTGACTATACCTCTTCCAAGACAGATTCATTCATTCTTCTGGCAGTCCATTGTATTTTCAGTATTCTTCATCACACTTCAAGTGCATCAATTCTTCATACATGTAGAGACTATAATCAGTTTGCAATTAAATGTCAGTGGTGTAAGATGAAGCAGAAGATGCAGGTAAGGGTTAGGTTGTATAAGGCCTTATATAACATCCTTAGAACATTGCAATTTGTCTCATAGCAAATGAAGAGCCATGGAAGAGTTTAAAGTAAGGAGGTGAGATGGTCTCTTTGAGGGTTCTATTAGGAACCCCAATATTTTGCTTTTAAGTCCATCTGTCCAAAAGGAAATTTAATCACTTGCTGTCTGTAGTACTTAATAAAAAATGTTCCTTATCAGAGCCAATGTGTGATATGCTAGATCCAGCTTTGTTCTGCTTTCCCAAGGTGGTGTAAATCTTTAATGTGGCTTTCCAACAGTGAAGTGAATTTTACATCTTTAATAAATGTGCTCATTTTCCTGGTTTTCCTTAGAACAATAGCAGATGTTTGAAAGGTGTATTTATAGATGTCAGGGCGAAGTTTATGACCATATGATATAGGAATTTGCTATTGCCAAATAAAGCCAACTGGTCTAGATAAAAGTCACATCTTCGTCTAAGTACCATGCTTTAGCCAATGCTCAAGCCTAAATTTTCTTTGTACCCCATCTCAGAGTGCCATGTGTTCAATCAGATGTTGTCACAATACAAAGAAATTTTGTAATTATGGGGAGAAAGAAATAGAAGTCATGTAGTGCCTAAGGCATTTGACTGCTAACCAGAAAGCTGGTAGTTCAAACTCACCAGCCACTCATTGGAAGGAAGGTGGGGCAATCTACTTCCATAATGATATCACCTCAGAAACTCAAGGAGGGCTCACTATGAGTTGGATATGACTCTGACAGCAGTGTTTTTTTTTTTTTCCTTCTTTGTTGTGGTTTTCTCCCTTAAGCTTTCATCCTTCACTGTGATGACCAAGGGGTGGAACTAGCTGTTAACAGACTTTTAGGAATATTCTATTGTAAGTGTGAAGGCTGGTTTAGAATGGCAAAAACCCAGAGGAAAAGGAAAGAAATAAGAACTATATTGGTTTCGCCAACTTGAATACCAAATGCCAAATACTTATTTGAACGAGGATGGTCTTAATGAAAGAAGGTTTAAGAAAGACAAGTCTCTAAAATTCATCATGCACATACCTGTGGTGGCTACTGAGAAGTGGGTCAAAGCTTGAATTTTTCCCTGCAATTTTAATATTTTCCAAATACCTATAGAAAACATTTATTTCCCTTCACAATAAGAAGCAATAAAATCCATTTTAATAAAGAAATAACATTTTTTTAGGTTTGAAGCAATATTCTACTTAATAAAATAAAGTAAAAGAGAATATATACCCCAGCATGTGGCAGTCATGTGGAATAGAAATACACCAACCTGCTTTCTTATTTATATAATAATTTTAATCAAAACAGATGACTTCAGGTTTTATGTTGTACATTAGAATAAGAAAATAAATTTATAAGTTGTTTTTTCAGAGCCATGAGGTCCTATAAAATTCTTATATAAAATAGCAATGTGCTGTACAGACATCAGTACCCCAAACATTAAAACGTTATTCTTTATGGAACATACAAAGACATTTTCTTCTTGACTTAGGGCAATGCAGTACTCAAGATGATGCATACTGATACAGAATAGAGTTTTTAGTGCCCAGAATAAAGCATTCTAGGGATTGTAGATTAACAATGGATTTGCAATTGTAGTTAGTATCAAGGTTTTGAATAGCAAAGTAAGAAAATTTATAGAGAACAGATACTAGGAAAAAAATAACAAAATATCATGAAAATTATATCCATCTCTATTTCTGATCACCACATAAATGAATTAAATGTTATTTAGTGATTACCAGATGTTGGAAATGTTGCTAACATTCCTCTTACAATCTAGCATCTATACATCTATAAATGCAGGGTAACTTGAACCTTAGTTCACATTGAAGAATAAGACAGTGTTTTTGCACGATTGTTACAGTTAGAAAACCAGCATGCACACAAAAAAACATTTGAATTCTCCCAACATTCATGCCTATTCTAGTCTAGCAGTATATGTGGGGACCTATTGGTCTCCTACAAAAAAACATAAGGATACCTTTTGGAGCACACAGATCATTAATCAGTTACCATTTATAAGCTATCTACCTTTCTATCCCCTTTAGTGTTCTATTCAAGTTCACAGCTTTAAATCCCTCCCATGAATATCTAATTGTCCCTTCCCAAAAAGCAAGGAAGAATTTTTCCAAAGCCCAGTTGTGCTTGGCTTTTGACTCCATTATGGACTATGGCAATTAAACAAACAAATAAACAACAAATAAACTCACTGCGATGGAGTTGTATCTGATACATAGTGACCCCTCCTTGGGTTTCCGAGGCATTATCACTATGGAAGTAGATTGCCCAATCTTTCTTCCAAGGAGTGGCTGGGGGTTTGAACCGCCAGCCTTCTGGTTAGCAGTCAAATGCCTTAGGCACTATGCCACCAGAGCTCCTAATAGGATATATATGTAGATTATTATTATAATTTTTCAAATGAGAAGAGGGATGAATCTTACGGCCTTATGTCTTTACATGGGGCAGAAAGGCATTGAAAGAAGAAAACATGAAACGTCTTTTTTCCATCATTGTGATGGATTGTTTTTATGCACTGTGGGGAGAGGACTGTTGGAATTGAATTCACTAATAAATTTGTAGCACTCCAAGTCTTGAAGATGACAGTGTGGAGCACAAAGGTCAGCAAATGACACTTCTGTTTAAAGTTCTGTGTTCTGATGCTGGAAAGTTCTATCACTGGTCAGCCACCACAAACATGAGCTCAAACATACCATCTACAGGAATTCCACAGGTTAGTGACATCCATTTCACAAACAACTCCTACTTGCCCTCTAATGGTATATAAATATATCTTCACTTTGAAATGACTGAACCAACCCTTTCTTGCAGCAAATTCTTTTTCAAAGTCACCTTCACTTGCTGCACGTGCTGCTTTTAAATAATTGAAATGGCTTCAAGTTTTTGCTTGCACTAAAATAAGACTAAATAAGAACCATATGCACCTGTTCTGACTAACCTACAAAGTCTTAAAGGAACAATTAGGAACAAATTTTGTTTGTACCCTGGAGGCTCTCTGTGTTGTGAGGATGGCTCAGGACCAGGCAGTATTTCATTATGTTGTATATAAGTTCACGATGAGTTGGAACTGACTCCCCAGCACTTAACAATATCACTGATCTCACCTCAGACCAGAAAAGAACTTGGGCGTGGCACCCTGACATATCCCTCTCTCTCTCTCTCTCTCTCTCTCTCTCTATATATATATATATATATAATGTCTATCTCTATGTCTATCTATCTATATATGTGTGTGTATATATATATGTATGTATGTATGTATACATATGACACTGTAGGCAGAAGAAGTGAACAGATTATTAGATAACTTACAGATATAACCGAGGGACACCTAAACATTAGGAATGGGAGAAGGAAGACTGGGAAATCTACTTCTATAAAGATTTACTGCCTCGGAAACCCAAAGAGGGTTGCTATGGGTCAGAATCGACTTGATGGCAGTGAGTTTGGTTTGGTTTTACAGTGAGGTTAAGGACCATGCTAACTTAAACTTCAATACAAATGTGGTCTATTTACACATATAGGCTGTAGTGAGACCTGAGGAGGGAGCTCTGGTGGCATAGTGCCTAAGGCATTTGACTGCTAAACAGAAGGTTGGTGGTTCAAACCCACCAGCCACTTCTTGTAAGGAAGATTGGACAATCTGCTTTTGTAGAGAGACCACCTCAGAAACCCAAAGAGGGGTCTCTATGAATTGAGACCAAAGAAACAGCAATGAGTTTGGATGTTTTTTTTTTTTTTTGGGGGGGCGGTTTAAGACCTGAGGAAATGTGGGGGTCTAAAACTGTAGCAATAACAGATCTTATAGAGAAGGAAATTCATGAAGAAGTAGTCCATTCCTCAGCTTAGTGACTCCTTACATAAACTTTATTAATTGCCTTCATATTTTCATTAATAATATTGTAATAAACTGCTTCTGACTACTACATTCCTCCTGATAGTTTTTACCAACTTAACTCACTGAACTATTTTTGCCTCTTTCTTGAAGAAACAAAGCAAAACAAAATAGAATCCTTCAAAATAAGAGAATTAGCTTCTGTGGTCCTCACCAACTTCCTTCAATATATGTTTCCATATACTAGCCTTCATGTTGACTCTCCTGTGTCAGCCTTTTACTTCTATTGTTCTTTTCTATTTCAATATTTTTTGAGAAAGAGGAGAGACTAGCATATGTTTCCTAGTACAGTTTGGTTGATTATCTTAAAGAAATCTCTCAAGAACAAGCTTGGGGAAGGATACAATTCAACTGGTAACATTCATGTTTAATTCTAACTAAAGTTACTTAAGCACTTTAAAAGTTGCCTTCATATGAAATTATACACACTAAGAGAAGTCATATAAATATTAAAATATATAACTGACATACAAACATTAAATTAGGGTGAATAATTGAAGACTTAACATTTTACTTCTGAAGGGTTGCAAATGGTAGATCTGCTAACCTCTTGAACAAAATGTTGAAGGAACTCCATACTACTGATGGACATTGTGACTTAAGGCACTAATAAAAACTTACTATTTTTTGATACATTACTGCACAACTTTATGAATAGTCCAGTTAGGTTAGAATGCTCTTAAAATAGGATGGGAAAGAGCCGCATCATCTGATTAAACCCAGACTTACTCATACGGATAAGGTAAAGCTTTCGAGACCTCCATTTGTTGATATGGCACCACTCAAATTAAGAGAAATAGCTGCAGACATCCATTAATCATCGGAACATGGAATGTATGAAGTATGAATCTAGGAAAATTGGAAGTTGTCAAAATGAAATGAAATGCATAAAGATTGATATCCTTGGCATTAATGAGCTGAAATGGATGGGTTTTGGCCATTTTGAATCAGACAACCATGTGATCTACTGTGCTGGGAATGACAGTTTGAAGAAGAATGGCGTGGCATTCATCATCACAAAAGATGTTTCAAGATCTGTCCTGAAGTACAATGCTGTCAGTGATAGGATAATATCCATATGCCTACAAAGAAGACCCATTAATAGGACTATTATTCATATTTATGCCCCAAACACCAAAGCCAAAGATGAGGAAATTGAAGAATTTTATCAACTTCTTCAGTCTGAAATTGACCGAACATGCAATCAGGATGTGTTAATTATCATTGGTGACTGGAATGCAAAGGTTGGGAACAAAGAAGAATCACTGGTAGTTGGAAAATTTGGCCTCGGTGACAGAAACAATGCTGGAAGTCGCATGGTAGAATTTTGTAAGACCAATGACTTATTCACTGCAAACACCTTTTTTCAACAACACAAATGGTGGCTCTACACGTGGACTTCACCAGATGGAACACACAGGAATCAGACTGACTACATCTATGGCAAGAGGTGGTGGAAAACCTCAATATCTTCAGCCAAAACCAGGCCCAGAGGTGATTGTGGAACAGACCATCAACTGCTCATGTGCAAGTTCAACTTGAAGTTAAAGACAATTAAAACAAGTCCAAAAGAGCCAGAATATAATCTTGAATATATCCCTCCTGAATTTAAAGATCATCTAAAGAATAGATTTGATGCATTGAACACCAACAACCGAAAACCAGAAGAAATGTGGGAGGATATCAAGAACATTATCCATGAAAGAAGCAAGGGATCGCTAAAAAGATGAGAAAAGAAGAGAAGACCAAAGTGTATGACAGAAGAGACTCTGAAACTTGCCCTTGAGTGGAGAGTAGCTAAAGCAAATGGAAGAAATGACAAGAAAAAAGAGCTCAACAGATTACAAAGAGCAGCTTGAGCAGACAAAACCAATTACTATAATGAAATGTGCAAAGACCTGGAGTTTGAAAACCAGAAGGGAAGAACACACTTGGCATCTCTCAAGCTGAAAGAATTGAAAAAATTTAAGCCTTGAGTTGTAATATTGAAAGATTCTGTGGGCAAAATATTGAATGATGCAGGAAACATCAAGAGAAAATGGCAGGAATACACAGAGTCACTGTACCAAAAAGAACTGGTCGATCTTCATCCATTTCAGGAAGTGGCATATGATCTGGAACCAATGGTACTGAAGGAAACAGTCAAAGCTGCAATGAAAGAACTGGTGAAGAACAAGGCTCGGGGAATTGACAGAATATCCATTGAGATATTTCAACAAACAAATGCCCCATTGGAGACACTCACTTGGTTATGCCAAGAGATTTGGAAGATAGCTACCTGGTCACCTGATTGGAAGAGATCCATATTTGTACCCATTCCAAAGAAAGGTGATTCCACAGAATGTGGAAATTATAGAACAATATCACTAATATCGCACACAAATAAGATCTTATTGAAAATAATTCAAAAAAGTTTGCAGCAGTATTTTGACAGAGAACTTCCAGAGGTACAAGCTGGATTCAGAAGAGGATGTGGAACAAGGGATATCATAGCTGTTGTCAGATGGATCTTGGCTCAAGGCAAAGAATACCAGAAAGATGTCTACTTGTGTTTTATTGACTATGCAAAGGCATTTGATTATGTGGATCATGACAAATTATGGATAACATTGAGAAGAATGGGAATTCCCAAACACTTGACTGTACTCATGAGGAACCTGTACCTTGACCAGGAGGCTGTCGTTCAAACAGAACAAGGGAACACTACATGGTTTAAAATCAAGAAGGGAGTGCATCAGGGTTGTATCCTTTCCCCACACATATTCGATCTATATGCTGAGCAAATAATCTGAGAAGCTGGACTATATGAAGAAAAACCTGGCATCAGGATTGGAGGAACAATCATTAACAACCTGAGATATGCAGATGATACAACTTTGCTTGCTGAAAGTGAGGATGACTTGAGGCACTTACTGATGAAAGTTGAAGAATACAATATGCAGTATGGATTATATCTCAATATAAAGAAAACAAAAATCTTCACAATCGGACCATTGAGCAGCATCACAATAAATGGAGAGAAGATTGAGGTTGTCAAAGAATTCATGTTGCTTGGTTCTACAATTGATGCAAATGGAAGCAGCAGTCAGGACATTAGATGATATGTGTCAATGGGAAAGTCAACCACGAAGGAACTGTCTCAAGTGCTGAGGAGCAAGGATATCTCCTTGAGGACTAAGATGCACCTGACACAAGCCATGATATTTCCAATCGCCTCGTATGCATGTGAGAGCTGGACAATGAATAAGGAAGACTGAAGAAGAGTTGATGCTTTTGAGTTGTGGTGCTGGTGAAGAATGCTGAAAGTACTGTGGACTGCTAAAAGAACTAACAGATCTATTCTGGAGGAAGTGCACCCAAAATTCTCCTTGGAAGTGAGAATGGCCAGACTTCGTCTCACCTATTTTGGTCATGTTGTAAGCAGGGACCATTCCCTGGAGAAGCATGTCATGCTTGGTAGGGTGGAGGGTCGAGGAAAGAGGGGGAGGCCTTCAATGAGATGGATTGACACAGTGGCTGGGATGATGGGCTCAAGTATAGCAGGGATCGTGGAGCTGGCGCGGGATCAGGCAGTGTTTCGTTCTGCTGTGCATGGGGTTGCTAGGAGTTGGAAATGACTCCACGGCACCTAACAATAAAAATTTCCTGAATTTAAATCGCAGCATTAAGTTTTTTAAGGAAAAAAAACCCTGAGAGTTAATTAAGTGATATCCTTAAATAAAATTTCTAATTTCTGTTTAGTCAGTGAAAAGAAAGTAATGATTATTTTCCTTTATAAATTTACACTTTTAACAAGAAAACTACTATAAACATAATTAACTCCTTCATATTATAAAATACTCTTGGATAATGGCTGAGTATTTTTGATTGTCAGAGCTGGAGACCTTAATATATATGAATGCTTTAAATTGTTCCTTTCTACATGGACAAAAGGAGGTCTGGTGGTACAGTAGTTTAGGCATTTCACTGTTAAACAAAAGGTCACTAGTTCCAACCCACCAACCATGCTACAGAAGGAAGATGAGGCTGTCTGCTTCCATAAAGATTTATAGCCTTGGAAACACAATGGGAGTGGCTATGAGTCAGAATTGACTACATGACAGTAAGTATTTTATGTTTTGTTTGTTTGTTTGTTTATATGAACCAAATGGTCCAATTTCTTTCTAATAATATTAATTGTTATTTTTCAATTACCCATTTTCAGTGCCTTCAGCCATTTTCAGTGCCTTCAGCAGTGTTATTTAGTAGAACTTTTTGTGAGGATAGAATTATTCTGTATTTGTGGTATCTGATGTTATAGATGTTTGAAGAGGGATGATTCATGTGGCTATAAAGCCCTAGGAATGTGAGTGAAGATGGGAATTTAATTTGATTTAATTTTGATTTAAATAATCATACATAGCTAGTGGCACTATCATACTGGATGGTTCAGATCTAGAATAGGAATTGATATTTTGATTACCTGTAGTCTTAGTTGGTATAACTGGGCTTATTGAAATGATCTGTTAAATTTTAACAATGGGAGAGAAGATATTGGGAATTAGTCTTGGCATCTGAGTTTACACACTCCTGTAAAACCCAACAAACCAAACCCTCTGCCATCAAGTCAATCAGTTCCAACTCATAGCATGGGTTTGCAAGGCTGTAAATCTTTATGGAAGTAGATTACCTCATCCTCTTTCCACAGAGCAGCTGGTGGGTTTGAACTGCCAACCATCTGGTTAGCAACCAAGTGCCATACCCACTATGCCACCAAAGATTAATTGACACATTTTGTCAGCATACAATGTGTATAGTTTTCTTTTCTCTTTTTAACTTGGGAGTGGAGAACTTCATTTCCTATGAAAACATTCAGTATCCTTTCTGAGATAGAGTATGCTCTGAACACGAGTTAAAGAAGCATGATTAAAAGACACTGTTTAAACAAAAACATTGAAGTTCCCATAACTTTGCCCATTAGTTTGTATTGTGGTAAGGTGAAGTAATTATGGAGAGATTCTCTTCCTCCAGGGTTGAGTTTATTGCTATTTCATTAGGTGCTACAAAAGTAGACTGTCCCTCTTGCCAGTCACCTTATAGTACTTCCTACTGAGTGGTCAATATTCATTTCTTGTGGGATATATAATGACTCTGAATGTGATTTATAATTTTTCTTTCTATCTCTAGAAAGTTTAGATTCAGAGAATCAGAGACACTAGCTTGGGAAAGAAACTTCAGGAGGATGGAATTAAAGAGTATTTCTTCCCACTCTCCGTTAGACGAGGTGCTTATCCCTCTTTCTCCTCTTTCACAGATACATCTCCCATATCGGGCCTGGGGTGGAGATTAGACTCAGAATTCAATTTCAAAACATCTTAATACTGACACTAGCAGCTAATTATCATTTTTAGTTTAGAAAGTTTTGGAATTTTACCCTGTGATCTTCAGAAGTTAGTTACTGTTCATTGGAACGTTCTCAGGAGCTTAATGATTAGAGTTTTATGTTTTCTTTTTGTCACCCTGGGCTTAGAGTAAAGTACCCTAGATAAATGTTGACTCAGCTACTCCACTCTAAATTAAAGTGCTTCACATTCTGTGCCCCAACATTTTAAGGCAAATACAGGAAACAACACAAGTGAAACAATTTCTTCGTGTGCCATGGTTTCAAAATCAATAGCATTTCAACTGCCAAGCAGGTTCTTTAAAATTTAATGAAGAATGGATTAGTTGGTGGAATGAGGAAAGTCAACCTTCTGTCACCAGTTATAATTTAGGGCACTTGCAATATTTCTTGAAACCTATTAAGTAATTCTTTCTGGTACTGTGTTTCAATATCTCACATTTTCAAGTGAGAGGTAGCTAAATTATTTGGAAGGAAAAAACTGTTTTCCCAGGATCACATATTTTTGCCCATTTTCTTTGCAAATTCTCAGACATAATAACACTGCAGCCACTTCCTTTCAACAAAGACTGTTTGCAAGGAAATTAGATTGAATTTTGAGTGAGCAAGAGGTCAGTGACACTTTGTCTCTGATTTCATCTTCCATTGTCCTAAAGCCACTTAAACTAGCTCCAGACACACAATGAAAATTAACATTTGCACAGTAAACAGTGAGCTAATTCTATCATATAAGGAAAATGAACTTCTGGCCATGCAAAGTTAAAATGAATTTAGAGATGTAACAGAAATAACCTAAAAACCAGATATGAGTTCAATGTTCTATTGGTTTCAATTTGTATGTAACAATTTTTTTTAACCCCCAAAAGGTTAAAGGTGTATGTATTTGCTTCATGAAAGAAAGACAATACTTTCAATCAACAGCTCTAATTTCTAAATTCCCCATAGTTGATTCTTTTTCCTGTGGAGTCATCTGATCCAGTCAAAGTGATTTCTATAAGCATACATTTTAAAAAGTTGCCATTTCTTGTTCCTCTTGGGTACTTTCACTTATTCATTCATGGAACATATATTTAAAGTACACATTTAGAAGCACTCTTCCAAATTCAATGAACTAAGTCGACAAAAATCTCTGCTTGTCATGGATATTCAATTCTAATAGAGGGAGATGGAAATAACACATATATTAATGAAATGTATAATACATCATTCGAGGATCTTGTTATTATAAATAAATAAATAATGCAAGCAAGGAAGAGCTTCGGGAGTCTCAAGAAGGTGGTGGGGAGTGGTGGCCATTTTAAAAAGGATGACCAGGAAATTCCTCTCTGTGAAAGTGACATTTATAGACCTGATTGAAGAGGATGTGAGGAGGAGATGTTTCCAGGCAGGAAACAGCCCTTGCAATCATCCTGAATAGAAACATGCCTTGCGTGAACAGAGAAAAGCAAAGTGACTCTTGTGGCTGCAGCTGACTGAGCAAGGCAGATGACATTAGTGGATGAAGTCACAGAGGTGAATAGGGGCAGGATAAAGGTGGAGTCTTGTAGAGGCATTGGTCACTATCATGAGTGAGATGGGGAGACACTGGAGGATATTGAACAGAGTAACATAATGATCTGAGTTCTGTTCTAATAATCTCCCTTTATGCAGTGTTAGGAAAAGATTGTCAGAAAACTAAGGCAAATACAATTGCATTAAAATCCTGCCAAAGATAATGGTTGTTTGGACTCAAGTCATAGTGTGTAAAAATAGTGAGACTCTGTATATAAAAAGCCAGGAACCCAGACAGAAGAGCAGTCAGCCCCAGGCTTACAGGTGAGAAGAGACAACTCAGGGATGCTCCAAGTAGCAAGCGGGAAAAGCAGGAGAAAGGGGATTAAAAGCCAGGAAGCCAGAGAGAAGAGGAGTCAGCCGAAGGGATTAGGTGAGGAGAGGCAACTCAGGCCCACCCAGAGTAGCAGGCCGGAAGAGCAGGAGAAAGGGGATAAAAAGCCAGGAACCAGGATAGAAGAACCATCAGACCCCGGGTTACAGGTGAGGAGAGACAACTCAGGGATGCCCGAAGTAGCCAGTGGGAAGAGCAGGAGAAAGGGGATTAAAAGCCAGGAAGCCGGAGAGAACAGCAATCAGCCAAAGGGATTAGTTGAGGAGAGGAAATTCAGGCCCGCCCAAAGCAGCAGGAACACAGAGCAGGAGAAAGGGGATAAAGGCCCGGATCTTGGACAGAGGAGCAGTCAGCCCCAGGGACAACTCAGGGACGCACAAAACAGCAGGGCAGAAGAGCAGGAGAAAGGGGTTAAAAACCAGGAAGCCAGACAGAGGTACAGTCAGCCACAGGGACCTAGTTGGGGGTGATACGAGAGGTCTCCAACAGCAAGACAAACTTGTCTGTCGGTTTGTCCTACTGTGGTGACATGGAGACTTGAGTTTTGAGGCTGAGCCTCTGGTGTTTAAAACCCAGCGAGA
>NW_006921956.1:2649461-2681743 GCF_000298275.1 Orycteropus afer afer
TCATGTTGTCAGAAGGGACCATTCACTGGAGAAGGATGTCATGCTTGGTAGGGTGGAGGGTCGACGAAAGAGGGGGAGGCCTTCAACAAGATGGACTGACACAGTGGCTGCGATGATGGGCTCAAGTATAGCAGGGATTGTGGGGATGGCGCGGGATCGGGCAGTGTTTCGTTCTGCTGTGCATGGGGTCGCCATGAGTAGGAAACAACTCGACGGCACTTAACAACAACCACAACTGTATATATTTTAAAAAGAGATAAAACTTAAACATCTGACATATTTAAAGTGAGATATCAGTCAAAGAGAGTAATTTTTTTTTTTTTTTAACCTATAATTTTACAGTGATTCACAAGGAGTCAAGCAGAGATGGTTGATAGGAATTCAGACATATGAACCTGGAGTCAGAAGGGAAGTCCAGGCTAGATATTTAAAATTGGGAGATATCAGCATAGAGAAGGTATTTAAACTCGGGATACTGGTTAAGCTCTTCAAAGCATAGATAGGAAAAAAGATAGAGCCTAGAGTTATCCCTGGGTCACTCCAACTATAGAAAAAATTCAGAAAATCAGACAGACAAGCAAAGATAACAGAAAAGGAATAACCAGTGCACAGGACATTGTTGACCCAGAAGCTAAGTGAAGAGAGTGTTTTAAGAGGAAGGAATGATCAACTGTGTCAAATGCTGCTGATAGATCAAGTACTGAAGACTAAAGACTAACCTTTGGAATTAGCAGCTCATTAGAGACCTTGACAAGAGCAGTCTTGGTGAAGTCTGGTGGTGAAAGGTTGATGGGAATGTTAAGGGGGCAGAGGAATGTGATAGTAGCTGGACTGGCATGTGGTCTTTTTGTCTGTTTTTGAAAGAGAAAGAGAAAAATAATAGCTAGGGGAGACAGGAAATACTGAAGGGACATTCTGAATATATAGAAAAGATGATATCTATTGCAAGCATGAAGAGTTTGTGCTTAAATAGCAGTAAGTACATCACATCATAATCACAGGAGGGAAAGCCAAGTACATTGGCGAGGACACAGTGAAATAAGTAGAAAAATGGAAGGAGCTGGTAGAATTCTGTTTCTTTCTCTCTCTCTTTTTCTGGGTGCTTCTCTTTTCCTAGTGAAGTTGGAAGCACATTTATTAAATAATGAAAAGAACAGAAAGAAGATCTGGAGATCTGAAGGAAAATCATCATCAAAGCAAAGTCTTTAAGTTGGATTTTCCCTGTAAAAAGAATGTTGGGGAAAATTGTTGATTTCCAGCAAACACTTAAAATATATTATCTAAAAATTTTCCTTATAAATTTAAGTACTACAAATGATAATTTCTGGCATAATATAATAATTGACATTTATAAGTTAAGTTTTACATCTTTCTTTGAAATACATTTAATGAACTCTAAATAACAGTTAGTCCAAACCCATCATTATCTACTTAAAATACAATATGAATGAGTGTTCTTTGTCAGCAATTGTAGCATTATCTCTTCTGGTTTTTAAAATTGAACACCATATTCCACTTCCCCCACAGAATTTCAACCTAAAGAAATATAATTACACTTGACAATCTTTTATTAGTCACTTTCTTTTGCTTCTCTGTAAGAAAAGTTGGCATATAAATATAATTTTAAAAAAAATATGTCTTCTGGAAAGGAAAAAAAAATTCTACTTTTAAATTAATATTAAATTAAATTAATAGTACTCAATTGATAAATGTAATGATATGTTACATATTTGATTACCTAATTATTATATTATTTGGTTCCTCCTGGAAGTGGATACTGAATGAATTAGGAGTGTTAAAAAATTGGGGGGAGGTGGATATGAAGGTGAGGAGAATAGATATCAGTTCCAAAAAATAAAAGAGGGAGAAAGGAGAATGATATGGGAGGGCCTCAAACCACAATGCATATCTGACGACGTCTTGCCACAAAACACTGAGCAGAGTTCCACAGCAATGGCAAACTTCAGCGCTGTGTTGTTACTAGTTTCGGTCAAGTTGGTTCCGACTCATGGCAACTTTATGTAACATCAGAGCAAAGTGCTACCCAGTTCTGTGCATGGTCATATATGTCAGCATACTCGAGTCCACTGTCGCAACTATGGTATCAATCCATCTCATAAAGAGTCCCCTTGTTTTCCCTTACCTTCTCCTTTACTAAATAGGATGCCCTTTCTAGGTATTTGTTTTTCCTGATGACATGTCCAAAATAGGTGAGTCATAGTCTTGTCATCCTCACGACTAAGAAGCATTTGGACTGGATTTCCTCTAAGACTTTTTTGTTCATTCTTCTGGAGATCTGCATTATATTCAATATTTTTTGCCAACACCACAATTGCAATTGTGTCTTGTCTTAATTTTTCATTGTCCAGTTTTTGCAAGTGTATGAAAAGACTATGGCTTGGTGCAAGCATGACTTGGTCATCAACATTGCCCAGTACCCACCACCTTTTGTATTCACTGGCCTTGGCTGGAGAACTGAGGCATGAGATCCTGAAGGCACTAACAGCTGGAGCCTGTCAGCTAACTCTCCTGGTCCTTAAACAGGAAGTTCCTCCTTGAAGAGAAATTTGAGTAGCACTTTTCCATCACTGCTCCATGTACACAATGTAAAGTTCTATTCAAAGGTATTTTAAATGAGGTGGATAGGCTTTTTGCTTCAATAAGCTTGTATATCTGTGTGGATGAATATTGCTTTACTATTAGAATGATTTAGAGTTCAGCATCAATCACTTATTTTTATGTATGTAAGACATAAGGCGCTATGTTCATATAAATAAGTGTATTTTTTTAAATTTCCATCCAAATATGTGCCAAACATCAAATAATTTTGTATTGTGGAAAATTATTTCTAATGATCTATCAGCTGACAAATCAGTTAGGCCCTTCATCAGTTTTGGTGAAAGCAAAGAATTAGAAACCATCTGTCTTGCAATTTTTAATTATTTTATTATTATTATTATTTTTTTACAAATCATTAGAGTCATTCATTTTCTCAGTGCCTAGGAAATATTCTAAAAGATTTTACCAGGATGTATCAAATTACATTTAATTATATCTGATAGTCTTTGAGGTAGAAATATTATGTTTAATCTATATAATCTGAAAAGATTAGCAGTATCTAAAACTTTTAATTGTAGATTCACCTTTGCCAACACAACTTTTGATATAACAATTTTATTTTAATTTGTGTTCTAAATATATTTTCGTCAAAACTTTCAAGCCACAGCTTTAGCTCAATCAGCTTATACAACGTATCTGTCATAGGCTGTAATTGGAAAACTAAGTTCTCATTTTCTAAAAAATTGTTCAACTCAAATATATTTTCAGAAAAAAAATTACTTCATTTTTCAATTCAAACAACCCTATTAATGCACATCCCTGTGCCATCCACATCCCTTCTGAATTCTAATTCTATGATAAGTAGCTATAAGGCATAGAGTCATGCCATAAGTTTGTCCTTTGATAAACAAAGGCACTGCCATTTTCAATTTATTGCGGAACAGTGTTCTTAGCTCTCATGGTGCACTACCTTAGTAGTGATTCTCTTTAAGAACAACAAGGGGAAGGGAGAGGTTGTATAACTAAATAAAAATTACCATTACTGCTGCCACATTACCTTATAGTATGTTTTAATATATTTAATTTCAGGGTGTAACACTATTAGCCAAAGCACACTGTCCCTAACATCATATTTTATTCTTAGCAGAATAATGCAGGAAATATAAATACATATATTCCAAAAGTTGACTTTATTAAAGAAAGATTCTTATTCATCATGATTTCAAATTCTGAAATTGTACTTTAGCTGGACATCCTCCAGTTTATACACTACAGGACAATGCGCATATTAACATACAGCACAATTGGGAGGAGGCTGTTTGTCACGTGACAGATGATGATTTTGAAGAGGGAGTAGGAAAGTTGGACCTGCCTGATGCCTTCACTGCAAAATTGATGGATCTTCAGTCCAGGTTTCATTAAGAATGTGATTCAGTTCTGATTTTTTTTCTTTTATTCCTGTTCCTTATCCTTGAATCTGGGGCATATTCCTTTCTTTTTGGTCTTTTTTTTTTTCAATTAATTTTATAACTTTGATTCTCTCATTATGGTCACTTTGAATTAGAACAATGTTGCAATCTCTAAGTAATTGAATTGCATAATTTATCTCCTTCTGGTGGTATGAATTTTTAAAGTCAAGTCCTATCCATCTGTGTACAAGGTTGGTTAGTGGAGTCCTCAGTTGCCTTAACTTCCATGGCACCATGGTCTCATCCTCATATTTGCCAAAAGTTTGTGATTTCTTCCAACTTTGTCTTCCCCTAGTGTCTCATGACAGTGAACCCACCTATCTACATTAAGATTTTTTTTTTTTTTAATTATTCTGGTTTAATTTCCACTATACTGTTTCATTGTCTGTATATCTTTAGGTCAAATTCCTGAGAGATAATTCATTCAATGCCATTTTTTGAGACAGAAATTGCCATGAGTCTATGAATTGGGTATTGTCAGGTCAACTATAGTCAGAACCTAGGTATGGGGTCACTAGATCTTTATGAAGGAGATATTTGGATTTATTACTAAATGTCCCATAACAAAGGGTTTCGACATCAGTACTGACCCTTATGAACTGTGTGAAGTTTCTCTTAGATTTCTTTAAAGAAAAAGAGAGAGAGAAAAAAAAACCTCATTTATACTTAACACCATTCTTAATCTTACCCTTAATAATCCAAATGCCAGACCATATAGGAAGTATGTCAAGTATGTACATTTTAATCTACAAACATTAGGAGTCCTAAATTAACTTCAGAACTCTCTATCATAGTGGGATTCTGCTGTGACATTCAATAGCTATAGCTGCTGTGCTATATAGACATGACCAACCATTTCTCATTTCAAAGTGGTCTGCAGAGGACTTCTCCTTCAATGGGGCTATACCCAGGAGAGTTTCTAAAAGGACTGTGATGTGGCAGGAGTTGTGAACAACTTAAGTAGAAAAAGAAAATAAATGCATTTCCTTGACCATCAAAAAGAAGTCGCTATATATATATATATATATATATATAATTGAGTTAGAATACAATTTTAGCAGATTGATAAAGCAATTTTGGACAGATTGGTAAGAGCTGTGAGTATAAGTCTAACAGCCCACTTTCTTTAGTGCTAAATAAAACATTGCTTTTAAATGGACTTTGGATAATACAATTGAACCTTTTCTCATTGAAATTTCTAGTTTTTTCATATATACTTTAAATATATATATATTTAGATAATATTCATCACTACGTCTCAGATGGAAGGAGCTCTGGTGGCACAGTGTGTAAGGCATTTGGCTGCTAACCAGAAGGCTTGTGGTTCAAATTCTCTAGACACTCAACCAAAGAAGGTGGGGCAATCTACTTCTGTAAAGATTTGCAGCCTCAGAAACCCAAAGGCAGTTAAGTTTGCTTTGGTTTATGTGCCAGATGAATAATAAACAGTAATACATTGTTATCATAGTGTAACATAATGTATCTGACTCATAGCGACCCCTCCTTGGGTTTCCGAACCAGTATCACAATGGAAGTAGATTGCCCAACTTTCCTCTGAGGAGTGGCTGGTGGGTTTGAACCGCCAGCCTTCTGGTTAGCACTCGAATGCCGTAGGCACTGCATCACCAGAGCTCCTGTCATAATAATACATTATTATCATTTATACTTTTTGTAATCCTCATAACCGTCTTGAAATATTCGACTCATTTCCATTTTATAGAGAAATTGCAATCCTGAGAATTTACCTTTTGCACAGTTTATAAACAAAAACATTTAGACCCAAATTTAAGTCCAAACTTGGCTTATTTTACTAGGTCAACTTGTCCTCTTTCAGTGTGCTTAGAATTTGAAAAAAAAAAAAAAAAAAAAGATAAACCATTTTTGGACAGTTGATGCTAGTTTGGGCAGAGCCAAGGTATCAATTGTAGACTTGGATTGATCACAAGACTCTAAGAACCAAACTCACTGCCATCTAGTCAACTGACTCATAGTGACCCCCAGAGGACTTCCAAGGCTTTAAATTTTTAGGGAAGCAGACTATCTCATCTTTCTTCTGTGGAAGGGCTGGCGGGTTCAAACCACTGACCTTTTGATTAACAGTCAAATGCCTAAACCACTGCACTACCAGAGCTACTTGATCAAAAGACTACTATCCATTATTTATTTTCCTTTTCAACCAGGAAGATAGTATATATTTAACTCTTCTTCTGTTATCAAGTAGTTCCAGCCTAAGATCATGGTTAACATGCACTTACTGAATAAAACTTCTGATCACATGTCTTCTATATACAAGGACCTCGAAGAAAGCATGTGGTGGAAAATGCCCTAAATGAATTCAAGAACTTCAACATGAAGGAAAGATGTGAAGAGGGAAATAAATAAAGTATGCTCAAATGGCTTTTTTAAGACGGACAAGGCTTTTCCATTTGTGTACTATATAAAATTTTACTAGAATGTTCAAAATTAAGCCACATTAAAGCAATCAAAGCACTCTTAGAAATGACTTCATAATAATGATTGGGACTTGAAGATACAGCTGGCTTTGGTTAAGTACTGGATATTGAAAATTATTTGCACTAAAATGAAAACTAAGAAGAAATTCTCTTTTTTAATTGTCTATATTTTAGGACATTAATATAGAATATAGTCAAGTGGGAAATACAGCATACAAATAAATTGCTGCAGTTTTAAATTTTAGTTTCACTTTGTATATGCAGATATTGAAAAGCATGACAATGGGCAAAGCTGTTTATGTGGAACAATATTGCCAGCCTTTGCTTTCTATAGGCCAACACATTTCTCCCTCAATCTGCTCCTGGCTACTCAGACAACTAAATTATATACTGTGCACATCTCCATAATTCTGTCCCTCCCTGTCTTGGCTCTCTAGTGCTTATAAAACAGAAATATCACAAACAGATGGTTTTAACAAAATATAATTTATTCTCTTTCAGTTTAGGAGACCAGAAGCCTAAGTTCAAAGTGCTGGCTCTAGGGGCTGGGTGAAGGCCCCTCAACCTTGGGCTTCAGCTGCACCTCCTGTTCAAAGTCCACTAGAGCTAGAAGCTTTTTCATAACTCAGGTAGTTGCTGGCTGATAAGGCTGATGAACCTAAGGTTGGCAAGTAGAATGACATAATCCCAAAATCAACAGGCACATGACAGACCACTGGTTCAAGTCCAGGAACAGTCTTAAGATTGGCAGGCAACATGGCAGACCACTGAGATGAAGATTTGGCCAAATCCAGGATCTAGATGTGCCAAAAAGCTCGAGACTGTCCTCAATTATTCTCCTTATATACTGGAAGCAGACCACGCTTCAAAGGCAACTACTTAGCTGCTACAGCCGAGTCTGCCGTGGAGGTGATTACAGTCTCATCATGGGGGTAATTGCATCCAGCTGCCCAGCCACCAAATCTACAGCCCAGCCAAGTTGACACTCAACCTTAACTGCCACATCACCCCTACTCCTTCATCCATTCAAAAGGTTTTGTTTAACACATACTGTTTTCCTGTGAAAGAAGACATATTATGCTAAGAATGGTCGATCTTCAAGCCAAGCTCTGAGTTGAATTGTTCCATCTTCTTCTTCCTAAACAATTGACCTATAAACAACTCTAAGATTTGCCAGACTAAATATATTACTTGAGTATAATGTAGATACTATGCCGACGAACAAGAAGTTTAGCTTCCCTTTGAATATGAAATTAGTACCATGTAAGTTAGTATATTTTATTCCAGATATAGCTTGATTCAGAAAATATTTGAACACCTTAAGGACTAGTATTTATGTTCAAGATGATGATGGCAACACCATTGATGATGATTAATAATATTTAAAACAGCAACCCATAAATTACAGCTTGCAATAATCCTCAGATTTTTAAGGGCAAGGAGGAGTGAAGAAATAGATTATTATTATGTTATCTTTTTG
This sequence comes from Orycteropus afer afer, assembly GCF_000298275.1. Classification (NCBI taxonomy): domain Eukaryota; kingdom Metazoa; phylum Chordata; class Mammalia; order Tubulidentata; family Orycteropodidae; genus Orycteropus; species Orycteropus afer. The sequence goes on from NW_006921956.1 coordinate 2,657,423, forward strand.
AAGTGCAAAAAGCAGTATAATCTTCCAAAGGCATTTTCTACTTCTGGGTGTGAGTTTTCATTTTCCCATCCCCTTTGCTGCGAGCCCTTGTTTCCACCAGGTTCCGCATTCTTTACTCAGAAGCCCAAGGTTGGGTTATCTAAGGTCGCATCAAAGAAGATCCATCTGGATTTCCTGGATGACCCTTCAGGTATTCCTAATTTCTTGCTGGAAATGTTTCACTCTTCATTTTCCCACGCCACTTTTCTCCCTGATCTCTGTCCAGCACCTCCCAATTACTGTTACAACTCGACTGCTCTCAATGTGTGAACCTGCAACCTCTGGTTATGCCATGCCTTCAGCCGGAGCAGGTCAATTCACTGGCTTCTTTCTGGTCAAAGAGGTTGAATGAAACTCTCAACTGTAGTTTCTTTCCTTTCCATGGTTTTGAAACTGTGGAATAGTCTACAAAACTCCCAAAAGAAAACCAATAGAAATTTTGATATATTTGCACCTTAAGCTGTGAATTCCTGTTAGATAGACATCAAAATATTTACTCTAATAATTGAAAAAAAAAAAAAAAAAAGGCATAGTTTCAGTTTAAGTCCCCATTTGAAAATCTTTACTGGATCTAGAAATTTATATATTCTCACATATTCAAACCGAGTAAAAATATTTGTTAACCAATTGAAATTCCTATCACATCTTCAGAATTACAAGTCAATGTTTAGTGTTTCAGTTTAAGCAACACAATATGCTTTTTTTTTTATTTCTAATAATGTCTGGGATACAATCTATCTAATTCTCTTTCTCACTCTCACTTTCTCTCAATATTTTGTGCAAAATTCTGATATTTATGGTGAAAACCTCACCTCACTGCTATTTAGTCAGATGCAACTCATAGTGACCCCTGCTTGGGTTTCAAAGCAGTATCTCAACAGAAGTAGATTGCCCAATCTTCCTTCTGAGGAGCAGCTGGTGGTTTTGAACAGATGGCCTTCTAGTTAAGTCAGAAGCCCTAGGCATTAGGCCACCAGAGATACCTTAATTTCAGAAAGTTTTCTTATTCCTTAAAACTATCCCATAGGAAATGTATATTTCTTGCTTGAAAGCTGCTAAATATTTCAATATAAAATAAAAAATAAAAATCAATTATGTAGATATTTCTGACTAGCTAGTTCCAGAAACATAGAGATGTAGAAAATTGACTAAATTATTCATTTAATCTCTGTGTCCTTTGTTATCAAATGAGTAGACTTTTCCTCTTCAAAAAAAAAAAAAAAATGAAACCCTCAATAAATATATACTTGCTTCTCTAATTTTTGGTATTTTCTCTCATGTTTATACTTACATGAAACCAACCAGGAGTTTTATATAATAAGTAGAGGATGTAGACCTGGAGGGATATACAGTCATCTAGGCAAAAGGAGTTTTGGATCTTAAGCAAAGAAAGAGCTGTTCTATTTTTAGGATAATAAGCTAATGTATATACTATCAACAACATCTGTTAACAACAATGAGGAGCTAGAGGTTTCTTTTTACATTTAGGTTTTAAAACCATTTTAAAGTGTGATTACACAACTGAAATGGAAAATCATTTCACTACTTTCACTAAAGCTATCATTCCATGAAAGAGGAATGTTATTTAATTTATTTATTTTTGATGTTTTCAAATGCACAAAACAGGAGTTCACTCTATTCTGAAGATGTGCCAAGATCACAAGAATGTGAATGCCACAGAACACCTGCACACCAGGCAAGAATGAAATAAAGAATTCCAAAAGTCAGAATGTTCCTTATTTGGTCATTTTGCTGTGAACATATATGAGGAATGGTAATTTATTTCCCTAAGTGGTAACATTGTTAAAGGTAGATGCATTTCAAAGCTACAGCTACATTTCAGTTACACATGACCAGGAGTGAGCTGATATTTAATGCTAGTAATAAATCACATCAGTGATATATGTATACTGGGGACTCTCTTCAAATTGTTGTTTGGGCTTAAATTATTTGTTTAACTCATGCATTGAAGCAAAAAAGGGTTAAATGATTTTTTCTGGATAATTCCAGAAATGCAGAATTTGGCTTGAAGGACACGGCTATGAGGGTAATTGCATTGCAAGAATTAGAGTTAAATCTTTTGTACATGCATATGCATGCACAAGTGGAAAATAAGATGAGAAGAAAGAATTTTTTTTTTCTTGTAAGAACCATTTTTATGAATACATTTTGTTCCTTCTTCTCCTCCCAAAACCTTGGTAAAAAAAGAATCTTCCCATCTCTTTGCAATAGTGAAACAAACTAGAAAAATGGTAAGGCAAGGAATTCTGATCATAAAACAGAAAGATTTATCACTTTAATAGCAGGCAATTAAAGTGATTCACAGGACCTCAGAAGAAGAATATATTTTTTTTTAAAAAAACTTCTATGTAGTTTACAAATGCCGTAACCCACATGGGTCCTATTCTTTATAAAATGAATGATAATATAATTAGAATCAGAACAGAGGAAAGCACCAAATCCATTGTCTAGTACATAGTAATGATGTTCAATAATGGATCACTATATGCCAGTAATAATTGCACTTACTGGTACTATTAGTAACGTCAGAAATTATAATATACAAAAGTATACCACTATGTTCATATTTGTGACTGAATTGTTTTCCTGCAAAATCCTTGAAAAGGGCACACTTTTTAAGTTGCATATGAAAACATTAAGACAGATTGTTTAAGTGACTTGGTAAAAAAATAAATTTATTTATAAATTCTGAGTTACATGTTGTACATATTTATAAATTACAGATAAATAAAATCTAAGTCTGCAGGCCAAATCCTATCTCTTTCTTCCCTACCCTGTGTAGGATGCTAGGGTTAAAGATGTAAATGATCATGTGATTATGAGTCTAACTTTTAGTCCCTTAGAGTGTGGTCCTCAGATCAGCAACATCAGCATCACTGGGAGCATGTCAGAAATGCTAATTCCATGCCCTCCTCAGATCTCCTGAATCCAAGTCTACATCTTAACAAAATCTATAGGTAATCTTTATGGAAGATGCTGTTTGAGAAGCACTGCCTTACAGCATTGATTTCTAACATGGCTGTACCCGAGGACAATATACATAAAACACTGTTTTCTTGGCCATGCCTTAGACTGATTTGAGCAGAAAGTGTGGAGGTGGGCCAAAAGCATTAATCACGTTTTTCTTCAAAAAAAATCCCTGTTGATTTTCATGTGCAGCCTGAGGTCTTTGCAAGTGGGTGACTTAAAACAAAGAATAAAACTTGAAAGGATGCAGAGCACATACCAGACAATTGCCCATTGAGCCAACTTCAATGATTCAAATGGGACCAGAAAGAATACACAGAACTGATAATGCCAGTGAACAAAGAATGAAGTGAAGTTACAAGGCTCTGTATGGCACAACTCTCTCTCTTCCTCTTCATGTCATACCTTTTGCTCTGTCCACGATATGCTCCAGATATACTCGTTCCTCAAACGCACCACCATCCTTTGACACACCTTTGCTCTTCTGGGTGGTCTGTCCTTTCCTTCCTGCACCCCCACACATCCCAGCCTCATACAGCTGTTCCTGCTCTAAATTTCAGCTTAAAAGAGGTCATTGTCCCTACTGCAAGCAGGTTGTCTAGCATGATAAGACATGTTGCTTTCCTGCAGAGTCTCCATTACAATGATAATTACACATATATTCACGTGACTACCTGCCATTAAATCACAACCCCACAAAGGCAGAGGCAATGCTTTCTGTGTTCAGAGTGCATTTCCCAATAAAGTTCTGGCCAATAGTAAACACTTCAGTAAATATTTAATGAATTAATATATGTTTGAGAGACATTTGTAATTGGATAGATTTTGAAAAAATATGTACATATTCTATGACTCTACTATTTTACCTTTAAAGTTCTACCTTAATTAAATGTTAAAATTAACACAAAAATTTAGAATAGTCACTGGTGCATTGCTTTCATAAATCAATTAGAAAACTATTTACATTTTTATCAGTAGAAGAATAGGTCAATGATGGTGCTCAACTCAGTGGTATCCTGTGCAATTATTAAAATGAAAAAATTGTATGTATATGACATGAGAAGATGTCTATGATACAGAGGAAGAAAGATGATAGATTAATAGATAGATGATAGATAGACAAATTTTAAAGTCAGGTACAGAAAAGTCTGGAAATTATGATTCTATTTTTGGTATACAATTTATATATTTTATATAAAATGTATACACACACATACATGAGTACACACACTTAAGCAAATGCATGTTTTACATCCAGGCATGCTAGTTTTCTCTCTGTCCCTTCTATTTACCAAGGTCCTTTCTACCTCTGTAGTCTTTGTATCTGTTGTTGCCTAAAGCAAACTATTTCTTTTTTTTTTAATTGGTTAACACTGTTAATCTTCCAGATCTCAACTCATTGCTAAAGTCATCACTCTTGACTAAATCACAGTCCCCTCCTTATATGTCCCTATACCTTACACACATAACAACCACCACCGCAATACCATATATGAATGTAAAACCTGAGCAATGAGTAAGGAAGACTGCAGAAGACTTGATGCATACGAATTGTGGTGGTGGCGAAGAATATTGAAAATAATGTGGACTGCTAGAAGAACAAACAAATCTCTTGGAAGAAGAATGCTTCTTAGAAGTGATAATGGCAAAACTTTATTCTCATATTTGGTCAGGTTATCGTAAGGGACCATGAGTTGGGGGAGACTCGATGGCACATAACAACAACAACAACAACATCGTAAGGGACCAGTTTCTGGAGAATGATAGCACACTTGGTAAGGTAGAGAGTCCGCAGAAGAGGTGAAGACCCTTAATGAGATGTGTAGACACAGTGGCTGTATGAAGGGTTCGAGTAGAGCAAAGATTGTGAAGATTCAGCAGAACTGGTCAATATTCTCTTCTATTGAACGAAAGATCTCTGTGAGTGGAAATCAACTGGAGGGCACCTAACAATACCGTTAGTACCTCTCCGTTGTTGTACTTCTCCCAGCTGTAACTTTACAATGATTCTTGTGACTCCTTGGGGAACATTTATTTGCTCTACTGACACAGCTCTGGGAAGCTGATGTGTGTTGTCCTTATGCATCCTTGCTTCTGTAGAGCTTAGCACAATGCCTGGCACATTCTAGAATCAAAGGGTATTATCTGAATGAAGACATGAGTGAATTGATTGTAATTTTCCATTTCACACATAGGGAAAATTAACCTTAACATTAAAAAAAAGGAGAGAGAGATATCAAACCCACTGTCATTGAGTCGATTTCATTATTCAGTTAAAGTAGCAAGCTATAAATCAAACAAAATTTTGCCTCATTCTAAATTTTGGGCTCTTAATCAGTAAGAAATTATCAAGTGAAAGTTTCCAAATTAGATTATATTACAATGGAAATGCCAAATCCAGGAACAATTTAAGCAAGCCCTGTCTGCCTTTCTCAAGACACCTCAATAAGAACTGTTGTGCTTATTATCTATTAGAGGGTTGCAGAAAAATCCTCTAGAAATCAGATTTTTACAACCACACCATTTGCAGTCATTGCTAGGCTACATACATTTATACTGGTCTAAATAAGACCTTGTGATTTTCTGAAACCAACAGTTCAGTTTACATTCTTTCTATGATTAGTGATTTGATCAGATAAGAGATTACATTGTCACCTGTCTAAGGAATTCAAGTTTGTTCATTTCCACTGACAGACTAAGTAGTGACCTCAATTAACAAAAAAAAGTACACCTCAGTCAAAACCGGAAAATTACTGTGCTTGGAATTGAAGTACAAATAGAGCTATAAATACATTAACATTTAGTTCTTCTTTAACATTAAACTTGGACCTGATCTATAAGCAGATAATATGTTTGTGCAGATGATAGTATAAAGAGGAAGAGAAAAACATTCAAGATAAAAAATGTCTAACATTTTCTTATCAGAAATACTATAGCATTTTATTTTAGAAATGCAAGGTTATAGACAAAGATACAATGAACTTCTTCACAAACACATTCCGTCCCCACCCAAATTAAAGGGTGCAGAAAAAGCTCTTTAAAATTCTAATGCAACATAGGTCTCAGAAAAAGTTCAAAGAATGTTATTTTCAAAATTATTTTTATTTACCTGAATATGAAATTTGTCAACGCTATCTGAATTATATGAATACCTAGCGGAGCCTACAGTGTTTTCTCAATACTCTCAGTAGCGGTAAAAATCAATTCCACTCTCAAAGGTGTTTGTGTGTGTGTATATATGTGTGCATGTATGCACATATTCATGTATATAGATAGTGTATGTTTTAAAACCATATAGATACAAAACCACTGCTATTCATATGATTTTCACTGGCCAATTCTTTGAGAAGTGAAGGATTCCTTCCTTCTTCTGAGTTTTTCTTAGTCTGGAAGCTCTACTGAAACCTATCCACCATGGGTGACCTTGTTAGTGTTTGGAATACTGGTGGCATAACCTCCAGCCTTACAGCAACACACAAGCCACCACAGTACAACAAACTGACAGACAAGTAATGGATGTGTGTGTGTGTGTGTGTGTGTGTGTATAAAACCCAATCCAACCCAACCCACTGGCATCAAGTAGATTCGGACTCCTAGTGACCTCACTGGGTTTCCAAGGTGGTGAATCTTTACAGAAGTAGAATGTCTCATCTTCCTCTTGTGGAGCTGCTGGGCAGTTTGAACTGCTGACCTTCTGGTGAGTAGTCAAATGCCTTACCTACTATACCAGTGGAGCACACCCAGACACACACACACATCCACTACTTGTCTGTCAGTTGGTTGTACTGAGGTGGCCTGTGAGTTGCTGTAAGGCTGGAGGTTATGCCACCAGTATTCCAAACACTAACAGGGTCACCCATGGTGGACAGATTTCAGTAGAGCTTGAGACTAAGAAAAACTCAGAAAAAGGAAGGAATCCTTCACTTCTCAAAGAATTGGCCAGTGAAAATCATCTAAATAGCAGTGAAACGCTGTCTGATACATTATTGGAAACCTTTGTGAATAGCCCTGAAACATTGCTTAATATAGTGCTGGAAGATGAGCCCCTCAGGCCTGAAGGGACTCAAAATGCAACTGGGGAAGAATTACCTCCTCAAAGTAGAGTTGACCTTAATGATGTGGAGGGAGTAGTTTTCAGGAACCCTTTTTGCTGATTCAGAATGACTCAAAATGGGAAGAAGTGGTTACATTCATCAATTAATAATCAAAACATGGAATATATTAAGTATGAATGGAGGTAAATAAGAAGTTTGTCAAAAATGAAATAGAACACATAAAAATCAATATCCTAGGCATAAGTGAGGAGAAATGGACTGTTTCTGGCCATTTTGAGTCAGACAACCACATGATCTACTAGGCCAGGAACAACAAATCGAAGCAGAATGGCATGACATTCATCAATAAAAAGAATGTTTCAAGATCTATCCTGAAACACAACACTGTCAGTGATAGGATAATATCCATACACTTACAAAGAAGACCAGTTAATACTACTACTATTCAAATTTACACACCAACCACCAAAGCCAAATTTTTTTACCAACTTTGGCAGTCTGAAATTGACTGAACACATAATCAAACTATACTGATTATTACTAGTGATTGGTGCAAAAGTTGGTAACAAAGAAGAATCACCGGCAGTTTGAATATATGGCCTTGGTGATAGAAATGATGCCATAGATCATGTGGTAGAATTTTGTAAGACCAATGACTTATTCATTGCAAGTATCTTTTTTCAACAACATAAATAGCATCTATTCACATGGAGCTCACCAGATGGAATACACAGAAATCATATCCACTACATCTGTGGAAAGAGGAGTTGGAAAACCTCAATATCTTTAGCCCAAACAGGGCCAGGAGCTGACTATGGAACAGGCCATCAACTGCTCGTATGCATGTTCAAGTTGAAGTTGAAGACAATAAAATAAGTCCATGTTGTTGTTGTTGTTATATGCCGTCGAGTCGGATCTGACTCATAACAACCCCTCCTTGGGTTTCCGAGGCAGTATCACTATGGAAGTAGATTGCTCAATCTTCCTTCTGAGGAGCGGCTTATGGATTTGAACTGCCAGCCTTCTGATTAGCAGTCAAGTGTCTTAGGCACTACGCTACCAGAGCTCCTAAATAAGTCCATAGGAGCCAAAATATGACCTTTATCATTTCCCATCTGAATTAGGGACCATCTGAAGAACAGATTTGACATGTCGAACACCGATGACCAGAAATCAGATGAATGGTAGCATGACATCAAGAAAATCATACACAAAGAAAGCAAAAAGTCATTAAGAAGACAGGAAAGGAAGAAAATACTAAAATGGATGTTACAAGAGACTCTGAAACTTGGTCTTGAATGGAGAGTAGCTAAAACAGATGGAAGAAATGACAAGATAAAAGAGCTAAACAGAAGATTTCAAAGAGCAGCTTGAGAAGACAAAGTCAATTATTATAATGAAATGTGCAAAGACCCGGAGTTAGAAAACCAAAAGGGAAGAACACACTCGACATTCCTCAAGCTGAAAGAACTGAAGAAAAAATCCCAGCCTTGAGTTTCAATATTGAAAGATTCTATAGGAAAAGATATTGAATGATGCAGGAAACATCACAGCAGATGGAAGGAACAGAGAGTCTCTGTACCAAAAAGAACTTGTCAATGTTCAAGTATTTCAAGAAGTGGCATATGATTCAGAAACAATGGTACTGAAAGAAGTTGAAGCAATTGGTGAAAACAGGGCTCTAGAATTTGATGGAATACCCAAGGAGATATTTCAAGAAATGGACGCCATGCTGAAGGCACTTACTCTTCTATATCAAGATATTTGGAAGACAGCTACCTGGCCAACAGGCTGGAAGAGATCCATATTTGTACCCATTTCAAATAAATGTGGAACTTATTGAACAGTATCATTAATATTAAACACAAGTAAAATCTTGCTGAGATAATTTTAAAATAGTTGCAACAATATAATGACAGGGATCTTCCAATAATGTAAGATGGATTCAGAAGAGGACATGGAACAAGGGATATCATAGCTGATGTCAGCCGGATCTTGGGTGAAAGCAAAGAATATCAGAAATATGTTAACTGGTGTTTTATTGACTATGCAAAAGCATTGGACTGTGTGGATCATAACAAATTATAGGTAGCATTGGGAAGAATGGGAATTTCAGAACACTTAATTGTGTTTGTGAGGAATCTGTGCTTAGACAAGGAGGCATTTGTTTGAACAGAACAAGGGGAGAATGCATGGTTTAAAATCAGGAATGGAGTGTGTCAGGGTCACATCTGTTCACCATACTTATTCAATCTTTATGCTGAGTAAATTATCTGAGAAGATGGACTATATGAAGAAGAATGCAGCATCAGGATTGGAGGGAGAGTCATAAACAACCTGCAATATGCAGATGACACAGCCTTCCTTGCTGAAAATGAAGCTGACTTGAAGCACTTACTGATGAAGACTAAAGACTACAGTCTGCAATATAGGTTATATTTTATACCATAAAGAAAACCAAAATCCTCACAACTGTCCCAATAAGCAGCATCATAATAAATGGAAAAAAGATTGAAGTTGTCAAATATTTCATTTTATTTGGTTCCACAATCAAAACCAATGGCAGCAGCAGTCAGATATCAAATGTCACATATTGCAGTGGGCAGATCTGCTGCCAAAAAACCTCTTTTATGTATTAAGATGCAAAGATGTCACTTTGAAGACTAAGATGTACCTAACCCAAGTTGGACAATCTACTTCTGTAGTGATACTGCCTCAGAAACCCAAGGAGGGTCTCTGTGAGTAGGATCCAACTTGATGGCAGGGTTTTTTTTTTTTTTCCTTAAACGAAGCCGTGGTACTTTTGATAGCCTTATATGCATGTGAAAGCTGGACAATGAATAAGGAAGACCAAAGAAGAGTTGACACTTTTGAGTTGTGAGGTTGGCAAAGAATATTGAAAATACCATGGACTGCAAGAAGAAAGAACAAATTTGTCCTGGAAGAAGTGCAGCCGACATGTTCCTGGAAAGTGAGAATGATCAAATTTCGTCTCATCTACCCTGGTTATGTTGTCAGAAGCAACCAGTCCCTGGAGAAGGATATCACGCTTGGTTAAGTGGAGGGTCAGAGAAAAAGGGAAAGGTCCTCAACAAGGTGGATTGACACAGTGGCTGCAACAATGAGTTCAGGCATAGCAAGGATTATGAGGCTGATGCAGGACCAGGCAGGGTTTCATTTTCTTGTACATAGAATCACTATGAGCCAGAGCTGACTTGGCACCTAATAATATGATATATATATCCATAGTATATATTATAGAAAAAATATATACACATACACACATATATATACATATGTATGTATATGTGTATATATACATGTTGTCTTTATGTGCAGTTGAGTAAGATCTGACTCATAATGACCCCTCCTTGTGTTTCTGAGGTGATATCACAATGGAAGTGATTGTCCCATCTTCCTTCTGAGGAGAGGCTTGTGGGTTTGAACCACCAGCCTTCTGGTTAGCAGTCAAGTGCCTTAGTGACTACACCACCAAACTTTCTATATTTATATCACACACACACATATACATACATATATATATATATATATAGAGAGAGAGAGAGAGAGAGAGAGAGAGATGCTTTTTAAATGTCATCAAGTTGATTTTCAACTCATAGCAATCCCATAAGACAGGGTTGAACTTCTGTATAGGGTTTTAGTCACTATAATCGTTATGGAAGCAAATTGCAAAGTGTTTGTGCCCTGAAACCACTGGGTGAATTAGAACTGCTGACCCTTTTAATTGGCTGCTGAGTGGTTAGCAATTCACCATCAGGGTTCTCTATGTGTATGTAAATTATAAGTCATTGTACATTAGAATATGAAAATATTCAAGTCATTTTAGCTTGATGAATCATTGGGCAAAGTTTTGCTTAATGAATAAGGACATGATCATTTAGGTCAGAAAGCCATAGGTTCAAATTCCAATTCTGCCACTTAATAATTGTGTCATGGCAGGTAAGTTATTTAATGATTCCTAGAATGAGCTTCCTTATCTGCAAAATTATTTTATCTTTTAAGAGTTTTGTACTGTGCTTATATATATGTATACATACATACATATACATGTTTTTGTTGTTGTTGTGGTTGCCATCCAGTCTGATTGGACTCATAGCGACCCCTCTTCGGATTTCCGAGGTGGTTTCACTACAGTAGATTGCCCAACTTTCCTTCCCAGGAGTGGCTGGTGGGTTTGAACCACCAGCCTTCTGGTTAGCAGTCAAGTGCCTTAGGCTCTATGCTACCAGAGCTCCCATACATATATATTGTATAAAATAATATATACCAATAATTTTACAAAGTAAATGGCACAAAACAAGGGCTCAGTTAATTGTGGTAATGACGCAGAACACGTTTACTACATTGCCCCACTGATATAACAGAATAGGTAACCAATCTCAAACCAAACCAAACTCACTGCCATAAAGTAAATTCCAACTCATAGCAACCTTCATTGGGCTTCTAAAGCTATAAATTTTTATGGGAGCAGACTGCCTCATCTTTCTTCCATGGAGCAGCTAGTGGGTTTAAACCACCAACATTCTGGTTACCAGACAAATGCCTTAACCACTACACACCAGAGAAGTCATTCCTGGTAACAATAGAAATACCTCATTAAAGCTCTTTCAGCAATAAGATGTCCCTGTGACATGAACCTCAAATGCGATGTTCTGATAACAACTAAAAATACAAACCAAGTCACTGCTGTCGAGTCAGATCTGACTCATAGCAACCCCTTCTTGGGTTTCCCTATGGAAGTAGTTTATCCAATCTTGGTAATCTTAAATAGAATAAAACTCGAAGTTTAGTGAAAATCATGGTTCCTTTAATAAAAGACACTTTCATAATGCCCAGTAGAATGAGAACAGGCAGACAGATTTTTTTTTTTTTTAAATGGTGATGTTTTCCATAGAAGAAGAATTCAGTTTCGAAAGGGAAGTCTGGCTCTCCTGTTGGCTCTGGCCTGAAACTGCAAAGACCCGGCATCAAGCTCTCAGACCTCCCTGAAGCTTGCTTCCTCATCTGATAATTGAAAGCATAGAACTAAATGACTTCTCGGTTCTGTTCACTAGATCTATTTTCTGTTTCTTTCTATGGAGCACATTTTAAGAACAGTTGTCTCTGTGGTTTGGATTGATCTAAATCTTAGGAGGATATGGTATTGTTTATAATCAGCTAAGATTGCTGTTGTGTACCTTAGAAATCAAAGACCAGAGAGAAACCCTGCTGTTTTTTGCCTGTCAAATTTGTCTCTTGCCACATGACATTTTGATAAGCTAATATGTAAATGAATCAAGGGTAGACTTTGTAGTCCTTAAATTCATGTGGGATGTGTACTATAGAAGATGTATTTTAGTTTGGTCTTCTTAAATCACTTGGAAAAATAATACGCCATCTGTCAAATATCGAACGGAGCAGTGTGTCTTGATGGGTGTGTGCGCACAGACAGCCTATATGAGCATGCACATGCATTATAATAAAAACATACTATAGACGTTTTTACCAAAAGTATTGGAGATTCCTTGCGCAAGGAATATATGATCCTTCAAATAGTCACTATGGGAGGCTCAAAAGTTAATCCAATCAGGTTGTCATTGCACACAACAGTTCTGGAGTTGCTCTTTTGAATACAGGAAGTTTTTTCTTTTGAATACAAGCAGTTCCTGGTTTAAGGTCTGATTTACATACAACCCATTGTTATGAATCAACCCCGTAAATCCTATTATAGTAAAAATTTGAGGTACAAACAATGGTTCATAATAACAAATGGGTACTACTTTGTAACATGCATAAAAACATTATTATTATTACTGTATTATTATGTTAAAGGCATTTTAGTGTATCTGGAGGTGTTTTATTATTTTTTTTTCCCCAAAAGCTTTTTATGCATAGAAAGACACTATATAGTAATGAAAACATTTGATAAACTGATGTTACATATGAGCCATACTTAATTGTTCTGACTTAACATACACATTTGACTTAAGAAACCAGATTTAGGTAGAGAATGTGCTTGTAATCTGGGTGCTGACTGTGTTCTCAGTAGTGCTAAAACTTTGTTGTAGAAAATTAAGCCTTTGGTTAGCAGCCAAATGCTTCAGGCACTATGCCACCAGAGCTCCCAGAGGTTAGTCCAAATACAACCTGAATTGGTGTGAAATTTGGCATAAAGACTGTCTGCTTGGTCCTCACTGAAGAAATCCTTCTTGGCAGCAGTAGAAATGCCTCATTAAAGAAAGGTCTTCCAGCAATAAGATGCTCTATCGCATGAATGTCAAATGTGATGTTTTCCTGAGCTTTATTTGACACTTAGGCAAAATACTAAATACATTTGTGATTTAAATCTGAAATGGGAATTCAGTGGAATGTGAGAAATATTTCTTTTACATTTGAAAAGCAAACTTGTCAATCACATTAGATAAACAGTGCTTTTAGTTTAGGCTTATCAATAACAAAAATCAATCAACATTTACCAGGTACTGGGATTACTTGTGGCATAGTGCCTAAGGCATTTGACTGCTAACCAGAAGGCTGGCGGTTCAAACCCACTAGCCACTCCTCGGAAGGAAGGTTGGGCAATCTATTTCCGTAGTGATGTAGTCTCGGAAACCCAAGGAGCGGTGGCTATGAGTTGGATCCGACTCCATAGTAGTGAATTTTTAGGGGTCCTCACTGTAACATTACAGCTGAATAATACTTTCCAGAATCTTCCTTCTAGTGATCTAATCAAAACATCTTTATTTTAAGAAAAAAATATTATTTTATAATTTTGAATGAATTTTGTCCAACTAAGAAATGTGCTCCCTATTTTTTAATATAAGGTTATTTTTTCCTCAGAGAGCTTAAAAGTGGAATCCATAATTTTTCACTCCAGTTCAGATTCTCTTCTGACCTTGTTTCTATTAAAGGCAGCCACATTTTTTCAGTCGTCCAGAGAAGAAATCAGTCAGTTGTGACTTCTCTCGCTGGCCAAGTCAGCCCCTAGTCAGTCCCGAAATGTGCTTGACTTGATCTCAGCAGCAGTTTGCAAAGCTGCCCTCTCTTCACCATTCCCAACATCTAGTGTATGTTGGGTATTGCGTTTGGCCTGGATTATTAACAATCCAGCAAATACAGTTCTATGATTGCAGCTCCTTTGAATTCTCTAATCTACAACAATGCTTGGATGGCTTTTAGTCTTTGTTTAAACACATAAATTAATGACTCCTCATTACCTTAACACTTTGACCAAACCTTCCAATTTTTCTTGCCATCATTTCCCCACACATATTTTATGCTTCCTTTAAAATGTCTTTAGATATGTTTTCTCCATTTTTTTGTTTTGTTTTGTTTTGTTGGTCATGTTGTTTCCTTAGCTTGAAAATACCATAGTCATCAGATTTCATGTTTATATATTTTCCTTCTTTTTTTTTTTAACTCAGTTGTCATGATTTATGTTTTATTAAAACTTTTCACACTTACTTGCTTGCTTGGAGCTTCTGTCTTACTAATCTGATATATGGAGCAAATGGATTTTCCTCTACTCTTTTATTACCAGCTTGCATTTTGCTATTTTTTTGTATTATTCTTTATCTTCCCTACTAGACAGACACTTTCTTGAGGGCAGGAACAACTAACTCATTATTTAATGTTTAACATCTGTTGAGTCTTACAGAACATAGATTCTCAATGTATATGTTTTATTATATCTAGGTAAGTATATGGTAAGACTTTTGGCTGCTAACCAGAAAGTCTGCAGTTCAAACCTACCAGCTGCTCCTTGAGAGGAAGATGAGGCAATCTACTTTCATAAATGCTTACAGCCTTAGAAACCCAATGAGGGTGGCTATGAGTTGGAATCAACTCAATGGCAGTGGGTTTTGATATGTCATATACATATATATGTGTGTGTGTGTGTGTGTGTATACATATACATACATATTTCTCAGAAGAAAGTATACTTCCATAGTGATACTGCCTCGGAAACCCAAGGAGGGGTCGCTATGAGTCAGGTCCGACTCAATGGCACATAACAACAATAACAACATATAACATACACACAGTATTATATTTTGAAAGTTTCTTGAGGAGATGATAGTTGCCATATTAATTCAGAAAGAATGCAAAGAACATTTTTATGCTCAGCACTATTAGTCCCAAACACCTTCTACCCAGAGGCTGTGTAAAAGAAGAAGCTTAGAATCAGTAGCCTCTCTTTAATTCACCAAACTGCACACTGTGTCCAAATGAGCAGACAAATAGTTTAATATCACAAAGCATCATTTCTTCTGGAAATGAATGTAGCATTGTCTAGTATATGTATGATAGCTGCTGTATCTACTCATGGGGTTTTTGTAAAAAACTACACCAAATGGGATAGCATCAAATAGCAATTTATAAACTTTAAGCCATTACACAAGTGGAAATCTTTAAGGAAACTGGTTTTTGTTGTTGTTATGTGACATCGAATCAACCCGACTCATAACAACCCCTCCTTGGGTTTCTGAAGCAGTATCACTACGGAAGTAGATTGCCCCATCTTCCTTCCGAGGACTGGCTTGTGGGTTTGAACCCCCAGCGTTCTGGTTAGCAGTCAAGTGCCTTAGGCACTATGCTAGTAGATAATAAATATTAGCCTCTTCAAATGCATTATTTTATTAATGCCAAAAAATTGCTTATTGACACATTTTACTGATGTGATAATGACCACAGGGTCAGTATCACAAATATTTCTTTCCTTATCTTTTCCTCCAGATTTCACTGATAATTTATGTATCACTGATAATGTTTTATGTATCATAAAACTTGAAAAGTCATTAATTATCATCTTATAATGTGACTAAGTGGGAAATTCTTTTTATTTAGGGCCATTTAATATCACTCACTTTATTTCCACTATTTTTGCCCTTTCAATGTAAGCTGAAAATCACCCTTTTTCTTCTCCAGATGCCACTGGATGTCAATAACCAACTGCATAAATCCTGCTTGAAGCTATGTTTTTAACAATAATTTAATTTTAATTTAAAACTTTTTCTTCAGAGAGTTGTCAAAGAAATAAAACAAATTGATGAGGCAAAAAAAAGATGACTATCATTTTAAATCACAAATTTAAAAAGTTTACAATTTTATGTTAAGATCATGCCATTTGTTATTAGAAGTTTAGAGAATTTATACTCTCAAAATGGCCAGATAAGACCTTCAAAACAATATTCTCCAAAAAAAGTTAGAGGGGACTTTTTGTGAGAAGTCACTCATTGTGGGAAAGTAGTTGTTCAAACCTTTTCTAAGCTCCATTTGTGAAAGTTGTCTTCCACCCACGAAGAGCTCTTAATTTCACCTTCTTTACTCATGAGGAAACACCCATGCTCCCTTTGTTTCTCTTGCTTCACATTTTAGTTCTCTGGCCTCGGGCCAAAATGTTCTAATTTGTTGAAAGAAAAAGATAGTATGTGATTGAAAAAAAATAAACATTCCATCAAAAATTGTACAAAAGTACTTTGTTTAACCTTAGATTAAAAAAAAAAAAAACCCAGAATTTTCACTGATATTCTTTCATATTCCCAGACATTAGCACATGCTTTCCTCTCCTTGTTTGTTTTTGCATGTTCTTTTCCAAACATATTTTTGTCCACTTTGTCTTCAGGGAAGGACTGGTATTGAACACATATGCACAGATAGGAGGTTACCATACAGATATTATTCATAATAATGGTATAGATGAGGAAGTCATCAGCATTCTCACTTTATCATCACAACAACACTGCAACAAGGTGAATCTCTTGAATATGAGTGGCATCTATTCCTTAGAAACTGTAAAAGAAAAGCTCCCAGGATGCAGTACTCCAGGCACCACTGAGGATGTAGAACCTACAGAAGCACGGGGATTGATTGAAGGTCTAAATTCCAAATGTAGAAAAATACAACTGTCTTCTTCAACTTGACTCTAGAATTTGCTAACAAACATGAAATGAGCAGGACATTAGTAGAGTCTAGACAATCAGGAGGGGGGAAAAAAGTCTTAAATATACTTATATCAGGAATTCATCACAGAACTACACAGATTTATAACCCTAGAGTGGTGAGCACCATTCTGAGTCCTTTCATATGCACTGAGCTTGCATCAGCTTCTTAAGTGATCCTCTCCTGAACATAAACAGATGGCCACGGATCAAGACACAGAGAAAAAAAGCTTAAAACACTAAAGTCAAAACATGAAATAAAGAGGAAGGAGGCAACGATGGAAGGAAGGAAGGTAGGTAGGAAGGAAAGACGGAAGGAAGGAAGGAAGGAGGAAGGAGGGAGGAAGGAAGGAAGATGATATAGAGATTTTTTCAAGAATAAAATGTCCAAGAAATAATCATTCATATTATACTTGTGAGAAATGAGTAACTTATACAAAAAATGTTAAAATATTTTTAAAGAGCTTGTGAAACTTCAAAATATGATAGAAGATATAAAGCACTTTTGAGAAATTTTGAAAGATAAAGTTGAAGAAAGATCATGATGGTACAGAAAGGAGAGAAACTGAACTTAAAAGATAAGAAAATTAAGAAGAATATCATTACATGAACTCTGGTGATGTGGGGGTTAAGGCATTTGGCTGCTAACCAAAAAAGGTCAGTTGTTGGAATCCACCAGCTGCTTCACAGAAGAAAGATGAGGAAGTCTGCTTCTGTAAAGATTTAAAGCGTCGGAAACCCAATGGGCATCACTATGAGTCAGAACCAACTCAATGGCAGTGAGTTTTTGAAGTTTATCATTACAGCAGATGCCATATCAGGATGGAAAAAGTTCCACTGAAAGAAAAGAAACAGTTGTTGTTGTTGTTGTTAAGTGCTATTGAGTCGTCTTCGATGCATAGTGACCCTGTATACAACAGAAGAAACACTGCCCAGTCCTGTGCCAGCCTCACTTTCCTTGTATCCCTGGTATATCTGAGCCCATTGTTGCAGCTACTGTGTCAATCCATCTTCGTGAGGGTATTCTCCTTTTCTGTCGACTCTCTGCCTTACCAAGCATGATATCCTTCTCCAGGGAATGGTTCCCTCTGACAATATGACCAAAGTAGGTGAAACTAAGTCCGGCCATTCTTGCTTCCAAGGAACATTCCAGCTGTGCTTTCTCCAGAACAGATTTGTTAGTTCTTTTAGTAGTCAATGGTACTCTCAGTATTCTTCGCCAACACCACAACTCAAAATCATCAATTCTCCTTCAGCCTCCTTTATTCATTGTCTAGCTCTCACATGCATGTGAGGCAATTGAAAATACCATGACACGGGTTAGTTGCACCTTAGTCTTCAAGGAGACATCTTTACTCTTCAGCACTTGAAAGAAGTCTTTTGCAGCAAATTTGCCCAATACAATACATCTTCTGATGTCTTGAATGCTGCTTCCATTGGCGTTGATTGTACAACCAGCTAATAGGAAATCTCTGACAACTTCAATCTTTTCTCCATTTATCAGGATGCTGCTTATTGGTCCAGCGTGAGGATTTTTGTTTTCTTTATATTGAGGTGTAATCCATATTTCAGACTGTAGTCTTTAATCTTCATTTCAGCAAACAAAGTTGTGTCATCTGCATATTGTAAGATGTTAGTGAGTCTTCCTCCAATCCTGATGCCACGTTCTTTTTCATATAGTCCAACTTCTCAGATTTTTTGCTCAGCATACGGACTGAACAAGTAGGGTGAAAGGATACAACCTTGACATACTCTCTTCCTGATTTTAAACCATGCCATATCCCCTTGTTCTATTCAAACAACAGCCTCTTGGTCTATGTCTAGGATCCTCAGGAATATAATTAAGTGTCCTGGAATTCCCATTCTTCTCATTTTTATCCATAATTTGTTATGATCCACATAGTCAAATGCTTTTGTATCATCAATAAAACACAAGTAAAAACATCTTTCTGATAGTCGTTGCTTTCAGCCAGGACCCATCTGACATCAGCAATGAAAATTCTCATTCCACATCCTCTTCTGAATCCAGGTTACATTTCTGGAAATTCTCTGTCAATATACTGCTGCAACTATTTTTGAATTATCTTCAGTAAGATTTTACTTGCATGTGATATTTACGATGCTGTTCACTAATTTCCACAATCTTTGGGATCACCTTTCTTTGGAATGGGTACAAATGTAGATCTCCTCCAGTCTATTGGTCAGATATTTGTCTTCCAAATCTCTTGACATAAACGAACAATAAGGGGATTGAAAAAACATTTTTTTAAAGAAAGAACTCACTCAAGAAAATATCTGTAATATTCTGAAAGCTATGCAATTTCAGAGCAAAAGAGACCAATGAATTATCAGCCCAAAATATAGAAATGGACTTAAATTAAGGTAATGATAATGAAATTTCACAACACTGAGTGCCAAGAGAAGAATCTCAAGTCTCTGTAAGTGTGGGAAACCGCATACAAAGGTAAGAAGTAGCAACAATTTCAGATGTTCAATATTGAAAAGCAACACTGAAAGCTAAGAATCTAATACATCTTGAATTAACCAAAAATTATTTTCAAGTTAAAATTCTATGCCCAGCTAATATACCAAATGTGAGTGACTAACACAGTAGCATTGAGGAAGAGGAAGATATAGAGAGGCCATGGAGGCAGAGAAAACAAAAATGAACCCTTTTGCACATACAGTACTGCACTGTCAGTGATGGCAAACATTGATATACTGGTGGATATTGGCTGAGAAATTAAGTATGTTTATGCAGAGGGGAGTGTGCCCATGACCATGTAGAGGTTGGGAGACAATGTTTCTACAAGTATATTTGCAGGTTCTGTAAGGATTTCCAGGTATATAGTAGTGCTGACAAGGTACAAGCTTGTGGTCACTTCTTGGCCACAGCTAGCTACCCAGAGAGGGCAAGTAGTTGGACTTGTGGGCTTGAGACTATGGTCACAGGGAAGACCAAGCTCAACTGGCATAACATACTATACAAAAACATTGTTCCACCTCCTAATTTGGCAGGTAGCAACTGGGATACTAAAAGCTTGCAAGTGGCCATCTAGATGCAACAATGGATCTCTTCTCATCCAGAGCAAAGAAGAATGAAGAAAAACAAAGACACATGGAAATAATTAGTCCAAGCAACTGGTTCACTATGTGATCCTCAGTCTATACAACTACAAGATCAGAGGAACTAGATGGTGCCTGCCTTCCAATGTCAACCACTCAGAGGGGGATCTTTATAGAAGATCCTGGACAGAGTAGGAGAACAGTGTGGAAGAAAACTCAAAATCATAGGAAAAAAAAAAAAAAAAAGGACCAGCTGGTCTAACAGAACCTGGTGAAACCCCTGAGACTAGACCCCTAGTTGTCCTTCAGGTCTGGAATTGAACTTACTCCTGTGACTTCCAGCCAAACAACAGACAGGCAAATGAGCTGAACATTTACATTAAGTAGAAACACTCATTGGGAAGATCAATCATGGGAGGATAGAAGGGCTATGTATGCACAGGGAGCCAGCTTGGGGGGCAGGAGTGCATGGTAGGGAAGGACACAGGGAAAAGTTAACTATGAGGAGGAAGTGGGAAGAGAGCCATGGCACTGTGGAATATTGCAGTCAATATCATGAGACACAGTGTATGTGAACTGCTGTATGGAAAATGAATTTGCTCTGTAAACTTTCACCCAAATCACATTTTTAAAAATTATATACCCATATATAGTAACTATTATATGTAAAGTTATAATAAAGATACTATAAACATTCAGTGTCTCCAAAAAAGAACCTGCTTTGTAGGTTTTTTTTTTTTTTTTTTCTGTTGTTGTTTGTAATCTATAGAATTGAGTTTCAAGGAATTTTCAGATTTACAGGAAACTTGAGCAGAAAGTACAGATTTTCCAAATATTCCTTCTTCTCCTTGGACATGGATACTTGTTATAAACATGTTGCTTTCATGTGGTAGATTTGATACAGCTGATCAAACAATACTGATATAATATTATTAACTGAAGTCCACAGTATATATATTTTACCATAGGGTTCATTCTTTATACTATTCTATTGGTTTTCAACAATTCAAAATATCAACTGTCCACCAATACATTATCATACAAAATAATTTATCTGCTTTTGAAATGCTCTGTGATCATAGTGCCTAAGGCATTTGACTGCTAACCAGAAGGCTGGTGGTTCAAACCTACCAGCCAATCCTCAGAAGGAAAATTGGGCAATCTACTTCCACTGTGATACCTCCTTGGAAACCAAAGGAAGGGTCACTATGAGTTGGATCTGACTCCACGGCAATGATTGTATTTTTTTTGTTGCTGTGATCCATATATTAACTCCTCACACCCTCAAACCTTTCGGGACCATTGGTCTTTTTATTGTCACAAAAATTTTGCCTCTCCCTAAATGTCATATTATGACACAGTAACATGAGTGTGTGTTTCAGAAATAAGAAAATGATACCAAAGGAATCAGAAGAGTAGGTAATGATTGTCTCTAAAGGGAGAAAACCGAAGGAGGAGCAAGTGACTATCTTTTCTTAATAAGACTTGAGGTACCATTTACAATTTTAAACTATTTACATGGATACTTTAAATAAAAATTTAAAAATTCATGATTTTAAGAAAAAAAATGCTATTCATTAAGTGAACTTTTGAGACAGATGGTAAGTTTTTTTTTTTTTTTTTTTTCCCCAAAGTAGGCAATAAGGTATGTCTTTACACAAAAAAATAGGAAAAGAAATTGTGGATGCAAAAAGAAAAAAAAATAAAATTCCTTGGGAGAAATCCTGAGCATACATTATTATTATTATTATTTTTTTTTTTTAGGTAATATATCTTCGCATTCACTCCTTCAAAACAACAGAATTGCTTAGCTCTTGAGATTTTTCCATGACTGTCAAGTGCTGAAATGTAATTGAGGTATTAATGGAGGTTCAGATCTATAACTTGCACAGCATGAATATGCCAACATGTGAGCCAATGAAAGGCATTCCTGGGAAAACTAGCCCCAGAAAGTGAGTGGGGGGAGGGCTGAATGAGAATTCCAGAAAGTACAGTGTAATATACAAAGTATCAGGTATCAAGTTTCCAAGAAGAAATATTTATTACACAAAATATTCAACACACACATCTTTCTCACTTTCATTCTCTCTCCTCTCTGTCCTTCTAGCTCTGTTATGCTTAAATTGGTAAATTGTTGAGCTCAGAAAAACTCTTGCTAGATGTGTTGAAATATTTATCCCCAAATTGATTCAGATTGTAAGCAAGGAGAAGAGAATGATGATTTCTGAAATGTGTATTAGATGGGTACAGGGTTAACCCATGCATCACTTATTGCTGTTAGATTCCTTATACTGTACTCAGATGATGGTGAGAAAAGCAAGAAAGAAGCATGCAAAAAGAGATTAGACGAATGAAACTTGCATACCGACGCTATATGCCTGTCAGAGGGTAGACAAGGTCTTGGGACAGAGGATTTTGTCAATTGCATCTCAACAAGAATAGTTCAACAAGATATTAAATGGTCAAATAAGCCTTATTGATGAGAAGTTTTATCCACACTCCATTACTTCATTAACATGTTTCTATTTGTTGTACATAAGATGGCCATGAGTTAGAGCTCAGTGATAACTAACAACATTCTTGTGTTATGTTTTTTTCTGGCAGTTTTCTCTTTAAAGGATGGGGCATTTTGAAATAAGAGTCACATGGGATAAGGATGAGGGCAATTAGTTCAGAAAATAAAAAATAAGATCTTTGTCTAGAGTTAAATTTACACGTGGTATGTTTCCGAAGAAGAGTTGATGCTTTTGAGTTGTGGTGCTGGCGAAGAATGCTGAAAGTACCATGGACTGCTAAAAGAACTAACAGATCTGTCCTGGAGGAAGTGCAGCCAGAATGCTCCTTGGAAGCAAGAATGGCCAGACTTCGTCTCACCTATTTTGGCCATGTTGTAAGAAGGGACCATTCCCTGGAGAAGGATGTCATGCTTGGTAGGGTGGAGGGTCGACGAAAGAGGGGGAGGCCTTCAAGGAGATGGATTGACACGGTGGCTGCGATGATGGGCTCAAGTATAGCAGGGATTGTGGGGCTGGCGCGGGATCGGGCAATGTTTCGTTCTGCTGTGCATGGGGTCGCTATAAGTCGGAAACGACTCGACGGCACTTAACAACAACAACATGTTTCCACAAGATATTTTAAGTACATCAACATGGCCCTCAGTGAGAACAAAAAAGAAAACAAACTGACATTAACTTACCTTTTACAAATGTCTGAAATTCTGTTCCTCAGTAAATATTCATTGTGAACATGCAGGAAATATGGAAATTGCTGGGAAGAAAGGTGAAATCTAAAATATAAATAACTTGAGGCAACTAACATCTTTAGGCTACTGTCTTTTGTTAACACTTATTAGCATTAATATAATTAATATGGAACATAGTATGAAAAGAATGCAGTATTGCCAAAAAGAAGACCTGCATGTGTCTCTTTGATTTTCCTTTCCCTGGTATTGGAATTTTGGAAAATAATTTAATTTTATGAGCTCTTGTCACCTTACTGTAAAATAAGGATAATAATGTCTACTCGTAAACCTGTATGATGAGATTTTATTCAATTGATAAAGAAATTAAGTATTCATATTTAGTCTATAAACATCAGTTACTATTATTAAACTTTCTTCCATAAGGGGACATGTTGTTGTTGTTATGTGCCGTTGAGTTGGACCCGACTCATAGCGACCCCTCCTTGGGTTTCTGAGGCAGTATCACTATGGAAGTAAATTGCCCCATCTTCTTTCCTAGGAGTAGCTGGTGGGTTTGAACCACCAGCCTTCTGGTTAGCAGTCAAGTGCCTTAGGAAAGGGGACGAGGTGAATATAAATTTCAAATATTGTATGTGGTTGGCAGCACCGAGAGTACTTAAATAGCAAGAAGGTAGGTGGAGCCTACCAGAAGAGGAAGGGATGAAATGAATGGGAAATTTGAGGACAGAAGCTATGAAATATCTCTAAAAATTAACATTGAATAATTCATGATTTGTCCATATTCATTCTTAAATCTTTCCATTTTTAAAAGTATATTAACATAGAATGACTTTCTAAAATGTCATGCATATCTGGACACAAAAACTGAACACTTTCTAAAATATCATGGATATCTGGACACAAGAGGTCTAAGAAAAGCTAAGGCAAAAAAGAATGGTTAGGTGCCATTGAGCTGGTTCCAATTCACAACGACCCTATGTAAATGAGAAGGAGATTGGTATAGATTGTAAAATTTATTATTACTGAATTC
>NW_006921956.1:2685793-2688853 GCF_000298275.1 Orycteropus afer afer
CTAAGATTATCTTCTTTGTCTGTGTTAATTGGTTTCCCTTTTCTTTGTTGAAGAGGGTCTGTGCAATCCTTCTGCCTAGTCCGCCATCTTGCCCCGCCTCAGGTACTATTTATTGATACCTATGTTGTAAGGAGCCAATTGCTAAGGGGATAAAGTTTAAGTTCTAGTGTCTGGACAGGACTAAATTTCAAAAGCCCAGTCCTATGGTCAGGTAGAGCAAGATCTATGAAACTGGTAGTCCATTATTATCAGTAGAAGTCTAGACAGAACCAGGAGATAAACTACATTTGGACTGGGACAAGGTCTTAGATGAAATAAAGGAATCTATGAATAATGAGACCCTGGATTACAGACTCATGCATCAACAGCACCAATTCTAGAATATATCAGTAACTGATGTTGAGTTTACTAACTTCCTATAAACAACACACATAAAAAACATCAACAGAAGAAAGGATAATGAAACTATGGTACATACACCAAAAGGAATACTATGAAACACTAAGGATACACAGGAGCCTGCGTGGGGCAGTGGTTAAAGTGCTTGGCTTTAGAATCTACAAGACACTATGTAAGGTGGATGAACTAGAAGAACACCATGCTGAGTGAAATAAGTCAATCACAAAAGGACAAATATTGTATTAGTTCACTATTGTAAAAAGTCAAAGAAGGGTTTATATATGGAAGGAAACTGTCTTTGTTGGTTCCCAGGGATGGGAGGAGAGGGGAGGGGAGGGAACACTGCTACATAGGTAGAGACAAATATTGATTTGGATGAAGGGAAGGGCAATGTACCAAAAGTGAGTGATCAATGTGGTGGCACTGAGGAAGAAGAAGACACAAAGAGGTACAAAAGAGGTACAAACAACAATTATAAACCCTTCTACATATACAATATGGGGTTATAAGTGATAACAAAAAAATCTCTGGGTAAATAGATAGGTAGACAGGCTGAATGATCAGATATGTTTATCATAGGAAACTACACCTGCAATATATTCCTTCCCTGATTTTTAAAATAGTGAAAAAGAAACAAGTTAAGATATACCATCTCTTGGATTAAAGATGCTTCAAATGAGCAGTAAACTGAAAAATTAAAAATGATGGAACATTTTTATATCATAGTTCAACCTTTGTGAATTCAGACTTATAACTAAGCATCTATTTTAAAGAATTCCAAAATAGATTTCAGAAGAGTCTATGAAAGTTGTTCTTGAACATTCCACAAATTGGATGGCTTTCATAAATAGGAGTTCATTCTCTTATAGTTTGGCGGTTTTAAGTCTGGTTCAAAGTGCCAGGCTCCAGGGGATGGGTGAAAGCCCCTCAACCATGGGCTTTAGCTCTGCCTCCTGCTCCTGGCCCACTGAAGCTGGAGGCTTTTCTTCACTCAAACAGCTGCTGGTTACTGAGGCTGACAAGCCCAAGGTTGACAAGTAAAAAGATCCAGTCCCAATGTTACTTAAATACATAGCAGGCCACTAATTCAAGTCCAGATGAAGTCCCAAGATCGTCAGGGCATGGCAGGCTGTTGTACAAAGACTTGGCTGCATGCAGGGTTCAAGCATGCCAAAAAGCTAGCTACCATTCCCCAAGACTTCTCCTTATATACAGAAAGCAGACTACATCCCTAAGGCAGCTCCTATTTATGAGAGCCATCCAATTTGTGGAATGTTCTGGTCAGAGGGGCACTAGGTAACCAAAACAAAAACATTCAACAAACAAGTACTAGAGATACTAACTTGTCTGCATAAAGAAATTTGAAAGACAGCTACCTGAGTAACAACTGGAAGTGATCCATATTTCTTCTCATCCCAAACATCATCCAACAGAATTTAGTAATTATTGAATAAGATCATTAATATCACACAAAAACAAAATTTTGCTGAAGAAAATTTAAAAATAGTTGCTTCTGTACATACACAAGGAGCTAAAAGAAGTTCAAGCCAGATTCAGAAGAGAACATTAAATGAAGGATGCCATTGTTGATATCAGATAAATCTTGACTTACCAGAGATAATGCCAGAAAGATGTATACCTGTGTTTTATTGACTATTCAATGGTACTTGACTTGACAAATTATGGGTAACATGGAAAAGAATGAGATTTCCAGAATGCATAATTATGCTTACTCAAAACATGTACCTAGACCAAGAAGTAGTTGATTCAATAGAACAAGTGGATACTGTGTGGTTTAAAATAAGGAAAGGTTTGTATTGGGGTTGAATCTTTTCACCATACTTATTCAATCTCTATGCTGAACAAATATTCTGAGAAGCTGGACTATATGAAGAAGAGCGTGGCTTCAGGATTGTAGGAAGTTTCAATAGCAACCTGTGATATGTATATGAAAAGATCTTGCTTGCTGAAACCAAAGAAAACTTGAACCATGAAGGACTTCCTATTGAAGATCACAGACTAGAGACTTCAGTATCGATTAAAACTCAACACAAAGAAAGCAAAAACCCTCACAGTTCTAACAATATGCAACATTAGGACGAATGCAGAAAAGATCACAGTTGTGAAGGATTTCATTTTATTTGGATCCCCAGTCAATGTCTATGGAATCAGCAGACAATAAATCAAAGGACATACTGCACTGGACAAATCTGCTGCAGACCCAAGCCATGGGCTTTTCAATAGCCTCATATGTGTAAGAAAGCTGGGCAATGACTAAAGAAGATTAAATAATTGGTGTCTTTGAATCACTTGTTGTTGTTTTTAGGTGCTGTCAAGTCATTTCCGACTCATAGCGACTCCATGCACAGCAGAAAGAACCACTCCCAGATCCCTCACCAGCTCCATGATCCCTGCTATACCTGAGACCATCATCACAGCCACTGTGTCAATCCATCTCGTTGAAGGCCTCCCCCTCTTTCGTAGACCCTCCACCCTACCAAGCATGACATGCTTCTCCAGGAAATGGTCCCTTCTGACAACATGACCAAAATAGGTGAGACAAAGCCTGGTCATTCTTGCTTCCAAGGAGCATTTCAGGTGCACTTCCTCCAGGACAGATCTGTTAGTTCTTTTAGCAGTCCATGGTACTTTCAGCATTCT
>NW_006921956.1:2688953-2691808 GCF_000298275.1 Orycteropus afer afer
CTGACAACATGACCAAAATAGGTGAGATGAAGTCTGGCCATTCTTGCTTCCAAGGAGCATTCTGGCTGCACTTCCTCCAAGACAGATCTGTTAGTTCTTTTAGCAGTCCATGGTACTTTCAGCATTCTTTGCTAGCACCACAACTCAAAAGCATCAACTCTTCTTTGGTCTTCCTTATTCATGTCCAACTCTCACATGCATATGAGGCAATTGGAAATATGGCTTGTGTCAGGTGCACCTTAGTCCTCAAGGAGATATCCTTACTACTCAGCACTTGAAACAGTTCCTTTGTGGTTGACCTTTCCAATGCTACATGTTGTCTAATGTCCTACTGCTGCTTCCATTGGCATCAATTGTAGAACCAAGCAACGTGAATTCTTTGACAACTTCAGTCTTCTCTCTATTTATTGTGATGCTGCTTATTGGTTCAGTTGTGAAGATTTTTGTTTTCTTTATATTGAGATGTAATCCATACTGCAGACTATATTCTTCAACCTTCATCAGTAGGTGCCTCAAGTCATCCTCACTTTCAGCAAACAAAATTGTATTATCTGTGTATCTCAGGTTGTTAATGATTCTTCCTCCCATCCTGATGCTACGTTCTCCCTCATATAGTCCAGCTTCTCAGATTATTTTCTCAGCATATAGATTGAATAAGTGTGGGGAAAGGATACAACCCTGATGCACTCCCTTCTTGGTTTTAAACTATGTAGTGTCCCCTTGTTCCATTCGAACGACAGCCTCCTGGTCAAGGTACAGATTCCTCATGAGTACAATCAAGTGTTTGGGAATTCCCATTCTTCTAATGTTATCCATAATTTGTCATGATCCACACAATCAAATGCCTTTGCATTTCTCTCCTTTGAAACTATATATAGAATATTAAATACAGATTTAATATTAAATATAGATTGAAACTATATATAGAATATTAAATATACAATGTATTGCCAGAAGAAGACAAAATCTGTCTTGGAGGAAGTACAACCAGTATGCTCCTTAGAAGTGAGTATGGGGAAATTTTTTCATGTACTTTGGATGTATTATCATGAGGGTAAGTCCCTGGATAAGGACATTAAACTTGTTAAAGTAGAGGATGAGCAAAGAAGAAGACCTGTAAGATGGATTGACACAGTGGCTGCAACAATGGGCTCAAACATGACAACTATTATGAGGATGATGCAGAATTTTGTAGTGTTTCTTGTACATCATGTGGTATGTAGTGTTGCTGTGACTTGGAACCCATTCTTTGACACATAATGTAATAAAGTTCCATTTAAAAAACACAAATGAGTTATACAATTACGATGATAGTTAAGACAATATATATATAATATAATTTCTGCAAATGATAGAAGACAGAGGTTTTGATACATATGTATTTTACAGTTTGAAATTGTATATGCATCCGGCATTAAATAAAAAGAACAACGTTACTAATTATCTTATCCCTGTGTACATGTTACTGGTATTTATATGGATCTCAAAGGGTGATTTCATGCCATATAATATGATGCAAATCTACCCTTTTCATTACTAAAGCAATATTGTCTGTGTCAGTGGTACATTGGGTCTTTCATTCTGGGAGCTCTCAGTTTCAAGTTAACCACAAAACAAATGAACCAGACTGAATGTGCTTGCTTACTTACTGTAGCTTTGCAATTATCAATGTGTCATCCGTGGAATCAGTTAGCCATATGAGCATCCCTAGAAACTTATTAGAAATACAAATTGTATGCCCCATCCAAGAGCTGTCAGAAACCTTGGGAATGGGGACTAGGAATCAAACTTCCAGGAAATTTTGATGCTTGAGGACTGCTGCAGATCGGTGTCCCCTCATCACTTAACTCTGCCACCTGCTGATCTGTAATGGCTCTCCCACTTTCAAGGCCCTGTGTCATCAGTCCATCCCAAGAAAGGGTAAACTGCCAGGAGCCTTCTTCATCATCTTTTATTTTTTTTGGTGTTGTTGCTGTTGTTGGCTTCTTGGGATGTTTCCTGCTGGTCTCTAATTATATTTTGGTAACAATCTACACAAGTACTCAGTGCATAAGACTTATTTGAGTACACAAATAGTTGTAGTGCAATTAAAAGATGAAGGTGCGCCTAGTCTTGGTGTTTTCAGTCACTTCAAATGCATATGAGAGCTGGGCAAGGAATAAGGAAGATTGAAGAAGAGTTGATGCTTTTGAGTTGTGGTATTGGTGAAGATTATTGAAAGTACTGTGGACTGCTAAAAGAACAAATCTGTCCTGGAAGAAGTGCAGCCAGAATGTTCTTTGGAAGTGAGAATGACCAGACTTCCTCTCACCTCTTTGGTCATATTGTCAGAAGGGACCATTCTCTGGAGAGGGGTATCATGTTTGGTAAAGTGAAGAGTCAATGAAAAAGGGGAAGGCCCTCAAAAAGATGAATTGATACAGTGGCTGCAACAATAGGGTCAGATATGGCAAGGATTGTGAGGCTGGCACAGGATTGAGCAGTGTTTCGTTCTGTTGTACGTAAGGTCGCTATGAGTAAGAGATGACTCAACGGCACCTAACAACAACAACAGAGCACTTACATAGAGAAATAGTTTTCAGATTGAGTATTTTGTACTATATCAAGGAACAGAATTAATGTTTTGTATCTTCTTACTCAAAAAAATTAAACCCACCAGTGACAAGCTGATTCCTATTCATAGTGACCCTACAGGACAGAGTAGAAATGCCCGAAAGGGTCTTCCAGCCTGTAACTTTTTACAGAAGCAGACTGCTGTATATTTCTCCTGCAGGAGGGAGCTCTGGTAGCATAGTGGCTAAGGCACTTGACTGCTAACCAGAAGGCTGGCGGTTCAAACCCACCAGCCACTCCTC
>NW_006921956.1:2692203-2697127 GCF_000298275.1 Orycteropus afer afer
AGCCACTCCTCGGAAGGAAGGTTGGGCAATCCTACTTCCGTAGTGATACTGCCTCAGAAACCCAAGGAGGGGTCGCTATGAGTCGGGGCCGACTGGACGGCACATAACAACAACAAGAAGAAGGAAATACTTTTAGCAGTGAGCACTGAGAAATGAAAAAGTCAGTCAAAATGTTCAAATAAGAAAGACGTATAGTAGAGAAGTCAAAATTTTCATGATTTTTTAAGATTAATGTAAACTATTATGGAAATACCAGGACTGGCCTGTGGCTTTAGATTTTTCTCCATCCTTAGGATTCATTGAATGGACAAGTTTTACATGCCCTCATGTGAGTTGAACTAGACATTATCAAAAGTCCCTTTTAATTCAGAACATAAAACTTTATTTCACAGCAGTACTGATGGGGTTGAATGGCTAGCTGAGGCTCAAGAGGAGGGGTGCTATAAAGAATTCAGTACATAGAAAAAGAGAGTTGAGAGCAAAACTTCAGTGAAATACCTCTTTCAATGCAATACGTCCAGATGGATACGCTTTGCTCTGTTATCACTGAGGAAATGCCTTTGAGTGCTCTGACTCTCAAGAAGAAGCGCAGGGAAATATATTTCTGAGCGATGTGATGTTTTTTCCATTGAAATCACTCTTTAAAGTATAGCAAATCAAAGGGGGAAAAATAAGTGACTTTTCAAACAGAGAACAAAATGAAAGGAGGAAAAAAAAAAGGAAGTGTATACTAAGTTCCTCTCTGTATTAAACCCAGAAGACCAGATGGTTCACTTTTTCTAAAATGTTGGTAACACTCTGACCAAATGTTTTGGTTTTCATTCTTGATGAGAGTGGTACTCTGATGATAAGGCACTTCTTCTTTTTTTTTTTTTTTTTGAGAACCAACAGGTGTTCAGGATTTCAGCTGGTCATCTCTCTCCCTTTCATACAGTTATAGTTTAACCTGAAAGCTAGCTATGGATAAATAGGCTTAGAGGTAGCAATCAGCTAATGAACTTTTCTTGTTTTGGAAAGAACTCAGTGTGAACATTTAGGGCCAAAGTGTAACTTGTCACTGAACCTTTAAAAATAAGCAAGACTCATTAGAAGGATGTAAACTATATTGAGTATTTTTATACATGAAGAGTGAGGAAAAAATCCATCTTACTGATGGAGTACCAGAATGCATTTAATTAAAGGTATTGTATTATTTTTCACAGGAGCTGTGGTTGTCTAGCAGTTGAAGCACTCAGCTTCTAACCATAAAGGCAGTGGTTTAAACCCACCATCTACTCCATGGGAGAAATATGTGGAAGTCTGCTTCTATAGTGATTTACAACCTTAGAAACCCTATGTAACAGTTTCACTCATCCCTATAGGGTCACTATCAGTTGGAATCAGCTTGATGGCAGTGGGTTTTAGTATATTTTGCCATTAGGATATAGACTCACTGAATACCACACCTTTGCATCTTTGAGTATTCATTATAACCAGCACAAAAATAAGTGCTTATCAAGTGATACTGTCTCAGAAACCTAAGGAGGGGTGGCTATGAGTCATGTCCAACTCTACAGAAGTGAGTTTGGTTTTTGGTTTATTAAGTATGATAAGATTTATTTGAATTGATTTCTTATAGATGACGTTGACCTTCTGAAAAATGCATTTGTTATATAGAAGATTCATTCAATACCTTGAAAACAGTGGCTTCCTGTCAGAGTAAATATATTTCATTTGTTGTTGTTATGTGTTGTTGAGTCATTTCCAACTCATAAAGACTGTGCAGAACAGAAGAAAACACTTCCTTGGTCTTGTGCCATCCTCACAAGTGTTGCAATGTTTAAGACCATTGTTGCAGCCAGTGTGCCAAACCATCTCCTTGAGGGTCTTCCTCTTTTTCACTGACCCTCTACTTTACAAAGCATGATGTCTTTCTATAGGAACTGGTCCATCCTGCTAACATGTCCAAAGTATGTAAGACAAGATCTTGCTATCTTCATTTCTCAGGAGCATCTGGCTATACCTAGACAGACTTGTTTGTTCTTCTGGAACTCCATGGTATTTCAATATTCTTCACCGACACCATAATTCAAAAGCATTAATTTCTTCAGTGTTCCTTATTCATTGCCCACCATTTGCATAAATATGAAGTGACTGAAAGTACTATGGCATAGGTCAGGCGCATCTTAGTCTTCAAAGTGAGATCATTGCTTTTTAACATTTTCAAGAGTTCTTTTGCAGCAGATTTGCCCAATGCAATAGGTTGTTTGATTTATTGACTGCTGCTTCCAAAGATGTTGATTGTACATCCAAATAAAATAAAATCTTTGATAATTTTGATCTTTTCTCCATTTATCATGATCCAGTTATGAGTATTATTTATCCATTTGTTTATGTTAAGATGTAATCCATATTGAAGGCTATATAGTCTTTGATCTTCATCAGTAAATTCTTCAAGTCCTTTTCACTTTCAGCAAGCAAGGTTTTCTCATCTACATATCACAGGTTGTTAAGGAGTCTTCCTCCAATCCTGAGGCTGCGTTCTTCATAAAGTCCAGATTTTCTGATTATTTGCTCAGCATCTGGATCGACTGAGTATAGCAAAAGGAAACAACCACAACACACACCTTTCCTGGTTATAAACCACGAAGTATCTCTTTGTTCTGTTGGAACAACTGAATCTTGGTCTAAATCCAGTTTCTTCATGAGCATAATTAAAAGTCTGGAATTCCCATTCTTCACAATGTTATGCATAGTTTGTTGTGATCCACACAGTGGAATGTCTTTGCACAATCAATAAAACACAGGTCAATAAAACATTTTTCTGATATTCTCTGCTCTCAGACAAGATCTATCTGACGTAAGCAGTGATATCTCTCATTCAAAGTCTTCTCTGAAACTGGCTAGAATTTCTGACAGTTGCTTGTTGATGTACTTCTGGAACAGTTCTTTGAATTATTTTCAGCATTATTTAATTGGCTTGCAATATTAATGGTGAAGGAAGACTGGGCAACCTACTTCCATAGAGATACTGCCTCAGAAACCCAAAGAGGGATCGCTAGGAGTAGGAACCAACTCAATGGCAGTGAGTTTGTTTTTTTGCTTTTGGTATTAATGGTATTGTTTGATAATTTCCACATTTAATTGGCTCCTTTCTTTAGAATAGACATGTACAGTTATGTATTGCATAATGTCCATTTGGGTAATATCTGATGATGCATCCATGTTTCATAAGGTTATAATGTTGTTGTGTTGTTGTTATGTGCCATTGAGTTGGACCCGACTCATAGCGACCCCTGTTTGGCTTGCCGAGGCAGTATCACTACGGAAGTAGATTGCCCAACCTTCCTTCCGAGGAGTGGCTGGCAGATTTGAACCATCAGCCTTCTGGTTAGCAGTCAAGTGCCTTAGGCACTATGCTACCAGAGTTCATAAATCCCTTTGTGCCAGTAGGATGCAGCTGATGTAACTAGCCATAGTGAGAGCAATACATGGATCTCATGTCCCTTTTATGCAAAAAGCCATTGTGCCAGCAGGTGTATTATGATACAAAATATATCAATATCATATAGGACAGAGCATAACTTCCTCATAGAGTTTTCTACAATCTTTATGGGAGAGGATAGCCAAGTTTTTATCCCACAGAGCTCCTGGAGGTATCAAACTGCTGACCTTTCAATTCACAGCAGGGCTTATAATCACTGTACCACCAGGACTCTGTTGATATACACTACATATACAAACTACAAAACATGTATCTTGACAGTCATAATAAATAGCCACATTACTGGCTTATGTGTATACTGTACTATACTTTTTATCTGAAAACTTACTTTATAACAGTGTATGTTTCAACTTGTAGATAGCAGTATCCAGTGCCATGTATCATGCACCTCTTCAGTGTTGTAGCATTATCCCTCTTTCTAATTTTCTTTCAAAAATATTATTGTGAAGTGAATCATGGCTCCCAGGTACAGCAAAGCTAGTGCTAGTGATAGCAATAGCAAGAGGCAAGAGAAGTACCAATTTGAAAGTAAAGCAAAATATTATTAAACATCACAAAGGTGGAATATCAGTGAATGTTATTGCTTGTATAGCATGTCCTACTAGAAGGCTGGAGGTTCAAACTCGCCAGCCAATACTCGGAAGGAAGGTTAGGCAGTCTACTTCCATCATGATACTGCCCAAGGAACCCAAGGAGGGGTGGCTATGAGTCAGATCTGACTCCATGGCAGTGAGTTTAGCTTTAGTTGGCTAAATATATAATATGGTGTTCAAACAATGTCCAACTCACTATAATATACTATTTTGCAGAATGTATTGTGTACATTAATTGATGCATACTTCAATTAATGGATTAATGGATCTCTTCCATTAGGTTAGCAATGCAGCTGTCTTTGAATTTTCTTGTTACAGACAAGTGAGCATTTTCAGTGTTACATCTATTTGTTGAAATACAGTCTCTTCTGACATCCATTTTGGTCTGTTTTTCTTTCCATCTTTTCAAAGACTTTTTGGTTTCTTCATGTATGATGTCTTGATGTCATTTTGGAACTCATCTAGTCTTTGGTCATTTGTGTTCAATGTGTCAAAACTATTCTTGAGATGGTCTCTGAACTTAGGTATGATATATTCAGGATAATATTTAGGGTCTAGTGGACTTATTTTAGTTTCTTCAGCTGGCCTTACTCTGAATGATAATATGAACTTTTCCATTGTCCCTTTCCACAGTCAATTTGATTGCTGCTGGGGTGAATGTGTTATGTTATTGAAAAAAGTCATTTGCAATAAATAAGTCATTGTCCTTACAAAATTAAATCATACAATCTCCTGTGACATTTCTATTCCCAAGGCCACTTTTTCCAGCTACTGATTCCTCTGTTTCCAACTTTCACATTCCAATCACAATTAATTAGCAATACATCTTTTTTTTTTTTTTTTTTTT
>NW_006921956.1:2701059-2712490 GCF_000298275.1 Orycteropus afer afer
GACACAGTGGCTGCGATGATGGGCTCAAGTATAGCAGGGATTGTGGGGCTGGTGTGGGATCGGGCAGTGTTTCGTTCTGCTGTGCATGGGGTCTCTATGAGTCGGAAACGACTCGATGGCACTTAACAACAACCACAACAAGCTTTAGTTGTTGATGCACAAATAAGAATAACAATCTTATTAGCTAATATTCCTGTAGGA
Organism: Orycteropus afer afer; assembly: GCF_000298275.1. Classification (NCBI taxonomy): domain Eukaryota; kingdom Metazoa; phylum Chordata; class Mammalia; order Tubulidentata; family Orycteropodidae; genus Orycteropus; species Orycteropus afer. The sequence goes on from NW_006921956.1 coordinate 2,701,261, forward strand.
ATATAAATATTATCCTATCACTGGCAGCATTGTACTTTAGGATGGATCTTGAAATGTTGTTTTAGATAATGAATGCAACACCATCACTCTTCAATTTGTCACTCCTAGCATAGGAGATCATACGATTTACTGATTCAAAAAAGCAAATATCAGTCCATTTCAGATTATTACTGAAGAGGATTTTCATCTTTGAGCATTCTATTTCACTTTTGACTACTTTCAACTTTCATTTATTCATATTTCATACATTCCAGTACAATAATTAATGGATGTTTCCAGCTGTTTCTTCTCATTTTGAATCATGACAAATCAGAAAATGAAGGTTCCAAGAGCTTTACTCCATCCACATACTAAGCTTAATGCTGTTTTTTTTTTTTTTTTTTTAGTTATCATTTGAGTGAAAATGTACAGAGCAAATTCACTTTCCATACAGCAGTTCACATATACTTTGTCTCATGACATTGACCACAGTTTACCACAAGGCAACAGCTCCCCTCCCTCCTCCCCCTGGTATTGATTTCCTTATTTCTTTTGCAGCAATCTCTTTGCTGGGGTAGAGGAATCCAACTGATTTTTGGATGTTGGTCTTGCATACTGCCATGATGCTAAATCTCTCACTTAGTTCCAGTAGATTTTTGCCTGAGTCTCTTGGGTTTTCTAGGTATAGGATCATATATATAATCAGCAAATAGAGATAGTTTGACTTTTTCCTTACCAATTCAGATGCCTTGATTTCCCTTTCTTGCATTATTGTCCTGGCTAGGACTTCCAATACAATGCTGAATAGAAGTGGTGATAGAAGGCATCCTTGTCTGGTTCCTGTTCTCAAGAGTCATGGTTTCAGTCTCTCTCCATTGAGAATAATGTTGGCTGTTGGCTTTGCATGGATGCTCTTGAGGAATGTCCCTTCTATTCCTATTTTGCTGAGCGTTTTGATCAGGAATGGGTGTTGGATTTTATCAAATGCTTTTTCTACATCAATTGATACGACCATGTGGTTCTTTTTCTTTGTTTTATTTTTGTGATGGATGATGTTGATTGTTTTTCTAATGTTGAACCATCCTTGCATACCTGATATGAAAACCCACTTAGTTATAATGAATTATTTTCTTTGTATGTTGTTGGAGTCTATTGGTTAGGACTTTGTTGAAGATTTTTTCATCCATATTCATGAAGGATATTGGTCTGCAATTTTCCTTTTGAGTGATATCTTTGCCTTTGGTATCAAGGTTATGAGTTCTTCATAAAATGGGTTAGGGAGTATTCCATCCTTTTCTGTGTTTTGGAATAGTTTGAGTAGGAATGGTGTCCGTTCTTCTCTGAGTATTTGGTAAGGTTCTCTGGTGAAACTGTCTGGGCCGGGACTTTTTTTTATTGTTGTTGTTTGTAATTTTTTTATGACCTGTTCAATTTCTCCTTTTGTTATGAATCTGTTCAAGTTTTCCACATCAGTCTGTGCTAGTTTAGGTGAGTAGGGTATTTCTAGAAATCTGTCCATTTCTTCCAGATTTCCAAATTTGTTGGAGTACAGTTAGTGCTTCACATTGTTGTTGTTGTTGTTGTTATGTGCCATCCAGTAGGATCCGACTCTAAGCAACCCCTCCTTGGGTTTCCAAGACAGTATCACTATGGAAGTATATTGTCCAACCTTCCTTACAAGGAGTGGCTGGTGGGTTTGAACTGCCAGCCTTCTGGTTAGCAGTCAAGTACCTTAGGCACTATGCTACCAGAGCTCCTAGTTCTTCATTCTATCCTGATATTAACCCTTTTTATTTCAGTTGGTTCTTTTGTGATGTCTCCCATTTCATTTCTTATTCATGTTAGTTGTATTCTCTCCCTCTTTTCCTTTGTTAAATTTGCAAGTGGTTTGTCAATTTTATTAATCTTTTCAAAAAACCAAAATCTAGTCTTATTGATTTTTTCTATTGTCTTTCTATTTTATGTTTTATCAATTTCTGCTCAAATCTTGATTATTTCCTTTCTTCTGGTGATAGTAGGCTTTTCTTCCTGTTGTTTTTCTAATTTGTGGAAGTGTTGGCTTAAAGTGTTGATTTTGGCTCTTTCTTCCTTTTTGATGTGTGCTTTTATTGTTATAAATTGACCTCTGATCACTGCTTTTGCTGTGTCCCAAAGATATTGGTATGTCATGTTTTCATTCTCATTTGTTTCAAGGAATTTTTGAATTTCATTTTTTATTTTTTCTCTTACCCAGTCTTTCTTAAGGAGGGTGATCTTCAGTTTGCATGTGTTTGCTCTTTTTCCACTGATCTTCCTATTGTTGATTTCTAATTTGATAGAATTATGTCATTTGAGAAGATGCTTTGCAGTATTTATTTCAATGTTTTTAAATTTACTAGGGCTTGCTTTCTGGGCTAATATATGGTCTATCATGGATAATGTTCCATGTGCACTGGAAAAATATGTATATTGTGCTGTTGTTGGGTGAAGTGCTCTGTAGATGTCTATAAGGTCAAGTTGGTGAAGTGTATTATTTAGGTCTTCTGCATCTTTGTTGGGTTTCTTTCCTGTTGTTATATCTTTCATTGAAAGTGGTGTGTTAAAGTCTCCTACTATGACCATGGAGTCATCTATTTGCCTTTTCAAGTCTGAGTTATGTATTTTGCTCTCTTTCTTTGAGTCCATAGATATTTATTATGGTTATATTCTCTTGTTTGATTGATCCTTTAATCATTATATAATGCCCTTCATTTTCTTGAATGGTGGTTTTTGTCTTAAAGTCAATTCAATCATAAATTAGTATTGCCACTCTTTTATGGTTGCCATTCACTTGATGTATCTTTTTCCAAATTTTGAGTTTTAGTCTATTTTGTCTTTGTCTCTAAGGTGTGTGTCTTGTAGACAGCATATTGATGGGGTGCTTTTCTTATCCAATCTTCAACTCTCTGTCTCTTGAGCGGTGCATTTATTCCATTAATATTCAGTGTAATTATCAACAAGTATGAATTGGTTGCTATCATTTTGTTATGTGTTTTTTCATGGTGTCCCTGGTTTCTTTGTACCATATTATTTTCTATGATGAGTTCGTTATGTTTATGAATCATGTTATCATTTCCTTTGTTGCTGTTGTTTTAGCATTTACTGAATATTTGTGCTTGCACTCTTTTTTTATTGTGATGTAAAGGTTTATCATTTTTCTTTGAGGTTACCCTGTAGTTTATAATTTCTCCCCGAGTTTAGAACAGTCCATTCTATCTTTCAACTCTCTTGACTTGTTCACCACTTAGAAGTTCTGGAACTACACAGTATTACCTTCTGTGTCTGTGTAAATTGGTTACCCTTTTCTTTGTTGAATAGAATCTGTGTAGTCTTTCTGCCTGTTCTATCATATTACCAGAACCCCAGTCAACTGTGTTTTGGGGAGGCTACTCTTCCCCAGTTGTATTTTCAGTACTTTCCAAGTGGAAGGGCTCATCTATCCCTGTGTTAAGCAACACTCCATTGCTATCCATAATGTTTTTGATGAACAATTTTTCAGAAGTAGATCACCAGTTCTTTCTTTCTTGTCTATCTTAGTGAGAAGTACCAGTGAAACCTGCCTACCATGAGTGAATATGTTGGTATTTGAAATACAAGTGGCATTGCTTCCAACATTACAGCAACACAAAAGCCATCAGAATATGACAAACAGAAGAGTGGAGATACTTCATTTAATTTTACATATAAATCATAAGTAAATAAACATGACCATGTTGTTAGTTACCCTCAAGTTGGACCAGACTCATAGCAATTGCATGTACTCTGCGATGGGACCATTGTGATTCATTTTTTTTTTTCCTCTTTAATTGTTATAAATACATACGTTACAATAATTGTGTTTGATATGTAGGGCTTTCATTGGCTAATGCCTGGTACTAGGGATATTATTGAAAAGTTATTAGTAATTTTTCAGTAGATCACTGGGTAGGTTGGAGGAGTTGGTTGAGAGAGTAGAAGGAACCAAATGAATTCAGAAGGACTAAGAGGATCTACTTGGCCAGTTGACTGGAAGAAACCAATATCTGTGTTCACACCAAAGAAAAGTAATTCAACAGAATGTAGAAATTATCAAACAATATCATACACAAGTAAAATCTTGCTGAAGATATTTCAAAAACAGTTGCACCAGTATACTGACAGAGAACTTCCAGAAATGCAAGGTGGATTCAGAAGAGGACATGGAATGAGGGATATCATTGCTGATGTCAGATAGATATTGACTAAAAGCAACAAACACCAGAAATATGTTTACCTGTGTTTGATTGACTGTGCAAAGCCATTTGACTATGTTGATCATAACAAATTATGGATAACATTGTGAATAATTGGAACTTCAGAATACCTTTTTTGTTCTCATGAGGACTTGTACATAGACCAAGAAGCTGTTATTCAAAATGAACAAAGACACTGCATGGTTTAAAATCAAGAAGAGTGAGTGTTTTCAGGGTTGTATCTTTTCATCCTACCTATTCAAACTTTATGCTGATAAAATAATCCAAGAGTTGGTCTATATGAAGAAGAATGCAGCACCAAGATTGGAGGAAGACTCAATAACAACTTGTGATATGCAGATGACACAGCCCTGCTTGCTGAAAGAAAGATAACATGAAGCACTTACTGATGAAGATCAAAGACTAGTCTTGAGTATGGATTATACCTCAACATAGAGAAAATGAATAGCCTCACAAATGGACCAATAAGCTACATTGGAATAGAGAAAAGATTGAAATCTTATAAGATTTCATTTTGCTTGGATCCACAGTCAACACTAATGCAAACAGCGATCAAGAAAGCAGATGTCATATTGCTCTGGGCAAATCTGCTGCAAAAGATCTTTTTAAAGTATTGAAGAGCAGAGATGTCACTTTGAAGACTAAGTGTGCCTAACCCAAGTCATGATATTTTCAATAGCCTCATTTGCCTGTGAAAGCTGGACAATGAATAAGCACAACCAAGGAAGAGCTGATACCTTTGAACTGTGATGTTGATGAAGAATACTAAAAAAAATACCATGAACTATCAGAAGAAAGAACAACTCCGTCCTGGAAGAAATGGAGCTAGAATGCTCACTGGAAATGAGAATAGATAGACTTTGTCACACCTACTTTGGTCATGTTGTCAGAAAGGACCATTTCCTGGAGCAGGACATCATGATTGGTCAAGTAGAGAGTCAGCAAAGAAGGACAAGGCCGTCAACAATATGGATTGACACAGTGGCTGCAACGATGGGCTCAAACATACCAAGGACTGTGAGGATGCTGCAGGGCCGGGTGGTGTTTCATTCTGTTATACACATGGTCGCTGAGTCAAGAGATAACGTGACAGCACCTAACAATAACAAGGAGCAGCAGAACTTTCTGTCTTTACCCTAGCTTTCTTGTTTGACTGCTGCAAAACAGCCTCTAATGAATAGAGTGTCATTAAAATGGCAAAGCCTCAGGAAAGGTATACAATCCATTCATTGTGGACTGCACCAAAAGCGTAGAGGAGGAAAATGCGGTTGTGACTACCTGCCACCAAGACAATATCCAATGAAACAAAGACAAGTTCCCCAAGGAAATGAAAGTGTAACTGGGAGAGAGATAGGACAGCAAAAGATATGATACATTTTCATTACTTCTCGATATAATAAAGCACGTGGTAAATAATGTGTAGGCTTGATCCTTGAAATCTAGTTTCTTAATTTCCCTTGGTCTTCCATTGTTATCAGTCTCCCCCCTCAGTAGAGTATCAATTGATTTCAACAGTATAATTTAGGGTGTTGCTTACTTTATCTTATCTTTTTGTTACTCTTCTTTTTATGTTTTTGTAAACATTTTGTTTCTTATCTCAAAATGAGAAAAAAATAATTACCAGCATTGCAAACAACTGTGACTCAGATCATCGTTAGTTGTGTGACAATAAATACCAAAGCACTTAAGGGGAAAAAAAGAAACAAACAAAAAAAAACTACCAGGACAGAGGAGGGGACAAAGTATCGTGCAAAGAAAATCATCAGAAAAGCTTTCCTAACTATGTCGCAGATAAGCAGTGTGACTGTCTGTGTAAATACAAGTCAATTTATGTCAGTTATATCTTTTAAATCCAAACCAAACTCATTGCCATCTAGTCGAACTTGACCCATAACGACCCCTCCTTGGGTTTCCGAGGCAGTATCACTAGGGAAGTAGATTGCCCAACCTTCCTTCTGAGGAGTGGCTGGTGGGTTTGAACTGTCAGCTTTTTCATTAGCAGTAAAATGCCTCAGGCACTATGCTACTAGAGCTCCCACCTGACAAGTAATGTGGTGAGAAATGTGTTCTGTTATTCTTCTTGTTTTCATTAATAATGCTATTATTATTAATAATAATACTCATTATTATTAATAGCAGTATGCTTCAGTTAGTGAAGTCCAAATTCAGCAAAAGTTTCCAAAGGGCTGTCTCCAAGATAACTCAAAATAATCCACTGAGAAAACAACTCCAGTGGTTGTAATTGGTACTGTGTGAATTTGTGCAGAGAACCCTAAAGCTCATTACGGTAAGTGGCTCTCAGTGGTAAACATTACAGATGCTGAGATCTCTAATCTGGAGTACAGAAAAGTTGAACTTCCATTTTTTATTGCAATCATTGTTATAGTTGCTCAAAATATCTCCTTCATAGTAGCAGTACGAAGAAGTGTTCCTCTACCAGTAGCTAATTTGGAATAAATAGCACTATGTCTCAGCCAGTAAATTTTATTTTCATGAATTGTCACCAAATGTATTCAGATTCAATGAAACAAATCAGAAGACTGAGAAAGAATTTGAGTAAAATAAAAAACAAACCTTCTCCCTATTTGTTCTCTTGAATGTCACAGTTCAAGGTCATAGAGAAATAGTTATTTTGATTAAAGCCAGTATAAATTTCATAGAAACTTTTAACTAAAATTGTCATTGGATTGGGGATGAGAATTTTAAGGAAGGATTTTTTTAAAAAACAATCCTTGTGAATGCCATGATTATTTTGGAAGCATTTATTCAAGAGAAGTTTTTATTCATTTTTTTTTTCTTGAGAAAAATTCCTTCTTCTTGAAGTATTTTCAACATGTTATGGCCTTTGTTGCCCCTTTAACTTTATCTGGAAAGGATCTACAGTTGCCAGTGTTCATGTGATACTGTATAGGTACTTCTCTGAGATTTAATAATTCATCCTTGGGCACCTAATGAGTGCAGACTATTCAGAGCATGGGAGTACCAAAAAGATATATGTGCTCTGTACACATATTGAATATAAATACTTTGTAACCCATATTGTGTGTTTTAAAAAATAATTTCTAAAATTACAGAATGATTTTCAGAAGTTTCCATGTTAAAAAATCGGGATCTGTAGACATTTTTGGCTCATTAGCAAAAGCAAAATGAGTAAAAGAATATATTTTATTTTCTTTAGTCTTATATATTAAAATAGAAATTTTGTTTTTGATTTTATTCTTTTCTGTAGTGAGTTATAATAATTTAAAATGCTTTGTGCTTCATCTAATTGCTAGTGGTTTTAATTGAGGGAGTTTTAAAATAGATAATACTATCGTCCTGGAAGTTATTCTCAAAGGATTTTCTTATATTGCTTCAATCTTCTAGATAAACACTGGTAATTGAAAATTAGATTATATTTGATACATTAAATTGGATAAAGTAAATTCAACAACTAATTTCCAGTTTTTCTTATTTAAATGGTAAATTCTATGCTGTTACTCACTCTTAAAATTTAAAAAAGTTCCTAATTGTTACTGAATAATATTCAGCATGCTATACAAAGACTGGCAGGGACTGCTTCTGATTATAGATAATGCGAAACAAGAAAAGAGAATGTGGACTTTGATTTCTTATAGATTAGATTTCTTTTCATGAAAATTATCTAACTACTGAGTTGTCACTATGGTGATAATAAAATTGAGTTTAAAAAAATAATTGTATTTATTCTAAAAATATAAATATGATAACAGTTCTTAAAAACATCATGTTTTCTGCTATAATGAGAATCCTTTTAAAGATACCTCTCAACACTTCTCAAAGAGCTGATGGGAATACATTAAAGTTTTTATACACTGCTTCAAAATAACAAGACTAAAATATTTATAAATTCTTATCTTCTGGGTTGTTCTATAATGCAAAAATCTTGTTCACTAATGACAGGTTAAATATTCAAAATCTAAAAGTTGTTATATCTACCCAGTGTCACTTTAACAGGCTAACAGGGATATAACAGCAAAAAAAAAAAAAAAGAAAGAAAGAAAGAAAGCTCTTTGTTTACAGAGTCACAAAAGAAGGAGAGTCCTAGCAAGCAAATCACCCTACTTCGACCTATGAAGAGGCAGATAGTGATCTCAGGTGTTCATCCACCTACCTCATCCTTTTGTCTTCCTCAGTGCCTTTTCTTTTTTAACAAGATTATTTTTCTCAGCAATGTACCAGGGTACTGTTGATGTTAGCTGTAATCCTGTTGACCCTCAACTGATGACAACACAATGACTGCTCCCTAGTCCTGCCATTCCTATGATTTGCTGGGGAATCAGACCTTTCTGTTCCATCAGGTTTTTATTGGCCGATTTCAAAAGTATATTGCCAGGCCCTTTCTTCCTAGTCTGTATTAGCCTGGAAGCTCCATTGAAATCTGTTCAGCATAACAGCATCATGCAAGCCTCCAATGACAAGGCTCGTTGTGGCCCTTGAAGTGTACTGGCTTGTAATCAAACTTGGATCCCTCACATGTTGTTAGGTGCCGTAGAGTGATCTTCGGCTCATGGTGAATTTGTGTACCACAAAACAAAACAGTGCCTGGTGTTGTGCCAGCATCATGATCTCTGCGATACCTGAGCTCATCATTGCAGCCATTGTGTCAATCCATCTTCTTGAGGGCCTTCCCCTTTTTCGTTGACCCTCCACTTTATCAAACATGATAATCTTCTTCAGAGAATGGTCCCTTCTTACAACATGACCAAAGTAGGTAAGACGAAGTCTGGCCATTCTAGCGTCCAAGGATCATTCCGGCTGCACTTCTTCCAGGACAGATGTGTTAGCTCTTTTAGCAGTCCATGGTACTCTCAGTATTCTTCACCAACACCACAACTCAAAAGTATCAACTCTTCTTTGTTTTTCCCTATTGTTGGGCAATCTACTTCTGTAGTAACACCACCTCGGAAACCCAAGGAGGGTTTGCTATGAGTCGGGGCCGACTCAACAGCACACAACAACAACATTCATTGTCCAGCTCTCACATGCATATGAGGCAATTGAAAATACCATGGCCTGGGTTAATCACACCTTAGTCTACAAGGAGACATCTTTGCTCCTCAGCACTTGAAAGAGATCTTTTCCAGCAGATTTACCCAGTTCAATACATATTCTGGTGTCTTGACTGCTCCTTCCATTGGTGTTGATTATGTTGTTATTGTTATGTGCCGTTGAGTCAGACCCAAGTCATAGCACCCCTCCTTGGGATTCTGAGGCGGTATCACAAAGGAAGTAAATTGCCCAACCTTCCTTCCAAGGAGTGGCTAATGGGTTTGAACTGCCAGTCTTCTGGTTAGTGGTCAAGTGCCTTAGGCACTATGCTACCAGGGCTCCTAGGTGTTGATTATAGAACCAAATAATATGAAGTCTTTGACAACTTCAATCTCTTCTCCATTTACCATGATGCTGCCTATTGGTCCAGTTGTGAGGATTTTTATTTTCTTTATGTTAGGAGTAATCCATACTGTAGTCTTTAATCTTCATCAGTAGGTGCCTCAAATCATCCTCACCTTCAGCAAGCAAAGTTTGGTTATCTGCATATCACAGGTTGTTAAAGAGTTTTGCTCCAATCCTGATGCCACGTTTATTCTTCTTCGTATAGTCCAGTTTCTCAGATTATTTGCTCAGCATATAGACTGAACAAGTATGGTGAAAGGGTATAACCCTGGTTCTCTCTTCCGGATTTTAAACCATGCAGTATCCCCTTGTTGTGTTTCAATGACAGCCTCCGGGTCTATGTCCAGGTTCCTCATGAGTACAATTAAGTGTTCTGGAATTCTCGTTCTTCTCAATGTTACCTCCCATGTGGAATGTAAGAATTCTACCACTGAACTACAACTGCACTATACTACTGTTATTCCATTAATTTTATTGTCATTTTTTTCATAATTTTAAAAATATGATAAAAAATAAACTTCTACTACCTGATTTTTTTTTAATTCGTAAAGGACTATGACACAGCAGAGAGTATTTAAGAACACACTGAGAATGATGGTTTACACATAGAAGAATCCTTTCTTCACTGCTTACCAGATGTTGGTTTTGTAAATATCTCTTAATTTACTCTAAATTTCCATTTTCTCTATACAAAAATACTTCAAGTTGTAGTATTCATTGGTATGAAGCACATAAAGTATGTAGCAAAGCACACACATTAAGAACTGAGGAAATAGTGTTTTCTTGTCTTATACTGTTGTTGTTAGTTGTCATTTAGTCAACAGGACAAAATGTTGACTGGTCTTGCACCATCCTCACGATCATTGCGATGCTGAAGCCCATTGTTGCAGCCATTTCATCAATTCATCACATTGAGGATCTTCCTCTTTTTGGTTGACTCTTTACCAAGCATGACATCCTTATCCAGGAAATGGTCCCTGGTGATAATGTGTCCAATGTATGTGAGAAGTTTCACCATCTTCATTTCTAAGGAGCATTCCTTCTTCCAAAAGAGATTTATTTGTTCTTCTGGAAACCCATGGCATATTCAATATTCTCTGCCAATGTCATAATTCAAGGACATTGATTCTTTGTCTATCTTCTTTGTTTTTTGTCTAACTTTCACATGTGTATGAGGCCACTGAAAATACCACATTGTGGAGCAGGCAAAAGGAGGACTGATGGTATAGTACTTAAGGCATTTGGTTGCTAACCAAAAGGTCAGTGGTTCAATGATGATGCTCTGTGATGAGTCACTTTGCTTTTGTAAAGATTTACAGCCTTGGGAACTCGATGGGGGTCACTGTGAGTTTGAATGAACTGTATATCAGTGAGTTTAAAAAAAAAAAAATGAGGGGTGGGGGGTGGTCAGGCAAACCTTAGTCCCCAAAGTGACATCTTTGTTTTTTGACACTTTATTTATTTATTTATTTTTTATTTTATTTTATTTTTTTTATTAGGATTTGGGTGAAGATTTACAGAGTAAATTCACTTTTCATACAGCAGTTCACATATACTTTGTCTCATGTCATTGACCAAAATTTACA
>NW_006921956.1:2719530-2746540 GCF_000298275.1 Orycteropus afer afer
TGTGTTAATTGGTTTCCCTTTTCTTTGTTGAAGAGGGTCTGTGCAATCCTTCTGCCTAGTCCGCCATCTTGCCCCGCCTCCCTGTTTTTTGACACTTTAAAGAGGTTGTTTGCAGATTTGCCCAGCACAATGTATCATTTGATTTCTTGACAGCTGCTTCCATGGGAGTTGATTGTAGATCCAATTAAAATTAAATCCTTGACAATTTCAAGATTTTCTCCTTTATCAGGATGTTATTTATTGGTCCATTTGTGGGAATTTGTGTTTTCTTTATGTTGAGGTGTAATCCATACTGAAGACTATAGTCTTTGATTTTCATCAGTAATGATTCAGGACTTTCAGCAAGGAAAGTTATGTGATCTACATATTGCAGGTTACTGAGATTTCCTCCAATTCTGATGCCACATTCTTCTACATGTAGATTATTTTCTCAGTATACACATTGAATACATATGATGAAAGAATAACATCTTGGCACATACCTTTCCTTATTTTAAAATGGAGGATCCTTTTGTTCTGTTCAAACAGCTGTCTCCTGGTCTATGTACAGGTTCCCCAAGAGCAAAATAAAATGTTCCAGAATTCCCATTCTTCACAATGATATACATTATTTGTTATGATCCACATAGTTGAATGTCTTTGCATAGTCAATAAAATACAGGTAAACATTTTTCTGTTATTCTCTGCCTTCAGCCAAGATCTGTGTGACATTAGCAATTGTATCCCTTCTTCCATGTCCTCTATTAAATCTGGCTTGAATTTCTGGCTGTTCCCTGTCAATATACTGCTGCAACTATTGAATCATCTTCAGCAAAATTTTACTTCATTGTGATAGTAGTGATATATTTCCGCATTCTGTCGGATCACCTTCCTTTAGTATGGACACAAATATGGATCTCTTCCAGTGGGTTGGTCAGATAGCTGTCTTCCTAATGTCACAGTAGAGATGAATAAGTACTTTCCACGTGCAGTAGTTATGTTTGTATGTCAACCTGGCTGGGCCTGGTTGGGTGTCTGGGAAGCTGGTGGTAATTATTCCCCGTGATGAGACTGGCAATCAAGTCCATGGTGGGATCTACCACAAGCAGCTGAGTAGCTGCCTTTGGGATGTGGTCTGCTTCCTGTAAATAAGGAGAAGCCTTGGGAATGGTCTTGAGCCTATGGCAAGCTTGGATCCTACATGTAGTCATGTCATTGCTCAGCAGCCTGCTATGCTCTGCCGACTTTGGGACTTAAAATGGACTTAAGTTAATGGCCTGCAGTGTGGTTTGGTAATGTTGGGCCTCTGCCGTTTTACTTGTCAACCTTTGTGCTTCTCAGCCTCAGCAGCCAGAGGCTGTCTGACTGAAGAGAAACCTCTAGCTCCAGTTGGCAGGGAACAGGAGGCAGAGCTGGACCCCAAGGTTGAGAGGCTTTCACCCAGCCCCTAGATCCTGGCACTTTGCCCTTGGACTTAAAGCCTCCAAATTGTAAGAATAAACTCTTATTTGTTCAAGCCATCCCATTTGTGGTATATTCTTGTCAGAGCGGCACTAGATAACCAAAACACTGCGTAACATCCATTTGTTGAAATATCTCCATTGTTATTCCATCAATTCCTGTAGCCTTGTTTTCTTGCCAATGTCTTCTGTGTAACTTAGATTTCTTCCTTCACTTTTAATGGTTCTTGATTATATACTGCCTCTTGAAATGGTTAAATATTGACCAATTATTTTTGGTACAGTTACTGTGCACTCCTTCAATCTTCTGTTGTTGCTTTCTGTGTCATTTAATATTTTATTCAAGCAGAAAAGATAAACTCACTGGCATCAGGTCAATTCTGACTCATAGTTACCCCCATTGGGGTTCCAAGGCTGTAAATCTTTATGGAGGCAGACTGCCTCATCTTTCTTCTGCAGAGCAGCTGGAGGGCTTTAATCACAGATCTTTTGGTTAGCATCCAAATGCCTTAACCACTACACCACCATTTTGTCCATAGAATCCTTCAATATTACAACTCTAGGCCTGATTTTTTTCTCCATTTCTCTCAGCTTGAGAAATACTGAGGAAATTGTTTTTTTTTTTTTTTTTTGTTTTTTTAATTCCACGTCTTTGCAGTTTTTTTTTTTTTTTTTCTTCTCAAGTCATCCTTTGAAATCTTCTGTTCAGCTCTTTTACTTCATCAATTCTTCCATTAGCTTTAGGTACTCTATGTTCAAGATCAAGTTTAAAGATCTCTTCTGGCATTCACTTTGGTCTTTTCTTCCTTTCCTTTCTTTTTAATGCCCTTTTGCTTTCTTCATATATGATGTCCTTGATGTTGTCTGACAACTTGCCTGGTCTTCAACGGTTTTAATGAATCAAATCTATTTTTAAGCTGGTCTCTAAATTCAGGTGGTAGGTACTCAACTTCATGCTTAGGCTTTCAAAGACTTGTTTTAATTTTCTTCAGCTTCAATTTAATCTTGTATAGGGACAATCAATGGTCTGTTCCACAGTCGGTCCCTAGCCTTGTTTTGACTGAGGATACTACACTCCTCCATTGGTCTCTTTCCACAGATGTAGTTGATTTGAGTCCTCTGTATTCCATCTGGTGAGGTCCATGTATATACTAATGTCTATGTTGTTGAAGAAAAAACTATATTTGCAATAAATATATCATTGGTCTTGCAAAATCCTATCATTCGATCTCCAACATCATTTCTATTACCAAAGCCACATGTTCAAACTACTAATCTTTATTTTTAGTTTCCCATTTTTCATTCCAATCACCAATAATTGTCAATGCATCTTGATTTCATGTTTGATCAATTTCAGACTGCAGAAGTTGTTAAAAATCATACAGTTTTTCATTGATGACATTAGTGGTTGGTGAGTATATTGGAATAATAGTTTCATATAACAGAAGGTGAATCTGAGTAGTGAGCTTATTGCCAGAGTTATGTTGAAGAAGATGCAGTAGTTGTGACAGAATAGAAATTCACATGGTTCCTATATGAACCCAATGACAATTCAATCAGGAGATAAAATGATCACATACAATAACGTGAATATGATCCACACATAGTATTTTTCTTTTACCTCATGAAAATCAGAGTAAAACTGGTAGAATGCTCTTTTGCATTTTTTGTATGGAAGATTTTTCCCTGATCATTTATTTTCTTTTCAATAATGGTACTTAGTATTTATTTTGAGTTCACTTCATAAGAATAAAATCATGATTAGGGTAGGAGGATGAGGACACGGAGGACACAGTGTAACATGTTCAGGTTTCTTGACATTGTTATAAAGCCCCACAGAAAATTCTTGGTAATGAGTAGTTCTTTCTCAAGATCTTTTTATTTGGAAAGGAATCAATGCCCAGATTGAGGCTTCTCTCTAATTGTGACCTTGACCCAGAAATCAAGATTGCAGTGGCTGCACCCCTCCACCCCCTGAAACATACTGGTAACCCTACTGGCCTTTTAACTACTTATGGGATCACTCATTTCTTTTTTCTTTAAAGATGTTCATAGCCAAGCAGCTCCATCAGCCCATTTCCTGCTTTAACCCAGTTCTAGAATTCAATATAAGTAGTTCCTGACTTCTAATGGAGGTTCTTTCTGATAACTCTGTTGTAAGTCTGTTCTGATATAAGTTTATTACTTTTTTTTTTTACATGGGTCAATGTTTTTTTTTTTTTTTTTCCTTTTCCTTTTTTTTTTTTTTTTCAGTTGTCCTTCCCCTCCTACTCCTGGTAACGAATAACATTTCCTTCCATATATAAACCTTTCCTTGACTTTTTACAATACTGAACTAATACTGTATTTGTCCTTCTGTGATTGACTTATTTCACTCAGCATGATATCGTCAAGCTCATCCATGTTATGTGGTGTTTTGCTGATTCTATGTTATTCTTTAGGGTTGCATAGTATTCCATTGTGTGTATGTGCCACAGTTTGGTTATCCATTCTTATGTTGATGGACACCTAGGTGGTTTCCATCTTTTTGCTGTTGTAAATAGTACTGCAATGAAATGGGTGTGCATATATCTGTTCTTGTCCTGGCTCTCACTTTTTAGGATATATACCTAGTAATGGGATTGCTGAGTTAAATGGTATTTCTAATTTCAGCTTTTTAAGGAATCACCATACTGTTTCCCACAGTGTTTGTATCATTCTACAGTCCAACCAGCAGTGTATGAGAGTCCCAATCTCTCTGCATTCTCACCAGTGTGTTTTAGTTTCTGTCCTGTTGAATTTTGCCATTAGTGCTGGGATGAGATGGTATCTCATTGTTGTTTTGATTTGCATCTCTCTGATGGCTAATGATCATGAGCATATCTTTATGTATTTGCTGGCCACCTGAATATACTCTTTGGTGAAGTATCTATCCATGTCTTCTGCCCATTTTTTAATTGGATTGCTAATCTTTTTGTTGTTGAGGTGTTGGAGTTTTCTATAAATTTTAGATAAACCCTTGTCAGATATGTCATTGTCAACTATTTTTACCTGATCTGTAGGTTCTCTTTTTCCTCTTTTGGCAGTGTAATTGTCAACAAGTATGAATTTGTTGGTATCATTTTTTTATGTGTTTTTTTGTGATGTTGCAATTTCTTGGTTCTGTATAAATTTCTGTGCTGAGCTTGTTTTGTTTATGAATTGTATTATCATTTCCTTCTTTGCTATTGTTTTAGCATTTGATAAATATTTGTGTTGGTCTTCTTTTTTATTCTGATTTATCACTTTTCTTTGAGGTTACCTTGTGATGTATAATTTTCTTCCCATGTTTAGAACAGTCTGCTCTATCTTGCAATTGTCTTGACTTCCCTACCATTTAGAAGTTCTGTAACTACACATTTTTTCCCTCTGTTTGGTTTGTAGTTGTCTTCATTTATTAATCAATTTCTCTGGTTTCCTGTTTACAATCTTGTAGGCTTATTTACTTTGGATACGTCCATAACTGGGTTGATTTCTGGGCTAGGTCACATTGTGTGTTAATGGTCAGTTGTTGTTTGCTGTTGGTTCTCTGTCCAAGGATTCCCTTTGGCATCTCTTGTAAGGTTCCTCTGTTTTTAACAAATTCCCTTAATTGATGCTTATCTGGAAATGTCCTAATTTCACCATCATAGTTGAGAAACAATTTTGCTGGGTATATAATTCTTGGTTGGAATTTTTTTTTCTTTCAGGGTATTATATATACCATCCCATTGTCTTCTCACCTGCATGGTTTCTGCCAAGAAATCCAAGCTTAGTCTTATTGATTATCCTTTGTAGGCAACTTTTCATTTTTCCTGTGCTGCTTTCAGGATTCTTTCTTTGTGTTTGATTTGGTGAGTTTGATGATAATATGTCTTAATGATTTTCTTGTAGAGTTTGTCCTGTTTGGGGTCCATTGGACCTCTTGAATGGATATGTTATTATCTTTTGTCATACCAGGGAAATTCTCTTCCATCAAACCTTTGACAATTTTCTTTGTGATTTAATTTCTCTCTTCCTTTTCTGGAATTCTGTTTACATGTAAGTTGTTGCTTTTGTTGATATCCCACATGATTCTTAGGCTTTCTTCATTTTGTTTTGATCTTTTCTTCTGATTGATCCTTCTCCAAAAGGAGTACTGAGGTATTTTCCTTCAGTCTCACTAATTCTGTCTTCCACTGATTCAATTCTACTCCTTTATCTGTTCAATGTGTTATCTATTTCTGAAAATTTAGTATTAATCTTCTGGATTTCTCTCTGTAGATTTTGTATCATTTCTAATTTTTCATTTATTTTGTCATTTTGTTCTTGTATTTTCTTTTGAAATTGTTCTAGGATTTTTTCTTCAATTTTGTCAGTGTTTTCCTTGATCTGTCTCTCAATTCACTGAAGGTACCTAAATATAATTCTTTCTAATTCCTTATCACGGAGTTCCAATGTTGCTTCTTCCTCAGGGATGTATTTGGAGTCTGTATTCTGGTTCCTTGTTTCTCTTGCTTTATCTTGCTTTTTCTTGGGGGGGGGGGCTGTGATGCTCTGTTGTCTCTGAGACATTGTGACATTTTTGTGTTTATATTTAATTGGTGATGGTATGTTGGAGTGGCTTGTCCACAATTTTTGTTTTCATTGTTTTGTTTGGATGTTATCTGCATAAGTAGGGTACTGTGCTCCTCTGTTTTCTAGTTGGCTGCACTTATGCACTCACCACCTGTCTCCTTTCTCACTGTCAGCCTCTCACATGCCTCTGCCATCCTTGAACAACAGAGCTTGTTCTTAGGCCTGGAATTCAAATGAGAATCCTGTTACTTTAAATATCCAAAATGGCCACCACTTGTAAACAATCAACATAATTGAGCCCTCCTGATGGCTGTAACTCCACAGCTCGGGTTGTCTCTTTCCTTGCTCTTTCCCTTCCTAGTCATAGGCCAGCAGCACAACCATTTCTGCAACACTTGGTGACCAGGGCTGATCTTTAGGTCAATTCCCAGGTCCGAACACTACTTGCAAATATTCAGAATTTTGGTGTCATCAGAGTAGCTGACAGTCCACAGCTCCATCATCTCTATACTCACTGTTTTCATTCAGGTTTTTCCACTAATTGGTGCCTAATCCAATACTGTATACTTCTTTTCAAAGCTCAGGGCTCCAGGATTATTTTCTGTATCTCTGTCAATTGGTTTATATTTTCTTTGTTGAAGAGGGTCTGTGTAGCTTGTCTGCTTATTCTGCCATGTGACCAGATGTTAGTTTAGTTTTCATTATTATTGCCTTTTATTATTAATAGCTTTATAACCTGATTTTATTTGTCCTTGGGAATTGGAAACATTGCTCAAAAACTAACACATATATTTTCATACATTCATACATGCACAAAAAGTACACATAATAAAAGAAGGACAGTAGCAAGTATGATGTGTCACAACTTGAATACATCATATGTCAGTTGGAGTTTATCTGTAGTATAAATTCAGGTGTCAGCATGTCCATATTCTCTACAAAGATTCTATGGGAAGGTCCTTTCTTCTCTTTTCTGGCTTCTGGTAGACCTAAGCATTTCTTGACTTGCAGTTGCAGTATAACTCTATCATGACATAGTCATTTTCTTCCCTCTGTCTGTCTTTCTGTGCCTATTCTTCTCTTTCAAAAGGACACTACTCAGATTGGATTAGTATCCACTCAACCCAAGTAAGACTTCCAGTTCATGTAACACAGACAAGTGCACAGACATATACATCCACATGTGAGTAAAAATTAAATTGGGGAAAATTGAATCAGATTAATGGGTTATATCAATGTCAGTATCCTGGGATTGATATTATACTATAGCATTACAAAATGCTAAATGGAGGAGACTGGGCAATGTGTACATGGAGCATTGCTGTACAATTTCTTACAACTGTATGGGAATCTATAATTATCTTATTAATGCAATTGAAAATATTGTTATAACTCTTCAGTTATCTTAAAGACCTCTAAAACTTGCCACAAAAATTATTTCTACATAAATTGTGTATGAATTTTTTTTCTGCCACTACTCATCAATTTATTGTATGTTTCTACTCATATTCCTTTGGAAATAACCATTACATAGTTGAGCATAACATTGATCAAATCTTCTCATGAAAGTAAAACACTTAGATGCATCTTGAATATTTTTATATGATGTTTTCATGCTCTGTATTTACAGAATCATCTTGGAAATGTCTCAGTTTAAATTTTGGTTGAGATTATCAAACACAATTTCAAGTTAATTGGCAATGGGATTGTAGCTTCCCTTAAAGATCTTTGCCTATCATACTATTAGATAGATATGCTCAACTTGTGATCATAAATTATAAAGATAAGAATCTAAGGTCATACATAGAAGAATGATGCTTCTTAAAATGCAGGAGAGAAATATAAACTTACATTTCATTGAAGATTTTATAATTTTTCATTTTCAGATTTCTACATTTCTTACTTAAAATAAATAGCTGTAAAATTGATATTAGTAAATAATGTGTAAATCATTTGCTTAAGAAAAATTAGCTTTATATGTAGTGCTTCTGAAAATTTCTAAGGAAAGGAAAGACTTGGGGCTTATATTGTTAATATGATTAATGCAGAAAAATAAAGTTGATATATCATGTATGAAAAAGATACCACCCAATATTTTTTCCATTGATGATTCATTAATAGAAACATCAGGAGGTAAGACCTAATTCAATACTTAAAGTAAGAGATGAAGGAACGTTTTTGGCACCCTTATTTTATGCACTTAATATTTTCTTATTTTTCAGAGTGCATAAAATAAGACTCAAAAAATATTTTTATTAACCAACAAAACTTGCTGAAGATAATAATTTCTCAGTGTAGCTGAATCAAAAGTTTATTCTGACTTTTGTAAAAACATTAATATTTAAATCTGTGGAAAACACCTTGCCATAGTGCTGATAGGAGTGGTTGAGAAGTCATCTGGAACATTCCATAAGTCAATATTTATTCAGGTCCAATGAAATTCACAGTACTGTTATGTCTTAACACACCTAAACTAAGCCATTACTTCTATTTTCTGGCTAATGTTAAGCATAATTTGAATGTCAGTCACCATTTTGTCTTCAAAATTACTTTGCTTGGTCTACTATTGCATGAACCTCAAAGGTCACAAAAGCTGTAGACAGTGAACCATGACAAAAGGCAGAAGAAGGTTTTTATGTTTCCATTTAAACTCTCTCTTTACTGATTCTGAGAAGGCTTTGCCTGAAAGATACTATGTGTCAAAGAATTAAAGGAATCACATCTTTCTCTTGACATAATGACTATTTCATCCTTTCTGCCTTGCACATGGATTAGTCAAGACGATGCAAGACTGGTGGTTGATTTTGTTTTTATTTTGTTAACTGGCATAAAAAACCTAGGACACATGACTCAACCAATAAACTGAAAATGTCAAAACATTTCATGTTACTTGGCATATTGCATTCATCTTTTGACAAATATATTTGCAGTGAAAATATTTCAACAACATTGTAAAATAGGAATTTATGATAGATTTCTTGCTAAAAAGGGCGATACATACAAAATATACATTTATATGATGAAGATTTATGAATAGAAAAATGTTCTTGGAAACTTATACCATTCTGAATGATACTCCCTTTAGTGCATATGGTGAATGTCAGTCCCACTGAGAGACTGAGACTAGGTTTAGCTAACTTTTTTTTTTCCCCTTAAAAAAACTGTAAGGACAGTCATGTAAATGATGTCAAATGAAAGAACAAGTTATAATGGAGGTGGGGATAATAGCTGAAATCCTCCACAAAATGGCTCCTTATATTAAAAGATCATTTGAATACAGTCAGTTCCTGGGTTAGGAATGACCACTTACAAACAATTCATACTCGCCCTTTAATAATAAGTAAATATGTCATCTCTTTGAAGTGAACCAATCCATACTGCAACAAATTCTTCATTACAAGCACCTTCACTTGCTTCATTTGCAGCTTGTAAATCATTGAACAGGCTTTGGGCCTTTTCTTGCACTAAAATAGGCTACATAAAACCATATGCACCTGTTCCAACTTACAAATTCAACTTAAAGACACATTTAGGAATGGATCTCATTTGTAGCCTGGAGACTACCTGTATTCATAATGTTATATCTTATACATTTTACCTATAAAATTCCAATTTTACTTGAAAGTATAGCAAATCTTAATCACAGTATATTAAAACCCTTGATGAAAAACAATGCTACTTCTTATGATCTGGGGTGTCATTTGGGAAAGACTAAATAAACTCCTGAGTCAACAACAAACTAAAGACAATTTCACATATTCACCTGGATTCAGTAGAAAAGAAGTTAATGTATACTACATGAAATATGATATTCTCTTGTCTAAAACCCAAAGAGAATATGACGATGAACTTTGAATATGAAGCTTATCATAGTGAAATAAACTAAACACCAAACTTATTGCCGTCAAGACAGTCCTGACTCATAGAGACCCCTCCTTGGGTTTCCAAGGCGGTATCACTATGGAAGTAGAGTGCACAACCATCCTTCCGAGGAGTGGCTGATGGATTTGAACATGCAGCCTTCTGGTTAGAAATCAAATGCCTTAGACACTATGCCACCAGAGCTCTTATGATACCCATACTACATGCAGGTTTGGCATCTTGGGCCACTCTCAGTGTTCTCCCTGAACTGAAAATTAACTGACTTAACTACTCAAATGAGATTTGCTCTATTCTCCTCTAAAAATCCAAGACATCAACCAAACTTAACAAATGTGACCTTAGAAAAGAGCAATCGGAAACTCCAACTTTGTGTATTTTACCGAGACCTAAAATACTACCCACATTTAGGGATTATATAATAAACTTACCAATATCCATTTGATCTATGTCTCATTGTAGAGTAGTCACATTTTGGTGATAAACACTAACATTAGGAGTGAGCTTAAAAAAGCAGGCTCTGTCTTTCAAAAGTCAGGCTTAAGCTAATCATGATGAAACAATCATCTGTTGTTGTTCTTAGGTGTCATCAAGTCAGATCCAACTTATAGTGACCCTATGTACAACAGAATAAAACACTGCCCAGTTCTGGACAAGCATCACAGTACCTGCTATTTCTGAGCCCATTGTTTCAGCCACTGAGTCAATCCATCTCTTTGAGGGCCTTTCCCTCTTTCGTTGACCCTCCCCTTTACCAAGCATGATTCCTTCTGACAACATGACTGAAGTAGGTGAAATGAAGTCTGGTCATTCTTGCTGCACTTCTTCCAGGACAGATTTGTTAGTTCTTTTAGCAGTCCATGTTACTTTCACGATTCTTTGCCAACACCATGACTCAAAAGTGTCAACTCTTCTTTGGTCTTCTTTATTCATTGTCCAGATCTCACATGCATAAGCAGTGGTTGAAAATATCATGGCTTGGGTAAGGCTCATATTAGTCTTCAAAGAGATATATTTGTTCTTCAGCACTTTAAGTAAGTCTTTTGCCACAGATTTGCCTAGTGCAATATGAAGTCTGATGTCTTGACTACTGTTTTCATTGGTGTTGATTGTGGAACCAAGTAATATGAAATCTTTGACAATATCAATCTTTTCTCCATTTATCATGATGATATTTATTGGCCCAGTTGCAAGGATTTTCATTTCTTTTATGTGGAGGTGTAATCCATACTGCAGACTGTGGTCTTTAATCTCTGTCAATAAGTGTTTCAAGTCAACCTTACTTTCAGCAAGCAGCGTTGTGTTGTCTGCATATTGAAGGTTGTTAATGAATCTTCCTCCAATCCTGATGCCACGATCGTCTTCATATAGTCCAGCTTCTCAGATTATTTGCTCAGTGTGTAGATTGAATAAGTATGATGAAAGGATACTCTGATGCACTCCCTTCCTGATTGTAAACCATTCAGTATCCCCTTGTTCTGTTTGAATAACAGCCTCCTGGTCTATGTCCAGGTTCCTGATGTGCACAATTAAGTATTTTGGAATTTCCATTCTCTTCAATTTTATCCTTAATTTGTTATAAGCCAAACAATTGAATGATTTTTCATAGTTAATAAAACATAAGTAAACATCTTTCTATCACCAAAGCCATATTTTCAAACTACCAGTAACTCTTCTTTGTTTCCAACTTTTGCATTCCAGTCACCAGTGATAATCAAACATCTTAATTGCATGTCTGGTCAATTTCAGAATGCAGGAGTTGGTAGGAATCTTTGATTTCCTCATCCTTGATGTTGATGTTTGGTGCCTAAATTTGAATAATAGTAGTATTAACTGATCTTCCTTGTAGTGTATGTATAT
Organism: Orycteropus afer afer; assembly: GCF_000298275.1. Taxonomy (NCBI): domain Eukaryota; kingdom Metazoa; phylum Chordata; class Mammalia; order Tubulidentata; family Orycteropodidae; genus Orycteropus; species Orycteropus afer. The sequence continues at coordinate 2,731,263 of NW_006921956.1, forward strand.
TATCTTATCATTGACAGTGCTGTACTTCAGTACAGATCTTGAAATCCTCTCTGTGATGATGAATGACACACCATTCCCCTTCAATTTGTCATTCCTGGCATAGTAGATATGGTTGTCTGATTCAAAATGACCAAAACCAGTGTATTTTATGGAATCTTTATGTGTTCCATTTCATTTTTGACAATTTCCAATTTTCCTAGAGTCATACTTCATACATTCCATATTCTCATTATTAATGGATGCTTGCAGCTATTTCTTCTCATTTTTAGTCATATCACATCAGCAAATGGAGGTCCCGAAAGCTTTACTCCATCCACATCATTAAGATCAACTCTACTCTGAGGAGGTAGCTCTTCCCCGATAGTATTTTGAGTTCCAACCTGAGGCATTCATCTTCTGGCACTATATCAGCCAGTGTTTTAGGACTATTCATACAAGTTTTTCAGTAATATATCAGTCAATGTTTCACTGCTATTCATAAGGTTTTCACTGGCCAATTCTTTGAGAAAGGATGGACTCTTCTTCTTCTGAGTCTGTCTTAGTCTGGAAGCTCCACTGAAACCTATCCACCATGGTGACCCTGTTGCCATTTGAAATACTCATATAGTCAAACAAATTATCAGGGACTGATCTAGTATATAGGAGCTCTGATAGCATAGTGCCTAAGGTATCTGACTGCTAACCAGAAGGTTGGGAGTTCAAACCTACCAGCCACTCTGTGGAAGCAAGACTGAATAATCTACTTCTGTAAAGATTCACTGCCTCAGAAACCCAATGGTGGTCTCTGAGAGTTGCAATCAACTTGACAACAGTGGTTATTTGGTGACCCAGTAAATAGACAAACAGGCTGTCATTTGAACAGAACAAGGGAATACTGCAAGGTTTAAAATCAGGAAGAGAGTGTGTCAGGGTTGTATCCTTTCAACATACTTATTTAATCTATGTGTTGAGCAAATAATCTGAAAAGCTGGACTATATGAAAAAGAATGTGACATCAGAATTGGCAACAGACTCATTAACAACCTGTGAGATATACATGACACAGCCTTGTTTGCTCAGAGGGAAGATGACTTGAAGCACTTACTGATAAAGATTAAAGACTACAGTCTGAAATATGGATTACACCTCAACATAAAGACAATGAAAATCCTTACAACTGGGCCAATAAGCAGCATCTTGATGAATGGGGAAAAGATTGATATTGTCAAAGATTTCATATGACTTGGATCCACAATCTACACCCATGGAAGTAGTAGTCAAGAAATCAGACTTCGTATCGCACTGGGAAAATCTGTTGCAAAAGACCTATTTGAAGCATTAAAATGACACCTTCTTGGTCTATTTACTGGATTACCAAAAAAAAAAAAACACTGCTGTTGAGTTGATTCCAACTCACAGAGACCTCTATTGGGTTTCTGAGGTAGTAAATCTTTACAGTAGATTTCCCAGTCTTGCTTCCACAGAGTGTCTGGAGGGTTTGAACTACCAACCTTCTGGTAAGTAGTCAGATACCTTAGGCACTGTGCTACAGTTTTATCATTCCTCTGTCAAAAATAAATAAATAAATAATAAAAAATAAAGCGTTAAGAAGCAAAAATGTTACTTTGAAGGTTAAGATATATCTAATCCAAGCCACAGTATTTTCAATCACCTCAAAGGCATGTGAAAGCTGGACAATGAATAAGAAAGACCAAAGAAGAGTTAACACTTTCGAGTTGTCTTAGCAGAGAATACTGAAAATACCATGAACTGCCAGAAGAAAGAATAGATCTGTCCTGGAAGAGGTGAAGCTGAAATGCTCCTTGGAGGCAAGAATGGCCAGACTTCGTTTCATCTACTTTGGTAATTTGTCAGAAGGGACTATTCCCTGTAGAAGGATATCATACTTGGTTAAGTGGAGGGTAAACGAAAAAGGGAAAGACCCTCAATGAGATGGATTGACACAGCAATGATAGGCTCAAGTATAGCAAGTATTCTAAGGATGGATAAAAACCAGGCAGTGTTTCGTTCTGTTGTGCATAGAGTTGCTGTGTGTGGGAGCTGACTTGATGGCACCTGACAACAACAACAACATTGTATCACTTATGTTTCTGCTGCTTATGTTTCTATAAATTGGTTTCTATCAATACTCACTTCTTTAGTTTGAACATTCTTCTCTTTATTTGTTGACTTCTATTAATTTACCTTTCATTATTTCTGGCGAGATTCTTTTTCTCTATCAGCATTTTAATTGCTAATCTTAGACATTTATATATTTGTAGATTGTAATTTTTCTCAGTTTATTTACTTTGTGCCTAATCATGAATGTTAGTTTTCCAGAGTCACTGAAAGAGGCAAAATTTTCACTGGATTCTCTACCTTGCCCGAATGCTTAAAATCCCAACACTAGTGCTTGGCTTTTGAGCAAAAATTCATGATTTTTATTACAATAATCTGTTGTTGTTTTTTTTTAAGTTTATTATTATTATTATTATTTTAAGAGCTTGTTTTACAAAGTCACGCGTACATTTAGTTCCATTCCCCATTGTGCATGTCCACCCTAACCCAGTCTCCTCCCCTCCCTACCCTGAACACTCCCCCTGTGCCCCTAATAATCATGCACTCCTGTTTGGCCTGCATTCCCTCAGTTTGAATGTTGGTCCTTTGTTGGTCCATGGTTTATTACTTTAGGGGATGTATTGCCATTGAGTGTGTGGGTGCAGCATCCTGGGTTGAGTGGTCGGCGTGTACATCTTGCTAATCATTGGGCTGACAGCCTGCCCCTGGGGTGAGTTTTATTCCAGGCTCTGAATGTATTTCAGGGCCATAGTATTGGGAGTCTCACCAGATTTCATCTGACCAGTAATTCTGGTCATTATTGAGTTTTTGGATTTTTTTCCACATAATCTGTGTTGTTTTTGTTGTTTGGTGACATCAGGTCGGCTCCGACTCATAGCAACCAACAGAACGAATCACTGCCAGCTCCTGTGTTGTCTTCACATTCCTTGCTATACCTGAGCCTATTGTTGCAGCCACTGTGTCAATCTATCTCGTTGAAGGTCTCCTCTTTTTTCACTGACCGTCTACTTTACCAAGCATGATACTGTTCTCCAGGGACTGGTCTCTTCTGACAACATGACCAAAATACAAGAGACAAGGTCTGGATATTCATGTTTCTATTTGGTATCCCAGCTGTACTTCTTTCATGACAAATTTGTTCATTCTTCTGACAATCAATGATATTTTCAGTATTCCTTGCCAACACCTCAATTCAAATGCATCAATTCTTCTTCAGTCTTCTTTATTCAATTGTCCAGATTTTACAAGCATATGAGGCTATTTAAAATACAATGATGGGTTAAGACACACCTTAGTCTTCATAGTGACATCCTTGCTCTTCAAGATTTTAAAGAGATATTTTGCAGCAGAGTTGCCCAGTGCAAAATGTCATCTGACTTCTTGACTGTTGCTTTTATTGGTGTTGATTATCGATCCAGGTAAAATGAAATCTTAACAATTTCAATCTTTTCTCCATTTGCTGTGATGTTGCTTATTGGTCCAGTTGTAAGGATTTTTGTTATCTTTATATTGAACTGTAATGCATACTGAAGATAGTAGTCTTAAACATGGTGTTTATTATTTACCTTTCAGTAAAAATAATGTTCCTGAGCAATATGGGCTCTGTGTGGTGAATATCAGAAAAATGGAGAGAAAGGATCATAGAACTAAGTAGTGAGGACATATGAGACATCTTCCACCTATTTACTTATTTTCTTGAGAACTTTCACTATCTAAAAATCATAGATGTTTTCCACATAGATACTTAAGCCTAGAGTAACTTTTTAATACTTACTTTCAGACTATATCCATTTAAAGTTAAAACAGAAAAAAGAAAAATTTTAAAAAATCCTATCATTTGTTGTAAAATATCATATTTAAATGTTTCCATGTTTGAAAAAGAGCTTAAAAATGTCAGATGACAGTCAATGCTTCTGCTTTCTTATTAACTGTGTTCAACATGTGGACTTAATCAATAAACCAGTTGTCATCAAGTTGATTTCAACTCATGGAAATTCCATGTGTGCCAAAGCAAAACTGTGTTCCAAAGAGTTTTCAATCAATTATATAATTTCTATTTCAGAAGAAAATTGCCAGGCCTTTCTTCTGAAGTTCCTCTAGCTGGTCTCAATATGACAATGTTTAGTTAACATCTCATAATGTTAATTGTTGGCATTATTCAGGAATTCCAATTTAAGTCCAAATTGGACTTAAAACCAACCAAACCCACTGCCATGAAGTCACTTCTGACTCAGATCCAACAGCACAGACCAGAACTACCCTACAGGATTTTCAAGGCTGTAAATGTTTATGGAAACAGACTGCCACATCTTTCTCCCATGGAGTGGCTGACAGTTTCAAACTATTTGCTTTTCTGTTGGCAACTGAGCACTTGAACCACTACATGATCAGCATCTATTCATTTGATTTTAGAAGCCTAAAATGACTTTACCTACAAAAAGAGAATCTAACAAGTAATAACAACAACTAAAGAATGATTGGGTAGAGAGAGGTAGGAAGGATGAGGAAATGAAAAGAAAAGAAAGAAAGGAGAAAAAAAGAAAGGAAAACATCTAAAAATAAGCATAGACTTCCAAGTGCAGTAATTTTAAATGATTGTAATACATTTAAGTTAAAGAGCACATAAAGGATGGAAGAACAAGGGAAAAAAGAAAACTCCTTTTTAAATGGATTAACACCAGGAGTCCCTTAATAATTACTGCCATATTGTTTATGATAAAACAAGAGGATCCCACATGACTTTTAAGTGTTGCCTTTCCCATGGCCTACATTGTCTAATGTTATACTACAGTTAATCAAGTCTGATGGGCTGCATAACAAAGGAGGAATTCCAGATAGTATTTGTTCTCATTCTTTTATTCCCTGGGCAGATATTGGGGAAAGGCCAAACATGAGTCTGAGGAATGAAAAAGTCTCAGCATAATACACTGACCTCTAATCCCACATGAGAGTTTTCATGTTAATAAAAGATCAGCATCATTATTCCCATGATCTTTTGTTTTGACAGCCAAGATGAATCTGTCTGTTTTCTTAAACATTCTATACTCTTTTTTGAAGAGAAACCACATTCACAATCATGGCAGTGAATCAATTAATATAATTTCTTGAAGGTATGTATGTAGTAATGACCATCTGACAAATTGAGAAAGAATTCAAAACTTAAATAAAAATATATATTTTTATAATGGTTTTGCAAATATTTTTCAAAAATTCTCTCTAAATATTTTCTCACATGTATATATATACATTTATATATGTATGTATGTATATATATGTGTGTGTGTATAGATATACATGTGTGTGTGTGTGTGTGTGTAGTCTATATACAAAGAAAGAGAGAGAGAGTCTCCAAACTCACTGTCATTGAGTCCATTTCAAATTATAGCAACCTCCATTCGGTTTTCCAAGGTTGTAAATCTTACTGAAGCAGATTGGCTCATCTTCCTCCCACAGAGCACCTGGTGGATTTAAACTGCCTACCTTCTGGTTAGTAGCCAAATGCCTTACCCACTAAGGCACTCGCTCTCTCTCTTTCCATCTCTTCTGTGTGTGTGTGTGTGTGTATTGTTGTTGTTGTTATGTGCCATCAAATCGGACCTGACTCATAGAGACCCCTCCTTGGGTTTCCTAGGCAGTATCACTATGCAAATAGATTGCCCCATCTTTCTTCTGAGGGGTGGCTGGTGGGTTTGAACTGCCAGCCTTCTGGTTAGCAGTCACTATGCTACCAGATGTTTTATATATATATATATATATATATATATATATATATATATATATATATACACACACACACACACACACACACACATACACTTACTCTTCTAAAGTCACATAGACTCAATAACGTACACAATAAGTGGAAGTATAGTGAAAAAGGAACTGCATTCTCTTTATGGCCCAGTTTAAATACAACGAGCCCTTCCTGAATTGACTGCAGCCTTGAATAAGCTTGCTTTTATGCTAATGCTGTCAGACATGGAGAGTCAAATGAACTTTTACATTGTTTAGCTAACCTACTATTTCTCTAAACCTAAGCTGAGTATCAAAGAATTTATTAACTGATTTCTCAGTGTCCTAGAACTCCAGAATCAGATCCCAAAATACAGGAGTAGATAATAGAGAGGGGATGAGTTGCTGATCCCCTTTTTTTGAGAAGTGCTTATATGAAGCCCAAGTATCGAGAGACATGAATAGGGAAAGGATGTTTTTAAGTACTTGAGCTAAATGTGTCTTGGGAAAATAGACTATGAATAGTTAGATGTAGAAGGCACAAAGAAGAGAAAAAGTGGTCTTAGAAGAGACTACACACACTTCTCAATTTAGCATAAGGCCAATTCTTATGCACAGACATAATTTATACCACACACACTTTATTTGCATGCCAACTTTTACATTCATGCCTCAGATTATGAAAAAACATCTAATAAAAACAAATCTGAATTTTGTTCCAATTTTGTGGCAAGTCCACTTAATTGCTATCCAAAAACAATTTCCAATTCCATTCTCTGTTGCTGCTTCCACAAAAGGAGTTGGAAAGCCAAAGTACTCATTTCCTGTGGACATTTTCTGTTATGGTAGTTATTTGATCCAATTCTAATGTGTAAGAAATAAAAAGGACTCAGCTGATTGCAAGGTGTTTTTTTTTTTTTTTGGGGGGGGTGGCGATTTTCCCAATAGCAAAGGACATTGTAGACTTTCCATACAGGTCAATTCCGCCTGCTTTCAGAGTGTGTGGCATATCTATGGCACCCACATGCCAGTAGTACCAAGAGGAGCTAGGCAATGAGGGGAGGGTCAAAAGGCTTAAGAAAGCATAGTAGGAAGATAGAAAGACCCTAGCTCTCTGATGGCATACTTGAGAGCTAGAACCAATACCAGCAAAATTTTCCTCCAGATTAGTTACGTACACACAAAAAATTGATTGTTTGTTTAAGTCACTGTAGTCAGGTTTTATGATTCCTGAAGCTCGATATATATATCTATGTGGAAAAGGCCTTTTTCATGGAAATATTTTTTTATTATTTTGCAAATGATAAACATTTATTTTCATTAGCATAAAGCTAGATATAAGATACGATTTAATTTTTCACAAAATATTCAAACTGATAATATTTTTTAAAGCATAGGATATAAAACCATAAAGAAATCTCTTCTTATATAAACAAAATATTTTAGCTTGTTGACACTATCTCAGAAAACTTGGGACGTTTTATTTTTCTTCTCTGTTGACCCACATCTGACTTGTTTTATCTCTTTAGACTCATTATGAGTCAATTTGTCCACTCATCATTCCTTGTGTGATTTGTAAAGACATTGCGTGAATTATAAATTATGTCATTAAAAATGACATGCAGAATAAAAAATATATGACTCCATTTGGTCATATAGTAAATCATTTTAATAATTATATTCATTTTATGGCTCCATATTTGATAGACATCTGCAATTACCCAGTGTCAGCCCCCATGACCAACCCACACTTTGCTGCTGTTCCTGAGCCAACTCAATGAAGCACAGCCCAATACAATAGAAAGAACATGAGGGTGTAACAAATGAGTTTCAAATCTGTATCTACCACCTACTAATTTTGTGACTCAGGATAATTTTTTCAATCTCTGCTTAAAGTCCATTCTCTACACATACATATTATTTTTTCACAATTAAATAAAAATTACCCAGTGTAGAACTTGCTGCATATTCAGCCCTCAATATAAGTCAGTAACTTTCTATCCTTCCGTGCTATACCCCTTGGTGTTTGTTGCTATTGTTATAAAGTGATTCATGTTCACTTTTATTAGATGCTCACTTGAGGTAAAATACATAAGTCAATTTTTACTGATAGAAGCAAGAGAATATACTCTTCATCTTTGATGTAGTCATCTGTGGAGCAAAGAAGGGAAATATAAATTGTGAATGTTTCCTGAAAGCAGAATAATGACTAACATGTTGAAGCCACTACCTTTTATAAGTAGTTCTTACTGTGGTGGCTTTTAAGTCTCTATGATGCTGGAAGCTATGCCACCGGTATGTCAAATGACAGCAAGGTTACCCATGGCGAAAAGGATTCAGCAAAACTCCCAGATTAAGACAGACTAAGTAGCATAGTGCCTAAGGTACTTGACTGTTAATCAGAAGGCTGGTGGTTCAAACCCACCAGCCACTGCTCAGAAGGAAGATGGGGCAATCTACTTTCATAGTGATAATGCCTCAGAAACCCAAGGAGGGGTTGCTATGAGTCGGGTCTGACTCGACGGCACAGAACAGCAACAAGAAGAAAGACATGCTGGTCCCCTTCTGGAAAACTCAAGACTCCAGGAATTGACAGGTTACCCAAATGGATGCAGCACTGGAAGTGCTCATTCATCTATGCCAAGAAATTTGAAAAACACCTACTTGCCAATTGACTGGAGGAGATGCATATTTTTACCCATTCTAAAGAAAGGTGATGGAACAGAATGTGGAAATTACAGAGCATTATCATTAATGAAATATGAAAATAAAAATTAGTTGAACATATTTCAAAAACAGGTGCAGCAGTTCATTGCCAGGGAACTACAAGATAGAAGAGGATGTGGAATGAGGGATATCATCGCTGATGTCAGATGGATCTTGGCTGAAAACAAAGAATACCAGAGAGATGTTTAACTGTGTCTGATTGACTAAGCAAAGGCATTGAACTCTGTGGATCAGAAAAAAATAGTGCATAACATTGCAAAGAATGAGAATTCCAGAGCAGTTAATTGTCCTCATAAGCAATTTATACATAGACCAAAGGCAGTCATTTGGATAGAACAAGGGTATACTATGTGGTTGAAAGCAAGGAAAGGTTTGTGTCAAGCTTGTATCCTTTCACCATACTTATCCAATCTACTTTCTGAGCAAATAATCTTTGAAGCTGGACTATATGAAGAATAATGCAACATCAAGATTGGAGGAAGATTCAGTGACAACTTGAGATATGCAGATGACGCAACTTGCCTTGCTCAAACTGAATAATACTTAAAGCACTTACTGATGAAGGCTGAAGAATATAGCCAGTCTTCAGTATGGATTCCACCTCAACATAAAGAAAACAAAAATCTCCACAACTTGACCAATAAGCAACATCACAATAAAGTGAGAAAAAATGAAGTTGTCAAGAATTTCCTTTGACTTGTAACTACAATTACAAGCAGCAATCAACACATCAAATGATGCATTGCATGGGACAAGTCTGCTACAAAAGACCTCTTTAAAATGTTTATGCATGAAGATGTCCCTTTCAAGATCAAGGTGCACCTGACCCAATCCAAGGTGTTTTCAATAGCCTCCTAAGCATGTGAAAGCTGGACAATGAATAAAGAACACAGAAGAATTGATGCCTTTGAAGTGTCTTGTTGGCAAAGAATGTTGAAAATACCATGGACTGCCAGAAGAACAAACAATTTTTTCATGGAAGAAATATAGCCAGAATGCTCCTTAGAAACAAGAATGGTCAGACTTCATGTGTTGTACTTGGTTAAGTTATCAAAAGGGACCAATCCCTGGAGAAGGATATCACACTGGGTAAAGTAGAGGGTCAGTGAAAAAGGGGAAGACCCTCAACAAGATGGATTGACACTATTGTTTCAAAGATGGGCTAAAGTATAGCAATGATTATGAGGATGGTGCAGAACCCGGCAATATTTTGTTCTGTTGTACATAGGTTCACTATGGGTTCGAACAAATTTTATGGCCCCTAACAGCAACAACAACAGCAAACACATTGATTCTTGGCCAAGTCCTTAGACTATGTTAAAGCCCTGAGTCAATCACCTCCATTTAAACTTCTCAAAAACTCTTATGAGTTAACTTCCATTTTGATCATGCCTATTATACCAATGAAGGACCACAAATTCAGAAAATTTAAACAACTTGCCCAAACTCCAACTGCTCCTTGGTGGTGGTGTTTGGAGTTTCAAGTTTTGAGTAGAATCTATATTAGTCTAGAGCCTAATCTGCAATTTTCCTTTACACACAACCTCCATTGAACATTATATCAATGGTCAAATGCCATAAAATGGAGGAACTTCTCTAGTTCCCAGAAATCTTTAAGCCTCTTTATGACTGAAAGTATCATTTTTGTATTTTCTTTACCTTCTTTTTATAGTAATATTATTACATCATGTAATTATCTGATTACAATCCGTAAGACTCATAATTCAGTTTATTCTTAAAGAGAATGTAACAACACTTAAACTACAGTTTCTCGGATTATTGATATATATGGATTTCCAGATGTGTTGTTTAATCCAGCACCTTTTCTACTGTGTCAGTATATAGGACCAGATGAACAGACCTATTGATAGCAAGCCAAATGACCAGAAATGTGAATTATACTTTGCTTGAAATAAATATTTCATTTTCTGTACCCAAGGATTTTCATCAAATGGCTGCAGCTTAATTTTTTAAAATAAATTAATTTTTAAAAAATAAATTGCTTAGCTTTGTTTATTCATATCCTTAGAAAATGAATATAAGCAGAACTAAAGTCTTGCTTATTTTAGCATATGTTTTATAAATTATGTAAACTGTGAAGAGACTGTTTGAAGTGAGCCTTATAAATCAGTTGAACTGTCCAGTATTGGCATATCTTGGACTCATTATGTATAATTGTTTAATAGTGCATTTGTTCCCACATTATTGGATCCTCTCCAGGAATAATCACTGAAGAGTTTCAAAAGTCTAGGAGGATTTCTCATCAGAGGTAAATGAATTTAAAAGCAAGATAAAACTAATTGCATTTACTTAAATTCAATTTTGGGGATAATCATTTTGTCTTGGTGGTCTTGCAGCAGTTTTCAAAAGTGATACATTTGCTTTAGTTTACTAACTTGTATTCCCTGCAAAATTAAAGTATTCATGATGAAAAACAACAGAAAGGAAGTCCTCTCAATGAAAGTTCTTGATAGAATATCCCATCTTAGTTTCTCAAAAAGCCTTCTCTTACATAAGTTTTGCTTGTTTGTTTGTCCTTCTCATATGTAAGCTGGCCTTTGGAAACCTACCGGGAAAGAAATAATTTCCTGCAGAGCCAAAAACAAAATGCACATTGCCAAAAGAGTTTTAGGATATATGGGAGTTATGGAAACACACAGCAGAAAGACTCCTATTTGCTCTATTGAAGGCAGTAAGGACTAGACCCAGAGAATGTGAGTCTTGTGGGGTTATTCATATAAAGCAACTGGGTATGGTTATGGAATAAAAATTTAACTTTTTGTTTCTTAATATACTTGACTAGATTAGTGTGATAGTTGGAATTAATTGTGTGTCAACTTGGCTGGATCACAATTCTGTGTGATTTAAGCAGTTGTGATGTGGATTATTCCCATGATGAAATAGGATATATATGTTTTGACCAGTCAATCCTTTGAAAGGGAGTTTCCCTAGGGGTGTGGCCTGCTTCCAATATATTTATGGACATCCTGGGAACAGAGACACTGTTCTGTTGATTGGGATCCTGTTGTTCTGCCTACAGCTGTCTGTGAGCAAACAATCCACCAATCGGCCTGGAGATCTTGGATTTTTCATTTGTTGGAGTCAACAGCCAGTATACTTTCTGACAACCTTGAGCTTGTCAGCCCCTGCAACTGTGTGAGTTGGGAAAAGCCTCCAGCTTGACATTTGATCCAAGAACTTGGGATTTGCCAGCTTCTATAAGTTTGTGAGCCATTCTCGTAAGATAAATTTCTCTCTCTATATATGTATATATACGTTTTACTGGTTTTGCTTCTCTAGAGAACCCAGCCTAACATGATTAGAATATATTTTTAATATCTGATATGATACCATTAGTATCTATCTCCATTTATGTGATGCTATAAGAGCTCTGGTAGCTAGTGCCTAAGGCACTTGACTACTCACCAGAAGACTGGTGGTTCAAACCCACCAGCCACTCCTCGGAAGGAAGGTTGGGCAATCCACTTCCGTAGTGATACTGCCTCGGAAACCCAAGGAGGGGTAGCTATGAGTCGGGGCCGACTTGATGGCAAAAACAAAAACAAACAACAATATTTACTATTCCATGATATATTTACCATGCCCATGTGAATATCCATGGAGTTGCTGCACAAATTGTCAGCCATAATGTATATTCTGTGAGATAATTAGGACCCTTCCTGACATTTGACTTGAAGTAGAGGAAGGGATGCAGTGATAAATTAATTGCACAAGGTTTTGGTAAATATATTAATTATATTTACATTCAGATGCATACAAAGGAAGATCCAAACAAAAGTGATGGAACAAGGACCGATTTTCTCCATAAAAGAATGCTGGAACTAGAAGGTGCAAAGCTAGTGCAACAGTTGTTTTATCCTCAGGGAACTAAGATTCTTCTTTTTTCCGTTTTGATACACCTGTTGTTTTCCTTTACTCCTCTTTAAGAAATGAATGACACTAATTCAATGGGTAGAAGAAGAAAGACAACACCAATACTAATTATCATGCCCAGTATTCAACTATTTGTGTGCAGGAGACACTAGTGAAAGCCAAACCACCAGATTTCAGAAGATCTGCAACCAGGTTATAAGAAGACTATTTAGGAGCTAAAGAAAAATTTTCAGAACTCCAGGAAGGTCTCAGAACCTTGGGACTTCAAGGTAAATTAGACTCAGATAAGCTCTGGCTTTCACTGTGTTTCATGTCTTCTTTATTTGGTTTATTCCTTAGCTCAGTCAAAGGATAAGGAACATGTAGCTCAGGTGATATGTATGAATCATAAGTGGTATATATCACTGGCCAATTATAATTTCACAGAAGTCTCATTTCATCAGTTGTGTCTAAAGTTATGTGTTCTTGTGATGGGTCTACAAAAAACATAAAAGTTTAGTTGCATAAAATATATAAAATGAGATATTATTAAATTAACTTTTAATTTAATGCTCCCGTAATGTATCTTAGGGAGTTGTGGTAGTGTAGTGATTAATGCAGGAGCTCTGGTAGCATAGTGCCTAAGGCACTTGACTGCTAACCAGAAGGCTGGCAGCTCAAACCCACCAGCCAATCCTCAGAAGGAAGATGGGGCAATCTACTTCCATAGTGACACTGCCTCAGAAACGCAAGGAGGGGTCACTATGAGTCGGGTCCAACTCAATGGCACATAACAACAACAACAACAAAGTGATTAATGCATTCAGCTGCTAAGCAAAAGGTTGGTGGCTTGAACTGAACAGATGCTCCTCAGGAGAAAGATGAGGGAGTCTGCTTCTGCAAAAATTTACAGCTTTGGACATTCTTTGGAGGCAGTTCTACTCTGTGCTCTAGGGTAATTGTTGGTCGAGATTGACTCGATGGAAGTGGGAAATGGGTACTTTGTTTTATATAAAATGCTCAGTTCTGGTGCTTAAAATGTCTCCTTGATAGGCTGAAGATCTAGTGGATTAAACATATAATATGTCCCTGAATTAAAGACCGTTTTGCATATTAAAGGCCAAGCAATATAGAGTTGCTATGGGGTTGCTATGATTCAGAATCAAATGAACTGCAATGGGTTTGGGTTTTGTATTAAAGTTGTTGTTGTTATTGTTATGTGCCGTGGACCCAGACCCAACTCATAGTGACCCCTCCTTGGGTTTCTGAGGCAGTATCACTACAGAAGTAGATTGCCCAACCTTCCTTCTGAGGAGTGGCTGGTGGGTTTGAACTGCCAGCCTTCTGGTTAGCAGTCGAGTGCCTTAGGCACTATGCTACCAGAGCTCCCATGTATTAAAGTAGTTTATTGTTATGGGTACAAACAAGAGGATAGTGGAATTATCCTCAGCACATTACCATGCCTGAACTCCCATAGGTGCCCAAAAAACATTTGCAGAGTAAATTAATGTATTAATAAATTCAAAGGAGAGTTAAGAAAAAATAAGAGTTTAAAAGTCATCATCATAAAGGGTGAGAGAGAAAGTGAAAAGAAGAAAGAGGGCATGAAAGAGAGAAGGATGGATATAAGGAAGGTTATCTTTCCAGGAGACAGAAAGCTACAACTCATGGGCCAAAGGTGACCTACCACTTGTTTTTGTCAATATATATATATATATATTTTTGGAATACCAAAAAAAAAGTCATCATCATTAGTGCTTATGAACTATCGAGTATCTATTCTTGATGTGTGATGTGTACCATCAGGTGTTTCTGTAATAGAAAATTATAATAAAACTGCATGTCATGTTTACAGAATTGCCTTCTTGGAGATCATACTACTGCTGAATAATGAAAATAATTTGAGTTTTCTTGCTTTATGACAAAAAGAGTAAAAGCCGATGAAATGCTGCTTTTAAAATATGGGTAACATATTCAGATGACTTGTCAGCATGTCCTCTTTAAAAAGCCCAAATATGTGAAAATCAGACATATTGCAGAGCAGCAAGCTCAGGAATGATACAGCTTTTGAAATCCTATAGCTGTTCACTCTTTATGATTCATATGTGTGTGTGTGGATATATAGTTCTTACTGGTACTAGAATATTTTAGTTCATTTTATTCATGATTCTACTTTGGCTCAGTGAACTAAGACTGTTAAATAGGAGTCTTACTATCAAGGATCTTACATTGGATAGTGGTAAAGGAATGACTCTAAAGCGGTAACTGTAGAAAGGGGCAGATGCTAAGACCAAGACCACACCCTATACACATATTTAATGATTTTATTATCTACTCGTATCACTACTGTTACTCAAGTCACCAGGAGGAAAGGGGCAGATACAGTAGTACAGGACCATAACAATTTTTTAAATTGATATTGTTATGGGCTGGAAGACGGAGTAGTGTATATTTTTTCCTTCTTTTTATATTTTTAGAAACATCATCAAGTTCTATTACAAACAAAAATCACCTGAAACATAGATTCATACTCTACAGATTATGATTCAATAGGTCTGGGATGAAGCACAAAGAGATTGCATTTCAGTAACACCCAGTTGATTTCGATATAGATAGCCCTTGGACCACAACTTACAAAACATTGACTTTGAATCTGTAAGTATTTCTCATCATCTGAATATAGGAGTTCATTATGCATGTGTTTTGAGAGAAAAGGAATGCATTATTAAACTATGGGTTTATCAAAACCTCAGTCTTTAATTTGCATTTAAAAATTGTTCTAAATAATTGCTTTGATTCATAAATATATATACCTGGGAGCTCTGGTAGCATATGCCTAAGGCACTTGACTGCTAACCAGAAGGCTGGCCATTCAAACCCACCAGCCA